>NC_047110.1:92376114-92723614 GCF_902500255.1 Thalassophryne amazonica | reverse complement strand
AGAGAGAGCGAGGAACTGCAGCAGCAGCCAGTTTTTTTTCTTTGTTCACATGTGCGCAAGCGAACAAATCGTCCGTGAATTTAATTTTATTAACTACACAGATGTATAATAAAACAAATGGTGACTGGTTTATTACACAATTATGACAGAGTTTGAGGGGAGAGCGAGGAACTGCAGCAGCAGCAGCCAGTTTTTTTTTCATTGTTCACATGTGCGCGCGCGAACGGGACAGTAGGTCCTCAAACTGGGTCCTGGAGACACGGAAGTACCGCTGAAAGCGGCCGTCATCCAGACGCAGCTCCTGCAGCAAATGATGAAACTCTCCGAATTTGGAACGTCTCATGAGGATGTTGTGAACCCAGGGGCGGTGCCACTGGTGATGTTTGTCAGCTTACAAATAGAGCACAGCAACTCGCTCTGTGTGATCAAGGTCTGCCATGTTGACTTGACAGCAAGCGGAATGGAAGCTCCTCCTATTTGATGATGTATTTGAGCGAATTTTCACAGCGAACATTCCGCCCAAGCAAAGTAACACACCGGGCGATGATGGCACGTCCATCGCCAGGCGAGGGAGGCAAATTTGTGGCATCACGTGGTGTCCGGTGTGAACACGGCATTAGACACAATCTAACCACTAGGAGCAGTGGGCAGCCACAGTCCGGCGCCGGGGACCAACTCCAGATGGAGACGCTGCCTTATTCAGGGGCAGAGAAAGGAGCAGACCCTAAATAAGCATGTGCTGATGTTTGGATTGTGGGAGGAAACCGGATTGCCCGGAGGAAACCCACACAGACATGAGGAGAACATGCAAACTCCACACAGAAAGGCCCAGGCAGGAAGCAATCCCATGACCTTCTTGCTGTGAGGCACCAGTGTTAACCACTAAACCACCATGCTGCATTTATTTTTAACCCCATCCATATTTGAATATGGAGGTATCATCTCAGTGAGTGGTTCTCACTCCGTGTCACCGACTGAACAGTCGCCCCTACAGATCGGCCCCCTGCCTTCACTGCACGTGTCATTTCAGAGTGTTAGCAGCGATTAAGAGATTTTCACCTTGTTTCTGCTTAAAACTGACTTTAGAATGATTTAAGAGGTTTTACTTTGTCATCTGATTGTTAATAATCACATTATTCCCTTTGGTAGCTTTGGGTGTAGAGCAGAGGTTTCAAACTCATTCCAGAAAGGGCCAAGAGGGTGCAGGCTTTCTTTGCAACCGCCCACTCCACCAGGTGATTTCAAGCAGGTGGAATCAGTTAATCAGTGAAATCACCTGGTGGAGTGGACGGTTGCAAAGAAAGCCTGCACCCTCTTGGCCCTTTCTGGAATGAGATTGAGACCTCTGGTGTAGTGACTCAGACTCAGAGAGTCAGACTCAGACGTGCTGCTGCAGCACTCTGATCACTTCCTCCATCTTTTATTATGAAATAATGCTGAATTTATGTGGAAATGATTGTTGTACAAGAGCTTCAGATATCTGTCGCTGAGATAGATGATGACTAGAGTGCAGTTTTAAGCAGAAATGAGGTGATAAACGGTGAACCGCTGTTTACACTCCAAAATGATGCCTGTGCAGTGAAGGCAGGGGACTGATCAGTCTGTGACACCGGCCCTCAAGTATCACCTTACCTACACATTTTCCATCTCTCTGCATTCTGCAACACACTGATTAGCTCATTTATGTGTGCAGCCACTCACGCACAAACAGACACCTGAGTCTGAGATGGGCAAGGAGTTTGAATGGTGAAAATTCAGCCATAATGAATCTGCATGACCATGTCCATAACGGGCACCCTGTAATAGACACACGGCATGGTTTAACAGTCTGATGGCATGGTTAAGTCTGGGAGCATGCGCTGGTGCTGTGCTTTGTGCAAGTTCCACATCAGCACATAAACGCCTTCGTCCCTGGGCAGCAAGCATCCAGAAATAGGTGACGTAGTCTTCACGGAATGTCTGGACCATGGCAACACTGTGAACTCCCAACAGTGTGGGGACAGTTCATAAATGCTGCACACTCTTGAAGTGTGTTGTTCCTGGAAAAGCATGACAATGGTTGTCCACACGAGTCAACAAACACAGGATGCATTGCAGTGGCACAAATCCACTGCAATGCATCATCCACCCAAATTCATGAAAAAACAGATTATCAGGACAACTGCAATATACTTTCCCTACAAGTAAAATTTCATCGGAGGGAATAATGGATATGATGATACTCCTCTCCCACCACACACACACACACACACACACACACACACAGACCCAGCCTCATTAGCAGTCAGGCCACACTGACTACTAATCATCTGTACACACTGTTATAATGAATCTAAATCTAAAGTAAATGTATCTTTCTTCCCTTTGCAGCTTTTACAAAAAATGTAATAGGTGTGTTTTCAGCCTGCATAGGTCCATGATGGCTAAAAAAATCATCTTGTATCCACTGCAATAAACATCCGAATTGCTTTCCGCGTCCTGGAAAATGCCCATCATATTAAAATGAGTAAAACACTTACCTTTACCAAATCATCTTTTTGTCCCCTCTAGACTTTCTGAGAGAAGACACTTTGGTTGGCACCAGTTTCCTGCGTGTGGCAGCTCATGACGATGACTTTGGCACAAATGCAGCTGTCACTTATTCCATGTCTCTGGAGCAGCCGGAGTACTTGGGGGTGAACACAGTCACTGGATGGGTTTATGTTAATCAGCCCATATCACAGGTCAGTCAGCAATTATTAGCACATTCTCTCAGTGCACTCACGGTTTCTAACACACGCCAGAGTGTGGGTCTGTGTCAACAAAATTAATGAATAAGCCATCTCCAAGTGCCTGTTTGCCACTCCCTGTGTGTGTGTGTGTGTGTGTGTGTGTGTGTGTGTGTGTGTGTGTGTGTGTGTGTGTGTGTGTGTGTGTGTGTGTGTGTGTGTGTGTGTGTGTGTGGAAACACCACGGAGACATTAGAGAGATAGAGGGCGAGCACTAATATAAAAATATACGCGTTGGCTAAATCGTTTATAGTCGAGTCAAAATGCTCTTGTGGGATGACCCCTTGTGTGGATTAATTGTCCAATATTATTTCCTATGAGTTGAGCATTTCTTCCAATGGTGCTGTTGTGTTTGGATCCCTTTAGCATCAAAGCTTTCATCCTGATATTCAAAACAGTCAGCATTGCTATGATGTTTCTTCCCAGCCTGTTTATTTTTACTTTATTTAACCTTTATTTAAAGCTGTATGGACTTATGGATTTCACAAAACTGACAAAATTTTGTTTCTACCGAAATCCAAGCATTATAATGTAGGCTTATTTTTGTAACATGCTACAATATAACTGCTCATTTTAATAAGGAGAACATATTTACTTGGGGCCAATGTTGACAAATCTGTGAGATTTCTTGACATAGATGTGAGGAGCTCCTGATACCTTTGCTACAGAATGAAGGTCAACATTGCGCTACCTTTTCTTAGGATCCTAACTCACTGGGGTGCAACAGCCTGCGAATGGCAGTTGACAGAGAAATGCTGTATTTCACGCAACGGTCACTGGATGGTGCTCTTCATTCGCAGAGCATTGCCAGCATCGTGCCTGGATTTTGAATTTTTCAAAGTTGGTGAGGTGACAAGGCTCCTCCAAGTATTCTCCCAGAGCCATCGCTGGTGTCCTGGGACCCTCTGACAGTACTCGCTGTGACTCCTAACATGAGAGATTCATATAAGAACTATGGGGGGGAGGGGGGGTTATGCCACCCGCATGAGCTGCGAGGAGCACAACAAAATAGCGGAGATGATCGGAGAAGAACAGCCACTTCTGGAAGTTGCAGAGTTGCTGCCATTACCATGGACATCAGGACTTCTGGGCTTATGCATTTAATGCTTTTTGTTCTTTTTGGTTTGTTTTTTATTTATTTATTTATTTTTATTGAGGCACCACTGTGTTGCTTTTAATCTTTTTTATTTGGAGCGCTCTCTCTCTGTCTCCTGCCCCTTCTCTCTCTCTCTCCTGCTCCTCCTCCTCTCTCTCTCTCTCTCTCTGTCTCTCTCTCTCTCTCTCTGAGGATGTGTGGTGGGAGTTCTTTGATGTGTCTGTTGTGAGTGAGGAAATATGAGACATGCCTTTAAATGACACACTGCTCAGTTCCAGCTCCAACAGCGCACATAAGTGTTTTTAAACTGGGAAAACCTTTCTGCTAAATGCCGTGCTGCGGAAATGTGACATCATATGTCCATCAGAGCCAAAACACAGGAGAATGGAGGAGGACGTATCTGTGTCAAATCAAAGTCCAGATCCACGCCGGCTCTGCTGTGGAGACCCTGAGTGGAATAAAGAAAAAAACAAGGGAACAGCAAAAACGACTTACAATTTTATTGCTGAATGAATCAAATCAAATCTAAGGATGCACACCCCTGAAGCACTGCTGGACATAACTGTGTCACGGAGAAAACGCTGTTCAAGCTCATAAACAATTGCTGTGCACAGAAGTCAGTGCTGAAGACATCCACACACATAGATCATATAAACGTGGATTATATGCTGGCCATGGAACACATGACACAAGATCCAGCAGGGACATCATTCTGCAAGTCAGTGAGTGTGCTGTAAGCTTAATTATTATTATTTTTTTAAATGATTATTTCTTTCTTTTTGGCATTATTGGGAACATTGAGGGAATTTCCAGGGTCTATTCACATGGATAACAGCAGAATAATAAGAGCTGAACACTGTGTCCAAATGTGTCATTCATGTTCAGCTGCAAGTAGCTACTTCGAGATACCAACTGCGACACTGTCGCTCGTTCGCGTGTTTAGTTGCTAATTCGCATTTCCAGCTGCCCTCCAACACTCACGCCGGTGAAATAGAATCCTTACTGTATGGTTGAATGGTTAGCGCTGCCCTAAGGCGATGACTAGATGTCTTTGGTACTAGGTCTCTTTGGAGGATCCTTGTACAATGCTGAAATGGCTTTGTGTCAAATGAGCTGTTACTTGGGGAGACTCATATGAGGAGCATCATACATTATGAGGGAGCAGCACCAACATTGTGGAAATGCGCATTTTTTTTGGGCATGCTCTAGCATGTAGATGGCAAGTGTTAAGGATCACAGCAGATAGAGAAGGCCAAGAGAATGCCAACCTTCTTACCAAGTTGCAGGAAATAGATGGTTACTTATGAGAGGATGGGGTGGTGTGGTTGTCTGCCTGGGTGGATACTATCCAAGACCCAAGGTGGTTGCATAGTGTGGTGGATGCAGTGCACCGTTGCAGCACCACTTCAGGGTCCCTGACGACCTGGTAGATACCATGTTAATATGAATGTCCATAGGAATTAAACCCTTGTACTGCAGGTACATCATAATACTACCGTTTTGATGAATAAAAATACCAATAACTTAAAAAAAAAACTGTGACCATACGCGAATAGAAACAAATACAATTAGTTATTGAAAAAGGTGAAATAACTGCAAGGAAAATTTCATTGAGTTGGTACGTTTCACCATTTCTCCATGGAATATGGAATTGTGTCAGGAAGGGCATCCGGCGTATCTGAGTGCAAACAAGGGACAGCTGAAGGGACTTACTTTTAATCAATATGGAAACCTTGCAGCATATCCACCTGAGGCCATCTAATATGACCATCTGGTATTGTGAAGGCTTTCCGTCCGTCTGCCCATCCATCTGTCCATCTGTCTGTGCTCTGCAGAAGTCCAGTCTTATTACTGCCAGAGGCTTCAAAATTACAGGGTACATTCTTGGGACACAGACCTTGGACACGTTTCAAAATGGGTAACCTTGACCTATTTTAAGAGGTTAAAATGTCACATTCTGTTTCAATCTGTTCAGTTTTGTTTTTGAGTGGCGGTAATGGCGGCCAGTGTTGCCAAAGTAACTTTGAAAAGTTACTTCATTAGTTACTTTATACAGTTATATTTTACAGTTACTTCATTAGCAGCTGTGGACAACTTGTCGGCAGCTGCTGAATGTAATTAATAAAGTAACTCGTAATCTAAATTGGTTATTTTTAAGATTTGATACTCAGAAAAGTAACTATTAGTTACTTTGCTGACTAGTTACTTTGCTGATTGCTCCATTTTCCAAAAAAGACAGAGTGAAAGAGGTAGTGTGTCTGAGAGAGAAAGAGTGTGTGTGTGTGTGTGTGTGTGTGTGTGTGTGTGTGTGTGTGTGTGTGTGTGTGTGTGTGTGTGTGTGTGTGTGTGTGTGTGTGTGTGTGTGTGTGTGTGTGTGTGTGTGTGTGTGTGTGTGACAGAGAGAGAGAGAGAAAATTAAGGTAAAATTAAGGTAATAATTTGCATGATCATTACTGAGTGGAATGGAGACAAAATAAAGAAGCTAGAATAACTTGAATTAAATAATTCAGCTAACTAATAAGACCAAAACCTTTAAATTAAATTGGTTCAAATGAATTAACAGTGTAGAGGACAAAGCAAATTAAGTATACAAAACCACTTGTTTGCTAAACTTGAGTTAGTCTGACTATAGGCGTCTTGTGTGTACTTACGAGAGTTAGAATTTCTTTAAAAAAAACCATGCAAATTGCTGTTACCTTGGGCAAGTGCTAGTACACCCCTAGCCTCTCTTGCCAGGGTTATGGCATTTCCATGTTGCCTTGCATGTTAGCTCCAGGAGGAGTAAAGGCTAAAGGAGTAAACAGAAATTCTACATCCAGTTGGACCTGATGTAGATCCTGGTGTCCTTGCCTCCTCAGACGTTCTGCAGGGCTAAAGAAGGGCATTCGTCCGAGGGCAAGCATGTGTCTTTTTATTTCTGCCCAGGCTCAAGAGCTGAAGATATGGTTGTGACGGTTGTTGTCATTCCAAAATCTGGTGTCTAGGGATACTTCAGCAGCTGACCATACGACCACACAGCCCTATTTAGGGCCCCTTCACACATAGTGCGAATTTGGTCGATTTGCGCATAAAGTGCCCATGAAGCAGGAATCGTGTGCAAAACGTGTAAAATCGCAGCTGTCTCATACACCTGTTGCTATAACTATTTGCGCATACCAGTGAGAGCCCATCAAACCCTCTCGCGGTAGGTGTCAGACAAATTCCAGGTGACACACACGAACATCTAACACCGCTTGCATAGCACTTTGAAAATTTGTGGCCATTCGCACTATTAACACGACAACAGTCAGCAGATAATCATTGTCATGCTGGCAGTGAAATTTGTCTAAGTGCCCTACGAGTGTGGCTTTGAGCTGTGCGTTGAACTGACAGGACGTGTCGCTGCCAACAGCAGCAGGTGTGGAGATCTGTCGTTCTGGACATCCCAGCTGGACAACACGTACTGTGTTTGGACGGACATGCACTAACAACTGCCCACTGTAACGCATTTGTGTCTGCTTGCTGTCATCACATGGACATAAATAAAAACATGTATCGCTGTGGTAACAGGCTGCAGCGTGGGTACGCGCATGCATGCTGCAGCCCATTCACAGGCTGCCCCCAGGTTGAAACGGACCGTCAGATCATAACACACAGCGGGCGATCTGACTGTCACATCACCCACGTGAGCTCTGTTCCACATGACGCGGTGTCAGTCCTGCGGCATGCCAGCAGGATACGTGCACGGACAGGCTGGATGCGCGCCAGCAGATGTGGACATGATGAGAGTGAACTGCTTCTCATTCATGTCATTTCGTGACTGTACGTCTGTGACCATGGGTCATCTACAGAGAAACAGACAGATCATATAGGTATTGCCCACTTATTAAGAGGGATTTAGTATAATGCAATGTTTTTATATGGTGTGCAGTTTTATTTTTTTTTTAATACATCCATGTCCTTCCTGATATCAGGCAGTTTTCTGCACCTTTCACAGGCCAGTGATGGTAGCTCAGTAGTAAAGTTTCTGACTGGCAACCAGAGCTTTTGGAAAGTGTGGGTTCGAATCCCGTGGGTGACATGTATTTTTTTTTTTTTTCACAGCAGTTGCGCGATGTGGTTACACATGCTCATACTGCGTTCCTGTGTGCACAAAACCATTGCAACATGTACAACTCCAATTCCAATGGAGTTGGGACATTGTGTAAAATGTAAATAAAAACAGAATACGATGATTTGCAAATCCTCTTCAAGCTATATTCAATTGAATACACCACAAAGACAAGATATTTAATATTCAAACTGATAGACTTTTTGTTTTTGTGCACATATTCCCTCATTTTGACATATGCTCTCTCCTTCTAGTCCCTGTTAGCACTCTAGCTGCAGCATTTTCAATTAACTGAAGGCTTTTCAGGGAACTTTTAGGACAACCTGATAATAATGAATTACAATAGTCCAGCCTAGAGGAAATAAATGCATGAATTAGTTTTTCAGCATCACTCTGAGACATTTGGTCCTAGCACAGAACCTTGTGGAACTCCATAATTAACCTTAGTCTGTGAAGAAGATTCCCCATTTACATGAACAAATTGTAATCTATTAGATAAATATGATTCAAACCACCGCAGCGCAGTGCCTTTAATACCTATGGCATGCTCTAATCTCTGTAATAAAATTTTATGGTCAACAGTATCAAAAGCAGCACTGAGGTCTAACAGAACAAGCACAGAGATGAGTCCACTGTCTAAGGCCATAAGAAGATCATTTGTAACCTTCACTAATGCTGTTTCTGGACTATGATGAATTCTAAAACCTGACTGAAACTCTTCAAATAGACCATTCCTCTGCAGATGATCAGTTAGCTGTTTTACAACTACCCTTTCAAGAATTTTTGAGAGAAAAGGAAGGTTGGAGATTGGCCTATAATTAGCTAAGATAGCTGGGTCAAGTGATGGCTTTTTAAGTAATGGTTTAATTACTGCCACCTTAAAAGCCTGTGGTACATAGCCAACTAATAAAGATAGATTGATCATATTTAAGATCGAAGTATTAATTAATGGTAGGGCTTCCTTGAGCAGTCTGGTAGGAATGGGGTCTAATAGACATGTTGATGGTTTGGAGGAAGTAACTAATGAAAATAACTCAGACAGAACAATCGGAGAGAAAGAGTCTAACCAAATACTGGCATCACTGAAAGCAGCCAAAGATAACGATACGTCTTTGGGATGGTTATGAGTAATTTTTTCTCTAATAGTTAAAATTTTATTAGCAAAGAAAGTCATGAAGTCATTACTAGTTAAAGTTAAAGGAATACTCGGCTCAATAGAGCTCTGACTCTTTGTCAGCCTGGCTACAGTGCTGAAAAGAAACCCGGGGTTGTTCTTATTTTCTTCAATTAGTGACGAGTAGTAAGATGTCCTAGCTTTACGGAGGGCTTTTTTATAGAGCAACAGACTCTTTTTCCAGGCTAAGTGAAGATCTTCTAAATTAGTGGGATGCCATTTCCTCTCCAACTTACAGGTTATCTGCTTTAAGCTGCGAATTTGAGTTATACCACGGAGTCAGGCACTTGTGATTTAAAGCTCTCTTTTTCAGAGGAGCTACAGCATCCAAAGTTGTCTTCAATGAGGATGTAAAACTATTGACGAGATACTCTATCTCACTTACAGAGTTTAGGTAACTACTCTGCACTGTGTTGGTATATGGCATTAGAGAACATAAAGAAGGAATCATATCCTTAAACCTAGTTACAGCGCTTTCTGAAAGACTTCTAGTGTAATGAAACTTATTCCCCACTGCTGGGTAGTCCATCAGAGTAAATGTAAATGTTATTAAGAAATGATCAGACAGAAGGGAGTTTTCAGGGAATACTGAAAACTCCCTTCAATACAAACTCCCCTTTGTGAACAACTGCCTGAAAAAGTAATCCAACAGTTTAAGAACAATGTTTGTCAATGTTCAATTGCAAGGAATTTAGGGATTCCATCATCTACAGTCCATAATATAATCAGGAGATTCAGAGAATCTGAAGAACTTTCTACACGTAAGTGGTAAGGCTGAAAGCCAACACTGAATGCCTATGACCTTCGATCCCTCACTGCATTAAAACTGACATCATTGTGTAAAGGATCTTACCGCGTGGGTTCAGGAACACTTCAGAAAACCATTGTCAGTTAACACAGTTTGTCGCTACATCTACAAGTGCAAGTTAAAACTGTACCATGTAAAGGGAAAGCCATACATCAACAATATCCAGAACCACCGCCGCCTTCTCTGGGCCCGAGCTCATTTGAAATGGACAGATGCAAAGTGGAAAAGTGTGCTGTGGTCTGATGACTCCACATTTCAAATTGTTTTTGGAAATCATGGACATCGTGTCCTCTGGACAAAAGATGAAAAAGATCATCCAGATTGTTACCAGCGCAAAGTTCAAAAGCCAGCATCTGTGATGGTATGCGGGTGTGTTAGTGCCCACGGCATGGACAACTTACACATCTGTGATGGCACCATCAATGCTGAAAGGTACATCCAGGTTTTGGAGCAACACATGCTGCCATCCAAGCAATGTCTTTTTCAGGGACGTCCCTGCTTATTTCAGCAAGAGAATGCCAAGTCACACTCTACACGTGTTGCAACAGCGTGGCTTCGTAGTAAAGGAGTGCGGGTACTAGACTGGCCTGCCCGTCAGCGCAATGTTTCGTTGTGCGCTCATATGAGCTATACCGCCATGAGTCGCCCTGAGTTGTACATATTCACACTATGTGTGAAGGGGCCCTTAGGGATGGCCTGCGTGCCCGAATCCGGGGAGGGCGCTAGAAAAGGTGTGCTAAAAAAGCCGACACCAGACCATTATTTCCTGGATCTTCCTTCCTTGTGCCCAGCGGAATTTATTTCCTTTTTTTAACTCTACCTGCTCAGGAATATTAGACTCTGTTGCACTTTTTAAATGGAGGTCCATTAAGCCAAAACCAGGTCCTTGGTTGAATGACACTACACATGCCTTAAGAAGGCGCTGCAGGCAGGCTGAACGTAGATGGAAGAAAGATAAGTTGCATGTGTCACTAGACATTCTAAGAGGCTGTCTCTCAGATTATCAGAATGCTGTTAAAGAGGCCAAATGTAAATACCTTTCTTGTGTCATCTCTGCCAACTGTAATCACCCCCAAGTGTTGTTTAATACAATTCAGTCAGTTATAAGTCCATCAGATAATGCGTTTAAGAATGCAACAAAATCAACCTGATGATTTTCTCCATTTATTTTATTGATAAGGTGGCCTTGGTTAGACAGAGCATAAGCAAGTCACCAAATACTCTAGACCTCTATCACGCCCCTGTTGCTCCTGCTGTGTTTAGTACATTTGATCCAGTGTCACTTTCACAGCTCTCCGATGTAGTACAGAAACTGAAACCTACTAATTGTCCTTTGGACATTATTCCATCTGGTGTGCTTAAGCAGGTTTTTGACACAGTTGAACCATTTCTTCTTCACTTTTTCAATACCTGTCTAAGGCTAGGGTCTGTGCCAACTGTTTTTAAGCAGGCTGTGGTCAGACCACTTATCAAAAAACCCAACCTAGACCCTGTTGTGCTGTCAAATTTCAGACCGATGTCCCATCTGCCCTTTCTTTCCAAAGTCCTTGAAAAGCTTGTTTTCACTCAGTTAAACTCATTCCTGGTTCAGAATCAAATTTGTGATAAATTTCAATCCGGATTCAGAGCGCGCTATACCACAGAGTCTGCATTTTTAAAAGTGCAGAATGACATCCTGTTGTCTCTGGACTCCAAGACACCTGCGCTACTGGTTATGCTGGATCTCACTGCAGCATTTGATACAGTGGACCATTCCATCCTGCTGACCCGCCTGGCCCAGCAGGTGGGCCTCCAGGGACCTGTACTGCAGTGGTTCAGTTCATATCTTTCAAATAGGTCCTTTACTGTTATGATTAATGACCTCTCCTCTTCACCAGGTCCTCTGACCTCCGGTGTGCCACAGGGTTCAATTCTTGGTCCTGCCCTTTTCAAGTTGTACATTATGCCATTAGGTTCTGTTATTGCCCATCATGATGTGTCCTTTCATATATACGCGGATGACTTACAAATTTATCTGCCTGTGACCTCCTCTTCAGACACACAGTCCATTAATTCCTGTCACATTGACATAAAGCGTTGGCTATCACAAAACTTTCTCTGTCTGAACGAGTCAAAAACTGAATTCATCCTCCTTGGATCTTCCAGCCATGCAAATTCAGTTAAAAACATCACTTATTTTGGCTCTCAGCTCAACCACACTGTCAGGAATATGGGTGTGATTTTTGACGAAGATTTAAAATTCAGTCAACAAATTGACTCCGTGGTTAGAGCAAGCTTTTTCCAACTCAGACAGTTAGCCAAGGTCAAATCTTTACTAAACCGTACAGATTTTGAGAAAACCATCCATGCTTTCATTAGCTCAAGTCTGGACTATTGTAATGCTCTATACAGTGGACTTAATCAAGCCTCTCTTTACCATCTGCAGCTGGTGCAGAATGCGACTGTTTGCTTCTCACCAGCACTCACAAACACGACCATATCACACCAGTTTTTTACTCCCTCCATTTGCTCCCGGTTCAGTTTCGAATACAATTTAAACTCTTGATGTTCATCTTTAGTTCAATCCATGGCCTCGCACCACCTTACCTCATTAACATTTCGACCCTTCATTAGCCCAGCAGAGCCTTGCGCTCCTCAGACCAACACCTGCTGGTGGTTCCAAGGTCGAGGTACAGACATTGGGGTGATCGTGCCTTTGCCGTGGCAGGTTCTAAACTCTGGAAATCTCTTCCTCTGGAGTTACGCTCCATCTCATCCCTGCCCCTGTTCAAAGCCAGGCTGAAAACCTGGCCTTTGAACAATTGGCCTTTGACACATAGAGCTGTGACTCCCTGTGAATTGACAACTGTAATATATTTTAGATGTACATGTTCTATTTTATGATTGTTTTTAACTGTGTACAGCACTTTGATCAACTATGGTTGTTATAAAGCGCTTTAGAAATAAAACTTGATTGATTGATTAGATCAACTATCAGTTCTTTGTGGTGAACTGAGTGACATCAAATGTCCCTTGGGTCATCCTCTCCTACTTCAAGGATGTCGTGAAGAGAGACATGAAGGACTTTGACATCTCTCTGTCTGCTTTTGAGGAAATTGCTGCAGACAGACCTGCATGGAGATCTGGCATCCATGGTGGCAGCCTTATCTTGTCAGGCAATTTCGTCAGCTCCGCCATTGTCAACGTACTGCCAGAGTGTCTCGGTGCCAACAGTGACTACACAACGTATGACAGCCCTTCACTACTATCATCAATTTGATGTAGAGGCCAAGCCAAGCCGAGCCATATATTATGTAAAAGCTAGCGAGAAATAAACACTTCTAAAGCTGAAAATGCTGTTTTTGTAACCTGATAACACCTCTGGAGTCATTTACAAGGCATTTTGCTGACATTAGTGTGCATGATAGCGCTCGCTAATTCAAAGCTAACTTTCTATGGAGTTAAATTGTATTTAAATTGTATTGTACTTGGCCCCACAAATCTTAGAAACATGGTGTCTAACCAGATCCTTACTCTGGATGGCATTACCCTGACCTCTAGTAATACTGTGATAAATCTTGGAGTCATTTTTGATCAGGATATGTCATTCAATGCGCATTTTAAACAAATATGTAGGACTGCTTTTTTGCATTTGCGCAATATCTCTAAAATTAGAAAGGTCTTGTCTCAGAGTGATGCTGAAAAACTAATTCATGCATTTGTTTCCTCTAGGCTGGACTATTGTAATTCATTATTATCAGGTTGTCCTAAAAGTTCCCTGAAAAGCCTTCAGTTAATTCAAAATGCTGCAGCTAGAGTACTGACAGGGACTAGAAGGAGAGAGCATACGAGGGCTGTCAATAAAGTATAGGTCCTTTTTATTTTTTGCAAACACTATATGGATTTCATTCATATGTTTTTACGTCAGACATGCTTGAACCCTCATGCGCATGAGTGAGTTTTTCCACACCTGTCGGTGACGTCATTTGCCTGTGAGCACTCCTTGTGGGAGGAGTCGTCCAGCCCCTCGTTGGAATTCCTTTGTCTGAGAAGTTGCTGAGAGACTGGCGCTTTGTTTGATCAAAATTTTTTCTAAACCTGTGAGGCACATCGAAGTGGACACGGTTCGAAAAATTAAGCTGGTTTTCCGTGAAAATTTTAACGGCTGATGAGAGATTTTGAGGTGATACTGTCGCTTTAAGGACTTCCCATGGTGCGAGACGTCATGCAGCACTCTCAGGCACCATCGTCAGCCTGTTTCAAGCTGAAAACCTCCACATTTCAACCTCTGTTGATCCAGGACATGGTGAGAGAACAGAGAAGTTTCAGAAGAAGTTGGTTTTAGCATTTTATCCGGATATTCCACTGTTAAAGGAGATTTTTTTAATGAAAGACGTGTGGACGGGTCCACGCGTCGGGACGCAGCTGGCGCGGTGTGGCGGCACAGGAAAAACACCTCCGTGTTGATAACCATTTGTAAAATCCAGGCGGCTTTTGATGGCTTTCAGTGGAGTGAGTATATGAGAAATTGTTTAACAGCTGGACATGTTCCAACTTGTCCTGAAGTCTTCCAACGGAGGTGTTTTTCCTGTGGCGGAGCGTCGCGGCGGCTGCGAGCCGACGCTGCAATCCGCCCGCACGTCTTTCATTAAAAAAAATCTCCTTTAACAGTGGAATATCCGGATAAAATGCTGAAACTGACTTCTTCTGAAACTTCTCTGTTCTCTCATGACGTCCTGGATCAATAGAGCCTGAAATGTGGAGGTTTTCAGCTTCAAACAGGCTGACGACGGCGCCTGAGAGCGCTGCACGACGTCTCGCTCCGTGGGAAGTCCTTAAAGCGACAGTATCACCTCAAAATCTTTCATCAGCCGTTAAAATTTTCACGTAAAACCAGCTTAATTTTTCGAACCGTGTCCACTTCGATGTGTCTCACAGGTTTAGAAAAGATTTTGATCAAACAAAGCGCCAGTCTCTCAGCAACTTCTCTGACAATGGAATTCCGACGAGGGGCTGGACGACTCCTCCCACAAGGAGTGCTCACAGGCGAATGACGTCACCGACAGGCGTGGAAAAACTCACGCATGCGCACGAGGGTTCAAGCATGTCTGACGTAAAAACATATGAATGAAATCCATATAGTTTTTGAAAAAAATAAAAAAGACCTATACTTTATTGACAGACCTCGTATCTCACCCATATTGGCCTCTCTTCATTGGCTTCCTGTTAATTCTAGAATAGAATTTAAAATTCTTCTTCTTACTTATAAGGTTTTGAATAATCAGGTCCCATCTTATCTTAGGGTCCTCATAGTACCATATCACCCCAATAGAGCGCTTCGCTCTCAGACTGCAGGCTTACTTGTAGTTCCTAGGGTTTGTAAGAGTAGAATGGGACGCAGAGCCTTCAGCTTTCAGGCTCCTCTCCTGTGGAACCAGCTCCCAATTCAGATCAGGGAGACAGACACCCTCTCTACTTTTAAGATTAGGCTTAAAACTTTCCTTTTTGCTAAAGCTTATAGTTAGGGCTGGATCAGGTGACCCTGAACCATCCCTTAGTTATGCTGCTATAGACTTAGACTGCTGGGGGGTTCCCATGATGCACTGAGTGTTTCTTTTTCTTTTTGCTCTGTATGCACCACTCTGCATTTAATCATTAGTGATTGATCTCTGCTCCCCTCCACAGCATGTCTTTTTCCTGGTTCTCTCCCTCAGCCCCAACCAGTCCCAGCAGAAGACTGCCCCTCCCTGAGCCTGGTTCTGCTGGAGGTTTCTTCCTGTTAAAGGGAGTTTTTCCTTCCCACTGTTGCCAAGTGCTTGCTCACAGGGGGTCATTTTGACAGTTGGGGTTTTTCCGTAATTATTGTATGGCCTTGCCTTACAATATAAAGCGCCTTGGGGCAACTGTTTGTTGTGATTTGGCGCTATATAAATAAAATTGATTTGGTTTGATTTGATTTAAATTTGTCTCATTAATACCTATGCACAGAGTGTGATCTACAAATATTCCTTGAATTGCACAACTTCCGTAAATATTGCTTCTGATTGATTGGGGCTTTATTGAACATGTACATGTAAGACAGAGGGATCTTAATAATTAATTAAACTTCAAATTATAAAGAACACAATGCTCATACAGCCAAGGGTATTTTACCATTGCATTCTTTTTTTTTTACTTTGATAAAACAACTATCAGTTAAATAAGATAAGTTTGTCTCCAAAAGGATATGCAAGTTTTAAAGAAGCTAGTTAACAACATGAACCAAAGCTAGACCAAGCATTCATGATATGCACACTCTTAAGGCTATGAAATTGGACTGTTAGTTAAAAAAAAATGTAGAAAAGGGGGTGTTCATAATAATAGTAGCATCTGCTGTTGACGCTACAAACTCAAAACTATTATGTTCAAACTGCTTTTTAGCAATCCTGTGAATCACTAAACTAGTATTTAGTTGTATAACCACAGTTTTTCATGATTTCTTCACATCTGCAAGGCATTCATTTTGTTGGTTTGGAACCAAGATTTTGCTTGTTTACTAGTGTGCTTGGGGTCATTGTCTTGTTGAAACACCCATTTCAAGGGCATGTCCTCTTCAGCATAAGGCAACATGACCTCTTCAAGTATTTTGACATATCCAAACTGATCCATGATACCTGGTATGCGATATATAGGCCCAACACCATAGTAGGAGAAACATGCCCATATCATGATGCTTGCACCACCATGCTTCACTGTCTTCACTGTGAACTGTGGCTTGAATTCAGAGTTTCGGGGTCGTCTCACAAACTGTCTGCGGCCCTTGGACCCAAAAAGAACAATTTTACTCTCATCAGTCCACAAAATATTCCTCCATTTCTCTTTAGGCCAGTTGATGTGTTCTTTGGCAAATTGTAACCTCTTCTGCACATGTCTTTTATTTATCAGAGGGACTTTGTGGGGGATTCTTGCAAATAAATTAGCTTCACACAGACGTCTTCTAACTGTCACAGCACTTACAGGTAACTCCAGACTGTCTTCTGTCTTTGATCATCCTGGAGCTGATCAATGGGTGAGCCTTTGCCATTCTGGTTATTCTTCTATCCATTTTGATGGTTGTTTTCTGTTTTCTTCCATGCGTCTCTGTTTTTTTTTTTTTTTTTCCATTTTAAAGCATTGGAGATCATTGTAGTTGAACAGCCTATAATTTTTTGCACCTGCGTATAAGTTTTCCCCTCTCCAATCATCTTTTTAATCAAACTACACTGTTCTTCTGAACAATGTCTTGAACATCCCATTTTCCTCAGGCTTTCAAAGAGAAAAGCATGTTCAACAGGTGCTGGCTTCATCCTTAAATAGGGGACACCTGATTCACACCTGTTTGTTCCACAAAATTGACGAACTCACTGACTGAATGCCACACTACTATTATTGTGAACACCCCCTTTTCTAATTTTTTTTACTAATAGCCCAATTTCATAGCCTTAAGAGTGTGCATATCATGAAAGCTTGGTCTTGTTGGATTTGTTGTTTCCCATGTAACAATAAGAAATATACTCAAAACCTGGATTCATCTTTTTGTCACATAGCACTACTATTATTCTGAACACTTTTATATATATATATATATATATATATATATATATATACAAACATACTGGAACCAAGACCATTTGAATTTATCGTGAGACTTTGATCAGACGACAGGCTGCGTGCAGTGGCTTAAGACGAGCTGTGTTTTTTGAGGGTATTAACTGAAACAATTTAGAAACGGGAGATTATGCACATGATTTGACTTGCAAAGCACTGTTAACTCAACGCTAACAGCTGCTCAGAAATTAAAACATGAAGCCAAATGCTTGCTGCCGCAAAGATAAATTCCTTCAACATAAATAAAACAGGTCTTTTTTTCATTAAAGCACAAATTATTCAGATTGTATTACAGAAATAAATGCTAAATATTCATGTCCCACATGACGAACAGCACGTTGTCTCTTCTAGTTGATAATGTAAAGTAAATGATTCACTGTGTCAGTGGTGTAATAGCTTACTGACAGCACGCGCCGTGTTTTCCCTTTTCATTTACTCAGATGCCAGAGCTTCTCCTTTGCTAGAAACTATAGCACCACAGCGCTGTTTTATTCATCACATTTCAGTGCACTCATGTCACAAGTCTCCAGCAGTTCTGCCACTGACTTCATGCAGAATTGAACGCATTCAATCGGAAATCTCATTGAACAAATCTGTTACATATTTCAAAGCAGTTTCAGAAGTTATTTGAATCATCTTGCAATATCTCTGCTGTACTGCGTATTGGAATGCACAACATTAAATGTTAAATGTCTCTGGTGTTCTGAGACCTTGTGTTTTGATTTCGTCATTACACTGAACAAAATATAAGACTAAATTTTCACACCAGCTTTCACAGTGATGTCAAAAGGAAAGTCGGTGGTTTGTGAAAAAGATGTGATGCTGAGCAACAGTGCCAAAAACAAGTTTTATTACATCTTCAGCCCTTCAAGCAGGGCTCTCGCCAAACATCTCAGAGTATGACGGTGCTGCACCTTTACAACAAGTACACTTTACTGCACACAGAATCAGGTGATGAACACAAATAAAGGCCTTGATTCTTTATAGTATGTATATAAAAAGGTGGGTTTTTTTACATTTGTAGAGTGACAAATATTCCATTAATAACAGTGTTTTATTCATCTATCATCTGGGGAAAATCGACCAATGCCATGCAAGTCTGGTATTACGGAGATGTCATGAGATTTCAGCGTACAGTCATGCCAGGGAAAAGCTACGCCGCAAGGCCTGAAAGTGGCAAATTTTCATGTTACGTAACATCACCAGGGAAACAATGAGTTATTTTCAGATTTTAAATGGAGGGAATACAAAAGGACTGTGTTTGAGCCAGACCTTTTCTGGCTCATATCTGATATTTCTGTGGCAAATTTGAATGTACAGTAGTGATCAGAATAATAGTAGTGCTATGTGACTAAAAAGATTAATCCAGGTTTTGAGTATATTTCTTATTGTTACATGGGAAACAAGGTACCAGTAGATTCAGTAGATTCTCACAAATCCAACAAGACCAAGCATTCATGATATGCACACTCTTAAGGCTATGAAATTGGGCTATTAGTAAAAAAAAAATGTAGAAAAGGGGGTGTTCACAATAATAGTAGCTGTTGACTGTACAAATTCAAAACTATTATGTTCAAACTGCTTTTTTAGCAATCCTGTGAATCACTAAACTAGTATTTAGTTGTATAACCACAGTTTTTCATGATTTCTTCACATCTGCGAGGCATTAATTTTGTTGGTTTGGAACCAAGATTTTGCTTGTTTACTAGCGTGCTTGGGGTCATTGTCTTGTTGAAACACCCATTTCAAGGGCATGTCCTCTTCAGCATAAGGCAACATGACCTCTTCAAGTATTTTGACATATCCAAACTGATCCATGATACCTGGTATGCGATATATAGTCCCAACACCATAGTAGGAGAAACATGCCCATATCATGATGCTTGCACCACCATGCTTCACTGTCTTCACTGTGAACTGTGGCTTGAATTCAGAGTTTGGGGGTCATCTCACAAACTGTCTGCGGCCCTTGGACCCAAAGAGAACAATTTTACTCTCATCAGTCCACAAAATATTCCTTCATTTCTCTTTAGGCCAGTTGATGTGTTCTTTGGCAAATTGTAACCTCTTCTGCACATGTCTTTTATTTATCAGAGGGACTTTGTGGGGGATTCTTGCAAATAAATTAGCTTCACACAGGCGTCGTCTAACTGTCACAGCACTTACAGGTAACTCCAGACTGTCTTTGATCATCCTGGAGCTGATCAATGGCCATTCTGGTTATTCTTCTAACCATTTTGATGGTTGTTTTCTGTTTTCTTCCACGTGTCTCTATTTTTTTATTTTTATTTTTATTTTTTGTCTATTTTAAAGCATTGGACATCATTGTAGATGAACAGCCTATAATTTTTTGCACCTGCGTATAAGTTTTCCCCTCTACAATCAACTTTTCAATCAAACTACGCTGTTCTTCTGAACAATGTCTTGAACATCCCATTTTCCTCAGGCTTTCAAAGAGAAAAGCATGTTCAACAGGTGCTGGCTTCATCCTTAAATAGGGGTCACCTGGTTCACACCTGTTTGTTCCACAACATTGACGAACTTATTGACTGAATGCCACACTATTATTATTGTGAACACTTTTCTACTTTTTTTACTAATAGTCCAATTTCATAGCCTTAAGAGTGTGCGTATCATGAATGCTTGGTCTTGTTGGATGTGTGAGAATCTACTGAATCTACTGGTACCTTGTTTCCCATGTAACAATAAGAAATATACTCAAAACCTGGATTAATCTTTTTAGCCACATAGCACTACTATTGTTCTGAACACTACTGTACCTTTTCTTTTTTTTTTCTTTTTTTTAAGTTAATTTCTTATGAAAGCAGCGGCTTAGTCTGAATTGGACATCAAAGTCGGACATCTTTCTTTTCAAGTTTGAAGAGGTGGAAAGAGGTGGATTTCTTCAAAAATGCTAATTAGAGTTTGGAAATGAGAGAAAATCTTGTTTTGAAGTTGAGATTTCATCTCATCTGGCTGCTGTCGCACAGGGATAGAAAGCTTAGCCATGATGTGCACTGTAGTGCAGCTGAGAGTTAAACTAAGATGTATGTCTTGACGTCACTATTCTTATTTGGGAAAAAATAGTTTATTAACAAAGTAGTTAAATTTTGAATAGGAATATATTTTAGTGAGGTGGCAATTGTCCTGGATCAAGACGAAGAGCCAAGCTTTGAATGACTTCCTAGAGTCTGAGATGTATCTGTATGCAGTGAAAGTCTCAGACTTGGAGAGAGATTCATTCATATCTCACCAGAAATGTTCATGCCTCTGGGTCCTCAACCTTTTAGATCAAAAGATACCTGGGAAGAGCGTACAGAGTCAAAAGCTCACCAGATTGCAGTGTTTGGTGATACTGATACGTTTGTAGGAGAACACAGGTCAAAGCCCTCCATCTTCCACCTTTGGAAAACAGTGCATGACACAACTCAGGTGTTATTTATTGTTTCCATCCTATACCATTGTCATTTTTATGGTCAGTGCCCACATTTCTGTAGATCATGATACCAGTTGTGCTTATCTGTGCTCTGGTGGGCGGGTTGTTCTTAAAGTTAGGTGTGGTTAGAACGAAGCTGGTAGATTCCTATTGTCACTCTTGCGTTCCGGGCTAATTCCGTCAAAAATAGAACCCCAGTAGCAGACAGCCATGAGACAGGAGGGTGTGCTACAAAAATCCAAGATGCTTCAATAGTCCAAAAGTGAGAACAAAAGGCAATCAAGCAGGTGCAGGTACGTGCATACAACAAAAAGTCGAACACAAAAACATGGGGCAAAAAAATAACCGCGAGGTGCTATGGGGAAAGATAAAACGAAGACAGCTGGCAACTCATGACTGAATACAAGACAGAACACGAGAAGAAATACCACTACACATGAGCAGCCATACGTCAACTGCCTGGCAAATGGAACAACAAACTGGTGAGGCTTTAAACGGGAAAACTAATGACTGACAGGTGCAAAATCACAGACTGGAAATAATAAGGACACGTGAAAAACTCAAGGAACAAAGAACGTAAAAACACATGGAACAGAAGAACAACATGATAAATAATAAACACTGATCAGACAGCAAACCAAAAGACAAATGCAAGTAATCAATCAATCAATCAACTTTTTTCTTATACAGCGCCAAATCACAACAAACAGTTGCCCCAAGGCGCTCCATATTGCAAGGCAAGGCCATACAATAACCATGAAAAACCCCAACGGTCAAAACGACCCCCTATGAGCAAGCACTTGGCCACAGTGGGAAGGAAAAACTCCCTTTTAACAGGAAGAAACCTCCAGCAGAACCAGGCTCAGGGAGGGGCAGTCTTCTGCTGAGACTGGTTGGGGCTGAGGGAAAGAACCAGGAAAAAGACATGCCGAGAAGGGGAGCAGAGATCGATCACTAATGATTAAATGCAGAGTGATGCATACGGAGCAAAAAAAGAAAGAAACAGTGCATCATGGGAACCCCCCCACAGTCTACGTCTAAAGCAACATAACCAAGGGATGGTCCAGGGTCACCCGATCCAGCCCTAACTATAAGCCTTAGCGAAAAGGAAAGTTTTAAGCCTAATCTTAAAAGTAGAGAGGGTATCTGTCTCCCTGATCTGAATTGGGAGCTGGTTCCACAGGAGAGGAGCCTGAAAGCTGAAGGCTCTGCCTCCCATTCTACTCTTACAAACCCTAGGAACTACAAGTAAGCCCGCAGTCTGAGAGCGAAGCGCTCTAATGGGGTAATATGGTACTACGAGGTCCCTAAGATAGGATGGGACCTGATTATTCAAAACCTTATAAGTAAGAAGAATTTTAAATTCTATTCTAGAATTAACAGGAAGCCAATGAAGAGAGGCCAACACGGGTGAGATATGCTCTCTCCTGCTAGTCCCCGTCAGTACTCTAGCTGCAGCATTCTGAACCAACTGAAGGCTTTTTAGGGAACTTTTAGGACAACCTGATAATAATGAATTACAATAGTCCAGCCTAGAGGAAATAAATGCATGAATTAGTTTTTCAGCATCACTCTGAGACAAGACCTTTCTGATTTTAGAGATATTGCGTAAATGCAAAAAGGCAGTCCTACATATTTGTTTAATATGCGCTTTGAATGACATATCCTGATCAAAAATAACTCCAAGATTTCTCACAGTATTACTAGAGATCAGGGAAATGCCAACCAGAGTAACGATCTGGTTAGACACCATGCTTCTAAGATTTGTGGGGCCAAGTACAATAACTTCAGTTTTATCTGAGTTTAAAAGCAGGAAATTAGAGGTCATCCATGTCTTTATGTCTGTAAGACAATCCTGCAGTTTAGCTAATTGGTGTGTATCCTCTGGCTTCATGGATAGATAAAGCTGGGTATCATCTGCGTAACAATGAAAATTTAAGCAATACCGTCTAATAATACTGCCCAAGGGAAGCATGTATAAAGTGAATAAAATGGGTCCTAGCACAGAACCTTGTGGAACTCCATAATTAACTTTAGTCTGTGAAGAACATTCCCCATTTACATGAACAAACTGTAATCTATTAGACAAATATGATTCAAACCACCGCAGCGCAGTGCCTTTAATACCTATGACATGCTCTAATCTCTGTAATAAAATTTTATGGTCAACAGTATCAAAAGCAATCAAAGTAACAAAATAAAGAACTGAGGAAGGTGACCAGTCGCAGAGAATACAATTATTAACACTGAAGAACCAAAACCACAAAGACCAGGAACACAGAGGATGGTGGAACCCAGAGACCCGACTGGAGTAAAAAACAGAGGCATGATGGACTGGAAACGGAGGAGTGACAAGGGCGCACAGACAGCAGACACATCCCGAAGGAGACGGACAGTGGGAGACACGCCCATATACACACACACCAAAATGGGACACACATGACTGACAGATGCTGGAGCGATCATAAGCACACCAGACCCACACGAGTGACACACATAACGGGATCCACACCAGTGACACACATACACGTACGTGACCCACATGAGTGTCACACATACATGTACGGGACCCACACAAGTAACACACATCCACACACCAGACCCACATGAGTGACACACATACATGTATGGGACCCACACGAGTGACATGCATGCACACACTAGACCCACACAAGTGACACACATACACACACCAGACCCACATGAGTGACACACATATACATACAGGAGCCACACAAGGGATGCACATACACGTATGGGACCCACACAAGTGACGCACATACACATATGGGACCCACACAAGTGATGCACATACACGTATGGGACCCACACAAGTGACACACATACACGTAAGGGACACACACAAGTGACACACATACACATAAGGGACCCACACGAGTGACAACACATACACGTAAGGGACCCACACGAGTGTCACACATACATGTACCGGACCCACAAGTATGGGACCCACACGAGTAACACACATACATGTAGGGGACCCACACAAGTGATGCACATACACACACCAGTCCCACATGAATGACGCAAATACACATGCGGGACCCACACAAGTGACGCATATATACATACAGGACCCAAACAAGTGACTCACATATACATACAGGACCCACACAAGTGACTCACATATACACACCAGACCCTCACCAGTGACACACATACACATAAGGGACCCACAAAAGTGACACACATACACGTAAGGGACACACACAAGTGACACACATACACATACGGGACCCACACGAGTGTCACACATACACGTACCGGACCCACACGTATGGGACCCATACGAGTAACACACATACATGTAGGGGACCCACACAAGTGACGCACATACACACACCAGTCCCACATGAGTGACACACATACACGTACGGAACCCACACAAGTGACACACATACACATACGGGACCCACACAAGTGACACACATACATGTACGGGACCCACACAAGTGATGCAAATACACATATAGGACCCACACAAGTGACGCATATATACATACGGGACCCACACAAGTGACTCACATATACACACCAGACCCACACGACTGAACACATACACATGTGGGACCCACACAAGTGATGCAAATAGGGGACCCCCAAGAGTGACACACATACACATATGGGACCCATATGAGTGACGTACATACATATATGGGACACACATGACAGAGACACACATGGGATATGAACCAGGAAAAACAGATACAGGGCTCAGGTGAGCACACACAACCCATGAATGACAGGTGAACCATACACCCAGAAAACAGCACGGGGGCATGGTAACAGACAAAACATATTCAGAGACGGATGAATCCAAAAACAAAAGAAACAAACAGGACCAGCAGAATGCTTTTGAGTTTTTGAGCATCAAAATGAGGTCAAAAGTCAGGCGCAGTGTGTTTGTTGCATTTAAACAGTATGCTGAGACTCAGCCAAGTCTTACTTAAGTGGGTCCATGATGCACAGACACTCTGCACACAGAGTGCAGTAGCGCATAATAACAACATAAGACTGAACTTCACATAAAAAAATAACAAAAAATAAAAGTAATAACTAATAGGAGGGAAGCAGAATGGCTGCCTTTCTTCTTTTGTGCAGCAGGGGCTGTATGGACGAACGTGTGGGAGGGCCTTCTTTTTCCACAGGGGGTCTGTATGCATCAGTTGATAATACATTCATGTTAAGTATAGGACTCACACTGTACATTGTTTACTTCATGCACACGTAAGGACTCTCGCAAAGCTGTAGCTCAGTCCGAATACAGCAACCATTGTTTGTCTTGGTTGACCACTCAACTGAGCAGTACATTAATCAGTAAACCAGTTTGTCAACCTTAGGCAAAAATACTCTGACTTCAGCAGCCATCATGATAGTTTTTCTTTCTCTCTCTCTCTCTCTCTCTCTCTCTCTCTCTCTCTCTCTCTCTCTCTCTCTCTTACCTGTTACTGTTGATTTCAGAGGACGTACATTACAAGAGACATAATAGCAACAGATGGGGGAAACCGCAGCACAACTGTGGAGCTGTCAGTGACCATCACCAACGTGAAGAACCAGCCACCGCAGTGGGAAAAGGAGAGCTACAGTGTTGTCATCCCGGAGAATACTGCCAGAGACACACCTATCGTGGTACCGTGTGTTTGTCCATTTGTCTAACTGCGATTTCAGGTTTCCTGCCATTTAAGGTTGTGCTGATTCAGTCAGGTGAATGCTGCTTGCTTGATCCTTGGATAAGGGCACAGTCTGAGCAAAACACACCTTTGAAAGCTTATTGGGGTGAAAGACCTAAATCATTCTCAAACTGATGATGTTGGCAAATGCTTGCATTTTATCGCACGTGCTTAGTAAATGTTACAACTGCAGGCAGGTTGATTATATACAAAATGTCACCTTTGATGTGAAAAATAAATAGCCTGTCAATCAGAAGAATATGAAAATCATTTTTAAGGGCTCCCCAAGGTGATTCACTTGGAAATGAAAGGTTATTCTAGAACCCAGAAGACAGGCTAGATTCCAGTCCTGTTACTCATCATCACAATAACTTTCATTGACATTTGATTTCCTTTCAGACCACAAAACACAAGCATTGCTTGACCTAGTTCTCCTGTAAGCTGTCACATTTGAACAAATGTCACCTAATCTCAAATCAGAGGATCCAGGTTAAAGGAAGAGTTGACTACGATGTGAATGTCCATCCTAAGCAATCATGTCCTCAGTCAATCACATAAGCTGAAACTGTGGGTCCAGATGGCAAAGATGTACAACATTTATCTACAAGGACCATTTGCTCAGCTTATGTTTGATTTATCTGCTTCTTTGCACAAATCTTGCTTCAACCACAGTTTGACCAAAATTGAACTTTTCATTTTCAGACAATCAAGGCGACCTCACACCTTGGGGACCCCAGGGTGACCTACAACCTGGAGGATGGGATGGTCCCAGAAACCAATATGCCGGTCCGTTTCTACCTTTCCCCCAACCGTGAAGATGGTTCTACATCTATTCTTGTGTCTGAGCCACTGGACTATGAGACCACTCCCTTTTTCTCTCTCCGGGTCCGTGCACAGAATGTAGCTGCAGTGCCTCTTGCAGCTTTCACCACCGTCTACATCAATGTTACAGGTACAGTTTGTTTCATATGCAAGTAAAGTTGCATCCGTAGTTGTATCTTTTGTAATTAGCAGTTTCATTATATTTCTAAATAGCCTACAAATAACTGTATCAAGTGATAATTAAATGCTAGGTGATGCAACTACATGTAATCTTCAAAGACAAAATACAATAAAACATTATGATAATAACTCAGTGATGAAAATGGGGTGATTTAAAAAAAAAGGAACTTTTTTGGTGGTGAGTAGATGACACCAGCAGGACCTTTGCAAAGTGTTCATGCGCAATGACCAAAGGTCTGGAACCACCAAAGGGCATCTGGGGGATCTCCCCCGGGGGAATTCTCCAGCAGTCCAATTAATTCCTGATCAATAAACGTTCAGCATTTTTAGATTCATGACAAATGGTGTTCCGTTGTTGGACTTCTGTGCTAGTCACAGTTTGTCCATCACGAACACCATGTTTGAGCACAAGGGTGTCCATAAGTGCACGTGGCACCAGGACACCCTGAGCCAGAGTTCGATGATCGACTTTGTAGTCATATCATCTGACCTTTGGCCACGTGTCTCGGATACTCAAGTGAAGATAGGGGCTGAGCTGTTGACCGATCACCACCTGGTGGTGAGTTGGATCCGCTGGGAGGGGAGGAAGCCGGTCAGACCTGGCAGGCCCAAACGTATCGTGAGGGTCTGCTGGGAATGACTGGCGGAACCCTCTGTCAGCGAGGTCTTCATCTCCCACCTCCGGGAGAGCTTCTCCCAGATCCCGGGAGAGGTTGGAGACATGGAGTCCGAGTGGACCATGTTCTCCACCTCCATTGTCAATGCGGCCGCTTGTAGCTGTGGTCACAAGGTCTCTGGTGCCTGTCGCGGCCGCAATCCCTGAAGCCGGTGGTGGATGCCAGAAGTAAGGGATGCCATCAAGCTGAAGAAGGAGTCCTATTTGTCTTTGTTGGCAGGTGGGACCGCAGCCCGTGCGGTCGCAGAGGCAAAAACTCGGGTCTGGGAGGAGTTCGGGGAGGCCATGGAGGAGGACTATCAGTTGGCCTCGAAGAAATTCTGGAAAACCGTCCGACGCCTCAGGAGGCGGAAGCAGCTCTCCACCCGCACTGTCTACGGTGCGGGTGGGGAACTGTTGACTCTGACTGGGGATGTTGTCAGGCAGTGGAAGGAATACTTTGAGGATCTCCTCAATCCCATCGTCACGTCTTCCGAACAGGAAGCAGAGACTGGGGACTCAGAGGCAGACTCATCCATTACTCAGGCCGAAGTCACCGAGGTGGTTAGAAAGCTCGTCGGTGGCAAGGCACCTGGGGTGGATGAAATCCGTCCCGAGTACCTTAAGTCTCTGGATGTTGTGGGACTGTCTTGGCTAACACGCCTCTGCAACATCGTGTGGTGGTTGGGGACAGTGCCTCTGGATTGGTAGACCGGGGTGGTGGTCCCTCTGTTTAAGAAGGGGGACCAGAGGGTGTGATCCAACTACAGGGGAATCACACTCCTCAGCCTCCCGGGTAAGGTCTATTCCAGTGTACTGGAGAGGAGAATTTGACAGATTGTCGAACCTCGGATTCAGGAGGAGCAGTGTGGTTTTCATCCTTGTCGCGGCACACTGGACCAGCTCTACACGCTCCATCGGGTGCTCGAGGGTTCATGGGAGTTCACCCAACCAGTCCACATGTGCTTTGTGGATCTGGAGAAGGCATTCGACCATGTCCCTCGAGGCACCCTGTGGTGGGTGCTCCGGGAGTACGGGGTCCAGGGTCCTTTGCTAAGGGCTATCCGGTCCCTGTACAACCGCAGCAGGAGCTTGGTTCGCATTGCCGGTAGTAGGTCAAACCTGTTTCCAGTGCATGTTGGCCTCCGCCAGGGCTGCCCTTTGTCACCGGTTCTGTTCATTATCTTTATGGACAGAATTTCTCAGCGCAGCCAGGGTGTAGAGGGGGTCTGGTTTGGGAACCACAGAATCTCATCTCTGCTGTTTGTGGACAATGTGGTTCTGTTGGCTTTGTCAAATCAGGACCTTCAGCGTGCACTGGGGTGGTTTGCAGCCGAGTGTGAAGCGGATTGCAGCGTCGGCTCGCAGCCGCTGCGACGCTCCGCCACAGGAAAAACACCTCCGTTGGAAGCCTTAAGGACAAGTTGGAACATGTCCAGCTGTTAAACAATTTCTCATGTACTCATTCCACTGAAAGCCATCAAAAGCCGCCTGGAGTTTACAAATGGTTATCAACACGGAGGTGTTTTTCCTGTGCCGCCGCACCGCGCCGGCTGCGTCCCGACGCGCGGACCCGTCCGCACGTCTTTCATTAAAAAAATCTCCTTTAACAGTGGAATATCCAGATAAAATGCTGAAACCGACTTCTTCTGAAACTTCTCTGTTCTCTCACGACGCCCTGGATCAATAGAGCCTGAAATGTGGAGGTTTTCAGCTTGAAACAGGCTGACGACGGCGCCTGGGAGTGCTGCACGACGTCTCGCTCCGTGGGAAGTCCTTAAAGCGACAGTATCACCTCAAAATCTCTCATCAGCCATTAAAATTTTCACTGAAATCCAGCTTAATTTTTCGAACCGTGTCCACTTCGATGTGTCTCACAGGTTTAGAAAAAATTTTGATCAAACAAAGCGCCAGTCTCTCAACAACTTCTCATACAAAGGAATTCCGACGAGGGGCTGGACGACTCCTCCCACAGGCGTGGAAAAACTCACGCATGCGCACGAGGGTTCAAGCATGTTTGACGTAAAAACATATGAATGAAATCCATATAGTTTTTGAAAAAAATAAAAAGGACCTATACTTTATTGACAGCCCTCCTATAATAATAAATTCATATGTATTCAATGTAAGCAGTAACAGAGGCGCAGACTATTCAAGTTGCAGAATTCATTACTGGATTGAGAACCTAACAAATAATCATTTCACTATCTCCTCTTTCTTAAGATGTAAATGACAACGTGCCGTTTTTCACTTCCTCCATCTATGAGGCTTCTGTAACAGAAGGGGCCCAGATTGGAACTTTGGTTCTGCAAGTGTCAGCTCATGACAAGGACCTGGATCTAAATGGAGAGGTTTGTTCTGACCTTTGTGTTTCTGTGTGCACGTCATGTTATACAACTTGCAAAAAATTATGAAATCCAACAAACAGTTTTTACTCCTCAACCTTCCAACAGTGGAGTGTTAATGTTGTGTTTTCTGTCTGTCCTTCTGTCCGTAATTCTCTTTCTGCACCTGCATGAGTAAGAAAAAAGAAAAAAAAAAAGACCAATATTCACATAATTTTCAGGACATAATTCGGGATTAGACCGTGATAATTTTAAGGTCATAAGGTTATCACAGAAGCATTTTGTACCCCCCCACCAAAAAATAGTCTTGTGCACAAACTTTGTATGTATGCTAGGCAGGTCAATCCTAAGAAACCCACTGATATCAGGGTCAGAAAGCTAAAGGTCACGGTTGACGGAACTGTATTTTATTGAAAACCTGATTGTGAGCGTGCCAGTGCCATATGTTATGTACCTCAATGCTGTTGCAGCTTTTCAGCACTTATCATGAGCTGAGGAGTGATGTGCTTGATCATCAGTGCATCCTTCTTCCCTTGATAACTGCTCTATATTAGGTTACGAGGTGCATAATATGTTATCACATCACAATCCTCTGTGGAAGCCTTTGTTTCAGAGTTGTCAACATGATGACTTGGTGGTTTTGGTAATTTTGCTGCTGCAGCTGTCTGTCTGGCTGTGACAGTATCAGTGGGATATTATATTGATCTGGTTTATTCGGCAACAAGAAAATGGACTTTGGGAGAATGACAGGAAATTTTCGTCCTCTATAGTTACCCTGGACAAAGGAGGAAAGATCTTAACATGTCAAAACAACATTTCAGTGGCAGAGAAATAGAGGAAAATAAATAAATACAGGCACTGTGTGATTTCTAAAATGTGTTTTCAAGATGTTTTCCTTTTACCTCTGTCAAAGAGGTTATATTTTCAATGCCATTTTTCAAAAGGATGCAGCTTGATTTATTGAAACTCAGTGGCATAATAGAATGTTCGTCAAGGAAGAGTTGATTAATTTTGAACCAGATGAGGGTTCAGTCATTTTTAATAAGGAATACTATGAGAAGACATCAAAGAACAACCACCACATAATAGAAAGCAAAGACATTGAAGGACCATGTCAGATAGATGATATCATGAGTCAAGAATGCTGAAGAAATCAAAGGAATAACCCTGTCATGAATTAAAATTAAAAGAAAAAGGAAACATGATGCTATAATGCAAAAATGTTTGAGGAAAAAGACCAAAGGAATAACAGTTTCACAATGAAAAAAGAGATAAAAGGAGCATATCAGATGATGTCATAAGGCAAGAATATTTGAAATGAGATCAAAGGAATAATCCTCTCACTGTCAAAGTCAAAACACTAACAGGAACATGTGAGATGGTGCCATATGGCAGGAATTTTACAAAAGAGATCAAGGGATACTTTCACAATGAAAAAGAAAGAGATAAAAGGAACATATCAGATGATGTCATAAGGCAACGATGTCTGAAAAAAGATCATACCATTACCGTCTCACCATGAAAACAAGTTACTCAAAACATGGCGGGTGATGTCATAAGGCAGGATGTTAGCAATGAAATGGATGGAATAATCGCTTTACAATGAAAAAATGAAATGAAAGTGATAAAAGAAAAATGTCAACAGAAATGTAAAAGGACAACTGTTGGACCTTTGCTGATGTATAGTTTTTTGTTTATTTGTTTGTTTGAAGTGTTATTTGAAATGTCATTACGGCTGAAGATTTCTTGTAACATGTTTTCTCATTTTTTGTGAATGTCCTTTCTAACTTCACACTTTCTGTTTTGTGTCATTTCTGAAATGTTGTGTTTGCACTTTGAGGCCACAATAAAAACAAAAGTCTATTTATGTATTCCCCTGCGATCTCCAGATCACTTACTCTCTGCTGAGTGACAGCAGTGGCGACCACCTTTTATTCCAAATTGACCCAAAACTGGGGACCATCCACACTGAAGCTGTGTTTGATCGCGAGGCCCGCAGCTCCTATTTGCTGGAGGTTCAGTCGGAGGATGGCCATGAGTCAGCTCGACCCGGCAAGAACAAACAGCCCAACACAGGTTAGAAATGATAATGATTATGCTGATCTTAAAACAATGTCATTACAGAAAAACCTTTTCAACCCATGTGAAACTGCTCACACGCTTCTACAGTCCTGTAGTTCATTAGGAATATAATTAACTGGATGCTGTGAGCCTGGTGTGACGTGTCACCCCAGGTTAGAGTCATTATGATTCCGTTAAGATACTGGAAACATTTTAATGATTTAGTCACAGCTTTTTCTTTCTTCCATTTTTACTCATGAAAATAGTTGTTAGTTGTTAACTTCTGAGACAACCTGTGCAGCTTGGCGGAGTTAACTTTGAAGTGACCTCTGGCCCACTGCAACGTTCCATTCATGAAAAGCAGCATTGTTCTTGGGGAAAGTTTACAGGGCAATACCGAAGACTTCTTCCTCTGTGCGCTGTGTTTTAAACAGACTGCACTGGCATTACATTACATTTATTTGCATCCTGGGATTGAGTTTGAAAAGTGAATCTTAATTTGATTTATTCCACTGCCATGACCAGGCACTCTTCTATGGTTGTGAGAAAACAGCTCAGAGATTTCTCAGTGCAGTCTTTTTTTGTTGTTGTAAGCTTTCTGACTATTTTTTTCAAGCTAGGCAGTAGTACCCGTGGACTTGAAGACACTAAGGGCAATCTGATATTTGAACAGGACCACCTGCACCAAAATGACTGACCTTTGTCCAGTCATGCCATGGCAATTCTGGAATTCACTTAGGCTTGTGGAACACTTGGTCCAAATCAGGTAAAAAACAATCAAATTCCTTGACTTGAACTTTTCCAAAATGACTTCAGGGTCAATCGTCACTGATATATTAATTTTGGTAAAAATCATCTGAAGGACCTGGGATGAGTAGGCCAACAAACATGGCCTTGGTCCCAGTATTTGACCTTTGGCAAATTTGACAGTCAAGTCTGGCAGCATGTACCAGCACTGCATCGTGTGACATCCCAACCACCACACCACAGAACCGCCCTAGGTCCGGTACGGCACCCACCCAGACAGAACAGCCCGTCCATCCCCACCTTGCAACATGTGTCTGCTGCAACCAGGTGAAACGAGGATGTCCCCTTAGCGTTCTCCAGCTGCTGGGGTCTTCAACACTGAGGCACCTGCATGCTGAATTAATGCACAGAAAAACGCACCACATGGCTAAAATGTCATAGCTGATAATCCCTCATTATGCAAGTGCAAATTAGAACATGCTGGGCAGTTCTGGAGTGCACCACCATATGTGTGCCAAGATGGTGCAACTCAGTGAAAAATGTGTATATTTTGAGCTTTAACTTTGACCATTCCTTGGCAGTTCTGGGACCCACCGACATCTATGTCAAGTTAGGTGCAAATCTAATTGAAAAGCTGAAAATTTGAATTTTGACCCCAATGATTGAAGTTTGGAAAATGTGACCTTGGCCCGGTTTCATAAAGCCGTCTAGTCGACTAAACTCACTTAGTTGACTAATCTTTTGATGTTAGTCATTGTTAGGATGGCCAAATGTTCTCGTTTTTGCCACAATTTGAGATGGTTTCTGGCATTGTTAATGACAGTCTGGCTTCAGTTTTGAAATGCGTGTTTGAAACATGCACTTTTAAAACATGCATTTCAAACGTGAAGCCAGACTGTCAATAACAACGCTGGAAACCATCTCAACTTGTGGCAGAAAGGAGGACATCTGGCCACCTAGCACCTAGCTTAGTCGGCTAAGGATTCACGTTAGCTGACTAAAGTTTTTAGCCTGGTAAAGAGGAGGCTAATCTTATTTTAGTCGACAAAACGTCAGTGTCTTACCTCAAAAATGTGGACTATCATGTACCACCAATTGATGGAGCAGGAAGGAAGGACAGCGTTGCAGCGGGAACAGGTGTTCTGGGAGCTGAATAATACATTGGAGATGTTTACAGATGCCGAGGCTTGGAGCGCTTCTCCTCTGGGGCAGTGGACTTGGCCATGTTTGTAGCAGACAGCCAACCCAGAAGTAAACAAAACTCACAGAGCCGTTTCTTGGCAACTGCACTGGTGAGGCCACATATGCCCGTGAAAATCGTAGACTAACATTAGGTGGCTAAATTTAGCTGTCAATGTGAAACGGAGATTAGATGGCTAATGTTGGGCGACTAACCTTAAGCCCCGTTTACACATAGACGGTAAGAGCTCCCGGAAGCGTCCCAGAAGAGTTTTTGGCCTTCTTAAGGATCAAACGCCATTGTTAATGCCGGCACTAGGGGGCGTGGCTTAGTTCCGGCTTTACTGGGAATCGTCGAAAAAAATTATTCAGCATGTCGAATAATTCCGGGAGCGCTCCCGGAGAATTCGCGTGACGACGGAGACAACGCGAACAACGGCGTTTGATACTTTTTAATCGCCATTTCATCCTGCCCCTTCCTGTAGTGCTGCAGTTTACACCGCCGTAATTGGTGGCCGGCATTGTATCCCTAACCAACAGAGTGTAAAATGGCGATAGAGCCCACATCGGCGTCCTCAACGACGTTTTAACCGGCAACAGAGGAAGACAAAACGGCGGCGCTAGCAGACAGTATGCCATTCTAAATGCCACCTCCCGGTTAAAACGGCGTTCCAAACGGCCAATAGGCGGCGGTCAGTATAAAAACGCTAGCGCGCTGCATGCACTCATGGCCAGCTCCAGATATTTTGCAGAGAAGCTCCAGTATGCCTCCTAAAAGAAAATTGGCAGTGGCAAGGACTTACCAAGAGGTCTGGTTCAGAAGCAGAGGGGAGGCCTGTGGTGGAGACGGAGCAACACGTTGAGGAGGGGGAAAGGAAGGAGAAGAAAAGGCTGAAGATGATCTCCCTCCCCCTGCAGTGACAGAGGCATATATTCCTGCTGCTTCAGCCTATTATACTCTGGGGCGGTGCCTATATGCAAAAGATCCTGGAGTAACGCAGGATTTGCCTGGATAAAAACCAGTGGTACACAGGGCATTATCGGTGGCAGCAGAACACCGCCGTTCTCATGCGCGTCTTAACCTGCGATTGTAAAGGATAGAACTGGGTATTAACCCCTGTTGCCTGACGTGTGCCGGATGCTACGGCGTCAAAACACCACTTTATTCGGCGGATTTTGCGGCGTTTTATCCGCGTATTTGCGGATAGTATGGTGGTCAAAACGCCGGCGAAATGCTCCGCCCCTTTCCACCGCAAAAACAGCTGGAACTACCACGAACTTCGGTCTACGTACTACCCACCGACAAAACTGTCTATGTGTAAACGGGGTTTTAGTCAACTAAGTAATTGTGGTAGACTAAAAGATTAGACTGCTTTATAAAACCAGGCCCTTGTCTTGGCAGTGCTGGAACCAAAAACGTGTGTCAAGTTTGATGCAAATTAGAGTGAAACATAAATATATTGACCCTGTAACCCAAATACCTTGAATTTTTCTTGAACAACCCTTTAAGGGCAATTCTGAGACTGACATTCATCCACCTACCAAGATTAGCGGGACTCAGACAAAGGACCTGGAACCAGTAGGGGAACAAACATTGCTAAAATTCCAGGGTGATGACTGTTGCTTATTTCAACGATATGTTCTGCAATTATTTATGACATCCTCTTTGTGGCATTCTGGTGGCCATAAAGCCTCAGCCTGCATCTCAAGTGACGTAATTTGACATTTGTACTCACAAATGTGTGTTTGTCAGTGTGTATTCAGGGCTAAGGGTGATGTTTTGGAACAACAAAGCCTTCTTTCCAAGGTTGGTACTGCTGCTTTTGCAGCATTTGCAATGAGATTCAGCCGTGTCTCGTGCTACGTATCTCCTGCATCCAGAAGGGCTCATCAGCTGTGTGAGCGCTGCCTCTGTGTGTGTCTGTGTGTGTGTGTGTGTGTGTGTTTGTGTGTGTGTGTGCACGCATGTTGCCCCTGGGAAACACTATGAGAGCAAGGAAACGTAAAAGCAGGCGAGCCATCATCATCTCTTACTACTGCAGCGCTAAATTAACATGTCAGCCGCGTGTTTTGTGAGCAGATAATTTACTCTCTCCAACTAAAGAAATAAACAACATAATGAGGAGGGCATGATAAGACACACATTCTTGTCATCTTATAAATATTTAACCTTCCCAGCAGAGAGCTTCTTTGTCTATTGTGCAAAAAAAAAGAGGGAAAAGAGCAGTTTCTTGAAGAGGTTTGAACCCATTACTGTTGTTGGAAACGATCATGCTAAACAATAAATTTGTGACAAGATGAATAATTTATGTAATTTACAGCACATCTTAGTGAATAATGTTTTGTCTGATTTCTCTGTCAATGAGCCATATATCTTAGAGTTAAGTGCCTCTTCCTGCTTAACAGCCACAATAAAATGAAGAATCAATAAACAGATGGAAGAAAATATGTTCAGGCGTGTGTGCACTGTAAAAACTAAACAAGTTCTTTCAACTCAAATACTCAGAGGAAAGTGAGCCATAAATAATTCAAGTAATTAAAGTGTCAAAACTTATTTAAACTAGGTTAAATTACCTTGCATAATTTTCGTTGCATAATTTTGTAGTTTGATTAAAAAGTTGATTGGAGAGGGGAAAACCTATACGCAGGTGCAAAAAATTATAGGCTGTTCATCTACAATGATCTCCAATGCTTTAAAATGGACAAAAAAAAAAAAACAGAGATGCATGGAAGAAAATGGAAAACACCATCAAAATGGATAGAGGAATAACCAGAATGGCAAGGCTCACCCATTGATCAGCTCCAGGATGATCAAAGACAGTCTGGAGTTACCTGTAAGTGCTGTGACAGTTAGAAGACGCCTGTGTGAAGCTAATTTATTTGCAAGAATCCCCCGCAAAGTCCCTCTGTTAAATAAAAGACATGTGCAGAAGAGGTTACAATTTGCCAAAGAACACATCAACTGGCCTAAAGAGAAATGGAGGAATATTTTGTGGACTGAGAGTAAAATTGTTCTTTTTGGGTCCAAGGGCCGCAGACAGTTTGTGAGACGACCCCCAAACTCTGAATTCAAGCCACAGTTCACAGTGAAGACAGTGAAGCATGGTGGTGCAAGCATCATGATATGGGCATGTTTCTCCTACTATGGTGTTGGGCCTATATATCGCATACCAGGTATCATGGATCAGTTTGGATATGTCAAAATACTTGAAGAGGTCATGTTGCCTTATGCTGAAGAGGACATGCCCTTGAAATGGGTGTTTCAACAAGACAATGACCCCAAGCACACTAGTAAACAAGCAAAATCTTGGTTCCAAACCAACAAAATTAATGCCTTGCAGATGTGAAGAAATCATGAAAAACTGTGGTTATACAACTAAATACTAGTTTAGTGATTCACAGGATTGCTAAAAAAAGCAGTTTGAACATAATAGTTTTGAGTTTGTAGCGTTAACAGCAGATGCTACTATTATTGTGAACACCCCCTTTTCTACTCTTTTTTACTAATAGCCCAATTTCATAGCCTTAAGAGTGTGCATATCATGAATGCTTGGTCTTGTTGGATTTGTGAGAATCTACTGAATCTACTGGTACCTTGTTTCCCATGTAACAATAAGAAATATACTCAAAACCTGGATTATTCTTTTTAGTCACATAGCACTACTATTATTCTGAACACTACTATATATATATATATATATATATATATATATATATATATATATAGTATATATATATATATATATATATAAGCCAGTGCCTTTCAAACAGACAAAAGAGCTTTGGTTCATGTCGTTAACTAGCTTCTTTAAAACTTGCATATCCTTTTGGAGATAAACTTATCTTATTAACTGATAGTTGTTTTATCAAAGTAAAAAAAATACAATGGTAAAATACCCTTGGCCGTATGAGCAGTGTGTTCTTTATAATTTGAAGTTGTTTAATTAATTATTAAGATCCCTCTGTCTTACATGTACATGTTCAATAAAGCCCCTCTATCAATCAATCAGAAGCAATATTTACGGAAGTTGTGCAATTCAAGGAATATTTGTAGATCACACTCTGTGTATAAGTATTAATGACACAAATTTAACTCCACTTTGGTTTTGATTAGGTTGGCTTTGTGTTTTTGTTGTTGTTGTTTTACAACACAGATATTGTTTATTCAAGTATGGCAGTGGTAGGTCCATGATCTATACGGGATCTAGTTGCTCCCGCCATCACGAGCTTCACAGCTGACTGGGTTATAGCAGTGGGTAGATGGGACTCATTAGCCCTGTTAAAGTGGTCCACCTAGGGGAAGGAAAACCCTGATGTTAAACCCCCAGCCTGGGTTACTGCCCCCGTGCCTCCGAGGAAGGTTCTTTAGCCAGAGGCTAGGAGAAGGTCACTCTGATGTAAAACCTACAGCCTGGTGGTCGCCACAGCCATCTCAGCTTGTCTGTGCCACTGTGGAGTGCCACCTTGCCTAAAGAGTGGAATTGGTGTGCGCGAGCTGATCCCCACTTAAGCAACGAGCGCAGGCGGGAAGGAAAGCCCTGCAGCGATGGGAAGAGGCAAAAACAGCAGGTGCATGATGGCACTGGGAGCTGCAGTCTCGATCCTGCATGCAGGTGGCTCAGGAGCTATGGTCGTTTGATTGCTGACCCGAGACAACAGCATCATCCGGCAGGGCCCTGGGTGACCAAGCAGCCCTGTTTAGGGATAGCCCTGCTTGCTCCACATGGAGACAGACCTAGAGACCTTGGTCTAAACATGGCTTGTCTCACTAGACCCGGTTGGCTCACCGCTGCCAACGGCATCACTACACACGGTGCGAAAAGAAAAACAAAGAACCTGAAAATTGCGTGCTGGAATGTACGCACAATGATGGACTCAGACAATAGTGATTGTCCTCGAAGACGCTCAGCCTTAGTCACCAAAGAGCTAGCAAGGCTTGACATAGACATTGCTGCACTCAGTGAGGTGCGCTTTGCAGACCAAGGGTCCTCACCGAGGAAGGCACAGGCTACACACTGTTCTGGTCAGGGAAGGCTAAAGAAGATCGTCGACTCTCAGGGGTCGGGTTCATGATTAAGAGCGCCATAGCACATAGGTTACACAGTTTGCCAGTTGGACATTCTGACTGATTCATGTCACTCAGGCTCCCCATCAACAACAAGGATTTTGCCACTATTGTTAGTGTGTATGCCCCAACCATGCAGGCCGACATTGGAGTTAAGGAGGCTTTCTATAGCGATCTGCACAACCTTCTACAAGCGCGTCAACACCCAGGACAAGCTCCTCATCATGGGAGATTTCAACGCCAGAGTGAGCCGCGACTCTGATGTATGGAAGGACGTGCTAGGGAAACATGGCATAGGCAACTGTAAACGACAATGGCCGCCTGCTGCTGGAGTTCTGCTCTGCACATGACTTGACGATCACCAACAGCCTGTTCCAACAGAAAGAGAGATTCAATGCAACCTGGAGACACCCACACTCCAAACACTGGCACCTTCTGGACTACGTTCTGACGTGACAGCGTGACAGAAGAGACGTACTACATACCAGGGTGATGCCTAGAGCGGATTGCTATAACGGATCATCGCTTAGTCCGTTCCAAGATTGCTTTCACTTTCAAGCCCCCTCCTAAGAAGAAAGGCCCACAGTTTAAGAAGCTACAATTCCACAAGCTGCAAGACATAGACACAAAATTGGAGTTCCAGGCCAACTAGAGGAGAGACTGGGTGGAGAAGAAGGCCTGCCTGACGACCCTGAACAACAGTGGATGAGATTAAAGACCATCCTTCAGGAGACGGCAGCAGAAGTAGTGGGCTTCTCAGCCAGGAAAATAAAGACTGGTTTGATGAGTCTGATGCACAGATCCAGGAACTACTAGAAAAGAAACGTGCATGCCACAAGACTCTTTTAGCTAAAACTGATGACCACTCTGCCAAGACAGCTTACAGAAATGCCTGCTCCACACTGCAAAGCAAGCTCTGCATACTGCAGAACGACTGGTGGCTAGCTTTTGCGGAGAAGACACAACAACATGCCGATGCCGGAGACATGCGCTCCTTTTATGAAGCCCTTAAGACCATCCATGGGCCAGCACATCAGTGCAAGCACCCCTGTGCTCCTCAGATGGCTCCACCCTTCTGACGGACAAGAAAACCATTATGCAGCGTTGGTCAGAACACTTTGAAAACCTCTTCAGTGACAAGCGCACTGTGCAAGAGTCGTCAATCGAGAAGATTCCCCAGGTGGAGGTGAAATGGGAACTTGATGACCCCCCAACACTTGAAGAGATCCGAAAGGCCACCACGCAGCTGAATCCAGGGAAGTCTCCTGGCATAGATGGCATCCCAGCAGAGGTGTACCAAAATGGAGGTGAGGCAGTCCTCGACAAGTTTCAGATTCTCTTCTCCAGTTGCTGGGAAAAGGGAATGGTTCCACATGACCTTCGGGATGCGGTCATTGTCTCCCTGTACAAGAACAAGGGCGACAAGTCCGACTGTTCTAATTACCGGGGCATCACTCTCCTCTCAATAGCAGGTAAGATTTTGGCTCGAGTGCTGCTCAACAGGCTTACCCCTACCATAGCGCATGAAAATACTCCCAAGAGTCAGTGCGGATTTCGGCCAACAGGGGAACCACTGACATGATCTTCGTCCTGAGACAGATCCAGGAGAAGTGCAGAGAACAGAACATGGCCCTTTATGCAGCCTTCATAGACCTAACCAAGGCTTTTGACACGGTCAGTCGTGAGGGTTTGTGGAAGATTCTTGCACACCTTGGCTGCCCTCCAAAGCTCCTCACCATCATCCGCCAGCTGCATGAAGGCCAGATGGGACAAGTGAAGTACAACAGGACTCTGTCCGGCAGCTTCCCCATATCAAATGGCATCAAACAAGGTGCATCCTCGCGCCCACTCTGTTCTCCATCTTCTTCAGCATGATGCTTCATGAGGCCAAAGAAGACTTGACAGACGGCATCTATATCCGCTTCAGAACCGACGACGTCTGTTTAACTTGCGGCACCTTCTGTCCCACACTAAGATCACAGAACAGCTAATCATGGAGCTGCTCTTCGCAGATGACTGCGCCCTCGTCGCTCATACGGAGCAAGCCTTGCAGCACATTGTCAACTGTTTTGCTGAAGCAGCAAGATCCTTCGGCCTCACCATCAGCCTGAGAAAGACAGAAGTGCTATATCAACTGGCCCCCCATACAGCATATACCCCACCCCAAATCAACATTGAGGGTACCAGCCTGAATGCAGTAGAGCACTTCACGTATCTCGTAGTGTTATCTCAAACGACGCATCTGTTGCCAAGGACCTAGACAGTCACCTTGCCAAGGCCAGCAGTTCTTTTGGTCGACTCTCTAAGAAAGTCTGGCAGAATCATGCACTGTGCCTTTCCACAAAAGTGCAGGTCTACAGAGCCATTGTGGTCCCTACCCTCCTGTATGGAGCTGAAACCTGGGTTCCGTATCGCCATCAGATCAGATTACTGGAACGCTTTCATTAGCGTTGTCTCCGAAACATCTTCGGGATCAAGTGGCAGGACTACGTCTCAAATGAGGACATCCTTACCAGAGCCAATTTGCCCAGCATAGAGTCTATTATACTCAAACACAGCTTCGTTGGGCAGGTCATGTAGCCAGGATGGATGATACACGCATGCCGAAATTAATTCTTTTGGCGAGCTCAAGGAAGGGAGACGAAACCAAGGGGCCCCCAAAAAGCGCTATAAGGACCAGCTGAAGAAACAGCTCTCCCTTGCAGGCACTCAGCATCAGTCATGGCAGCATCTAGCTACAGATAGACTCAGCTGGCATTCCAGCATCAAATCCGCCAGCCTGAAGTTTGAGGCAGAAAGAAGTGAGGCCTCACGCCAGAAGCGTCAAAGACAGAAAGAGCAGGCAGCAGCACAAGCCCAGCCTACTCAAGTGTTTGCCCCAAGTGTAACAGGTCTTGTGCATCCCGCATCGGACGTTTCAGCCACCAGAGGGCTTGTAGAAAATAAACTAAAAAAAAAAAAGGCCTTCCCACTATCCTCGCAAGCGAGGAAACTGCCACCAACTGTATATTATGTGTTTACAAAATGTTCAAGCTGTGCTCTTCAGGATTAAATTATTGTTATTATTGGTAAATGGATTGCATTTAAATAGGGCTTTTTCATCTATATCAGAAGGTCAAAGGCACTTTACAGTAATGCCTCACTTTCACCCATTCACACACACACAGTCATGCACAGATGTCAGGGTGATGCCATGAAAGGCACTCACTACACACCAGGAGCAACTTGTGGATTAAGGAGCTTGCCCAAGGGCCCTCAGTGATTTTCCAGTTAGACAGGGGTTTAGTAGTAAGTAGGTGTAGAAGACACATGTTGTCAGAAAATCCTTGAAACCTACTGTAAGGGTGTTTTTATATCAGCCTGAGAAGACACAGGTCCTGTACCAGCCTCCACACCCTACATGGGTCAATGTTATGGTTAACAATGTCAAATTGAACCTGATATGGAGGCGGCAATGAGCAGGAGTAAGTTGCAAACCCAAGTTGATAATTCAACTGTTACCAACAATCCAACCACATGAGGTGCAAAGATGGGAAAAATCAAGTTCAAACAAAACGCTAAAATGAACCCCAAACTGTAGGTACAAAGGGATGAACAGCTGAGAACAGGAGATGAATAAAAATCTCGAGGTACTTACAATAGTTTTCACTGTACTTTTACATGTGACTTTGTTTTAATTTCATTTGTGCATCTTGAAATAATAATTTCTGCAAGAATAGTGATTGGCTGCTCAGGTATTTCATGCCACTGTACAACTGAAGGGCTAAATTAAAATACACTGCAGATTTTGTTTGTGGATGGAGCAGTTAGTGATTTATTGGAGCGGAATGAAAAGTAACTGGAAGGAGGAGAGATTATGTGTGCTCGGTCTGCAATGGCTGTACTGGGGGAGCAAGGGGAGGAGACAGATCCATGGAGTGCATACTCTGCTCAGTGATTTGGCAAAAGCAACATTAATCCCACACATGTATACTATGTGGCAAGGTGTACTGTCCTATAAGCAGATGCCTCTTTCTTATTCTACTCTGCAACATAAATCCCCTGAAACCATGTCACAGTCTTCAACAGAAGACAGTTTTGAGATGTTAACATTTTAGCTTTGTGGTAAAGTATGGTAATTGGGCAGCACAGTCTCATTTGAGGCGGGTGCTAAAGGGGATGGAAACGTGGTACTTTCTCTGAGATTTTGGTTAATTACACCCAAACAAAGTGAAAACAGAAAGAAAAAAGTGATAATGCAGTAGAAAGTGGACATGTTTGTTTTTGACCTGGAGCTCAAATGTGTCGCAGTTTTGCAGGCGAGAGAACAGAGCTACTCTGGTTACCTGCGTAGGCTAACAATTACCGACATGATGTCTCCCATTTGCCTCGTCTTCCCTTCTCCACTGGGAACTGAAAAAAAACTGCACTTTTTGCAAATGATTTGGTGATTGCAGCCGAAAAACAAAACAGTAAAACCATTTCCTGTGTGAAGTTATGCTGTGTATATATTGTGCAACAGGAGCGGTAGTCCCCATGAGTGGTCAAATATCGCAGGGTTCAAATGAGACTACGCTGCCCTATAACACTGCGGAGGTTATAGGCTGTTCCTTTGTGCACGTGCCCACAAGCACTTATGTCATGGGCCGCGTCCTTATTCAGGCGTAGTCAGCACTAACTGGCTATCATCACTATACATACAATGAACTAAATTTTGGCTGCTATTGTAAGAAATCCGGCCACATTTCCTCATTTTTGTAATCAGGATGCAAATGAGAGACCGGCTGAACCCCTCAGGTTTTGCAGTGTTTTGTAGAATGTCATTTAAATCAATTGTCTTTCTGTCTTTTTTTTGTTTGTTTGTTTTGCAGACACAGCATACGTGCGGGTTTTCATCAGTGATGTCAATGACAACAAACCCATTTTGGTCAGGAGACTGTATGAAGTCGGTGTCGACGAGAATGCAGATGTGGGCTTGACTGTTGTCACCGTTAGTGCTAATGACGAGGATTGAAGGTAGGCTTTGATGAGCTGGCAGCAGAAGAACAGTCACTGTGAGAATAAAGGTCAAGGAGCGAGCCAACCAGAACCAATAAAGAAGTTTTTAGGAGCCACTTTGCAACAGCAGAAAATTTTTCACTTAGCATGTTCTTCACTTGTCGGCAGTAGAAGCATTTTGTCAGTCTACCACTAAAATGTGTGCAGTTACCTTTCTGCAATACATTTGCGACAGCATGCACAAATGACCCAGTTAAGTGTTTCTTTCCAGTCTGGACTCAGCTCTGCTGAAATCATTTTCATGCATGTGCTAGATTTAGCAGTAGTCATTTGAGTGCTCGGTAATGCCATGTAGCACATATGGTCCAAAAAGAGTGACATGCTCCCACGCAGTAGTGTGGGCGGGATTTTGGCAATAAAGCAGTTGCTCATCCTCTGTAGAGCAGCGGCATAAGATCCCTTTATCAGACATGTTTAGGTCCGTTAATCAAGTATTTATGGTGAGCGGGGGTGCAGCTTAGACCTGAGCTGCAGCACTAATGATGAATAGCTGCAGAATAACACCAGCCCCCCAACGTTAAACTTATTACAACATTGTTGCACTTGTGGCCTGAGAGGGTGCGCCTCAGTCTGTCTTGTTTAACAACTAAACCCTAAGCTTGAGTGCTGTGGGTCTGCCAGGTTTTGGGTGGGAGGCAGGGAGCACTTTGTTCAGCTCGGTGTTATGTGTCGGACGCAGCTCAGAGAACCGCCCAGCGTTTGAAGGACCCAGTATGAAATAAGCAGAGCACGGTACAAAGGCTAACTGAATTTAATACATAACAAGTGATACAAAAAATAACAAAAGAAAGTGCGGTCTGGCGTGGTTCGCTAACGGTCCGGAGCCAGAAGCTGTTTCGGACCCAAGGACCCCGCCGACACCCCCCAGGTGGCCGCAACAAACCGAGTCTGTGAAAGAAGGAACCATTATGTGAGTCCACACTCTACACACAGAGAGAACACTTAAAGGTGTACAAACAGCAAACACTTCCTGGCTTGATTACTAATCAGCTTCCCAACCTGCAGGCATGGAACATCCAGTTCACAAAACTCCACTGCAGTGGAAGCCGATACATGACTAACATACAGCTCAATATAAAAAGGTGTGAGGGACACCACATTTACTGACTGTATAATGTTAGTCACAAAATCTAACGTACCTCAGGAAGTGTGCTGACGAGCGTGAGACCTCACCCCCTCCTCTTTCACAGACCGTGCATCAAACCCTGGACGTTCTCTGCATCCACTGGATGATGAGATGGCTCCCGAGACGACGATCTCACCCGTCTGGTCACAAGGTCGAGTCTCTGGCAAATACACACTGTATACTCCAGTCTTAAATGCCACATGTTCCAATCCATATAGCTGCCCTCAGCTGTGAGTCCTGACGAGCCGCAGGTGATCAGGGTGAGGTCCTGATAACCTCAGCAACACAGCCACTCAGTCCCAAATGCAAGCCACCTGGAAGGAGAAACAAAGGACAGAAACAAAAAAGGCAGTCAGGCCCCCCCAGCCATACAACACTCGGCTTGTGTTAATAGTACAGATTAGTGTATTTACATGGGATTGCAGCTACTTTGACCCACACGATGATTGAAAGCAAAGACTGTGTATTGCAGGAGATTATCTCATCTACTCCAATGTTAAACTGCTAGATTGGATGGTCTCCACGGAGACAGAGTAGATAAGTTCACATATCGACTTTCTCTTTACTAAACTAGACCCCCACCCCAACCCTTCTGCAGGCCTTAAAATCAATCCCTAGAGGGCACTATCAGAATGCAGTGTGCTGCTTTTCACCGCTTTTACTTTTTCCTGCACTCCCTTTTTTTAATTAGTATCTGATTAAGGTTGGGAAGATGAGGTACATAGTTTCCATTTAATTAAGTAATGAAAACAAGAAAGGGTTACATGAAAACCCAATAATGCTCAAGTCTCGAAGGTAATGAGGTGGAATACATTGGTGGGTGAAACATCCTGCTTGTTTTGCAGGTAGAGAGAATAGAGTCGCAAAAGGGATTCCGCTGCAAAAAGAAAGGGAAAAATAAGTAACCAGCTTCACAGAGCTTCTGCATAATAACAGTGCCTGCAACCTACTTTAAATCGCACTACTATAGAGCTCTGGGAATTGACATCACACCATAACCCCTGAAGACCACGGGAGCAACCACAGCTAGAACATAGCTACAACTAGCATGTCAACATCGTCACCAAGCACCGACAATCTGCCTATATCTGTATTTCCACTGCAGGAACTTGCAGGCATTTTTGGGGATCCGATGCCTTTGTGTGTCTCCACTGCAGGGACCACCCTTGAAACACTTTCAGGGAGGTTTTTGGGGTTAAAATAACTTCCAATTCCAGGGTAGTTACAACCCAAATCAGAAAAAGTTTGAAAAGCTATGGAAAAAAGCAAAACAAAAAAACAAAAACAGGGATTCCTAAGACATTTTGGCATTGAGAATACCAAGCGATGAAGTGTTTCAGGTGATATGTTGTTCCATTTTTCCTGCAAATGCATCTTCAAGTGTGTAACAGTAGAGCTTTACATTTTTTGTTTCAAAAATATTCTCTATTGGGGACAGGTCAGGATGGCAGGCCAATCTAGTATCGGTTTCTTCTACAGCCATATCTTTATGTGTGCATTGTCTTTTTAAAAAAATACAAGGACATCCCTTGAAAAGGTGTCATCTTGAAGGCAGCAAACTAAATGTGCTTTTCTGCGTTAATGTACATCACAATAAACTACCTTTGCCAAGAACATTAACACAACTCCATACCCCATCAGACCCCAGCTTTTGGAATTGTTGCTGATAAAAGTCTTGACAACCCTTTTGTCTTTGCTCCGACCACATGGTGTCCATTTCTTCCAGATCTGGAATACTGAATCATCTCACAAAAATACCGTACATTTCCACTGTGTGATTGTCCAAGCCACTGCTTCTGAGCTCAGAGAAATGGACACCACTTCTGTAAAGAATAACATAAGGCTCTTTTTTTGCACAGTAACATTTATGTGGGATTTTCTGCATGGAATTTCATACTGTAGAGCTTAACAAAAGCTTCCCAAAGTAATCACTTGCCCATGGTAATTATATCAGCTATTGATGAATAACAGTTGTTGATGCACAGTGCTATCTGAAGGTTAGGAATCATTGGTATTCATCTTAAGCCACACTCACATCACCGCCACATGTCTGGACACACACGTGTCACAGGGAGGAGTGGCAGGTCACAGCCATGAACCAGGGATCCAGTGGAAAGTTTATGAAAGAGTCCATCATGGTACTTGTTATGTACAGGCTGCATGGATGTTGTGCAATGAGGCATGGGGAAATATGAGTTGTTAGTCAATGCCAAGTGGACGTCTGATGCACATGATCAGTGCATGTAACTTGCAAATTACCACCACCATAAGCCAGGACTATGCGCATCCCTGTGACGTACGTGCTCTGCATGAGACAATCACTCCTGAGTAGCATGTGATGTAAGTCAGGACTGCATTATAGAAGGAGGTCGACCACTGCCTCTGCCACCTCGCGTTCCGACGTCAGTGTTCCTGCATTGCCACAGTCATTGGTCGCTTTGTGTATCTCTTCAGCTTCTATTAGGTGCCTGTTGAGGTCCAACACCCTCAGACGTTGCCACTGTATGGCAACAGCCATTGACACCGTCAGCTGTAATGCTGCATGCACTGTGCATACATTTTTTTATAACTTTATTCATGAAAATCATTCAATATTAGGCACACTTTTATATAACTGCATGCTACAAAGCATTAGTAAAGCATTGATAAAGGGTAAGTAAATGCTTAAATAACTACTTGTAAACATTTACAAAGCGTTCTTTTTTATTAACTACCATGGTAAGAAACATAAATAGAGGGCTTAATAATTATTAATAACAAAATATGTAATGTCTATAAAACATTTATGAATGACTTTTTAATTCTCTATAAACCATGTAAGAAAAGTTGATCATTAATACTTCATCATTTACAAACGTAAAATCAGACACTATTCATTAGTAATAAAAATACTGTATAAATCATATCAAAAAATTGTAAAGACAATAAAATAATCTGTAAAGTCTTTTTACTTATGAATAGTGTCTGATTTTCCGTTTGTAAATGATGAACACAGGAAGGAGGAGAAAAAACCAGGACAAGACTACAGTGATCCTCCAGACAACAACAGATTACAGTCATTGATTCATATCAGCTGTTTTTAATGTCATTGGTATATTATATGTTATTACTGACCTTTAATTGCCCCATCCCAACTTTTTTTTTCAAATGTGTTACAGGCCTTAAATGCAAAAAAATGAGGTGTGCACAAGTCACATTTATTAAAGGAGCAAGTATGTTTTTGTACTATTGACAGGATTATCAGGAGTATGCCAACTCAATGCCAGGTGTTTGTGCATGCTAGAGGGGGCCAAACATATTACTGATCAATGTTTACATTTGCTTTAATAAATGTTTTGTTGGGATACTGTGCTGTTTCGTTATGGGGTAATTTTAAGACTTTATTGATATGTGTTATTACCTCTACAAAAAAGTTGGAGGAGGTTATGTTTTCATCCCTGTTTGTTTGTTTGTCAACAACACAGAGCCCACAATTTTTCATATATGGTTATGAAATTTTTACTGAAGATTCATATCCTGGTGGGCAAGATCTGATTCAGTTTTCAAGGTCATAGATCAAAGGTCAAAGCCAGAAAAAATCTTGGAATATTGGATATTGGAAAAATCCCTATCTTTAACATTGAATTAATTTTCAAAAATGAATACCTTTGTCAAAAAAGATCAAATTTCTTTCATATGTGAAAGTGTTACGTAGAATGGTATCCTTTATCGACTGAAAAAGTATGATCTGGATCTGATCAAATTTACAGATTTTGTGGCCATTTAAATTTAACATAGAAAACCCCATTTAATGTATATTTTACATTATATCTTAATCAAACTCTCATATTTGAAAATGAGGTACAGACTGGCACTCACTATCGCCTGACAAAGTTTGATCTAGATCTGATCGCGACTGTGGTCAGAAACCAAGTGCCAAAAAAGCAATGACAAATTGTGCATAGCAGAAACAACCAATGTTCTGTGAAAATGATCTGAAAAACAATTCAGAAACCCAAAAAGTTGAAAAAAAAAACTGACAACACCACAAAAAACTTCAAGTACATGAACAAAACATACTCCTGACATTTAATCACATCTAATTTAGCTTACAAAAACCACTTCTACCAGGATTTTGACCTACAATTTTTTTTCCAAGGTAAAATTTTGTGGAATTGGAAACTAGTGTTGGTGGAGGTTTGAGCTCTACAAGTGCGGTGCTCCAGCTTTGTGAATTTTAATTATGAGAAAATCTGTCAAACCACTCAAGAATACTCATAAGTGTCAAATAAAACCCATTTTATAGACAATTAAGTCTACTGACTTGCAGTTACATAACATAACCTAAAATTTGTACCTGCCCCTTTAATAAATGTGAGTAGTATATATTAACAAATGAAATGAAGTTGGCCACAGATATCTTAAAATATTTTGGTTTCATATTGTCTGCAATGAAATAGAAGATAAATTAAAAGTATCACTGCAGGGTTTTTTTATTTGTATTTTCATACCTTCCCAACCTTTTGTGATTTGGAGTTGTAGTTCTGCCGGCCCTGAAGTACCACACAGCAAGGCTTGACAGTGATATTAACTCGCATGGGAGAAGATGACAAAAAGCAAGAACTGGCAAGTCAGGGTAGCAAAACAAGAGTAAGAGCAGAACAACCAGCACAGCTGCCAAAATTGTTGCAGAATTATTACCTCACTGCAAACATAGCAGCACGAGCCCAGTGGGTCTTCATTGCAATGGAGACACTATGACCTTCATGACATCTAGGAAGCAGGTTGAGGTCTGGCCATGGAAATGGACCTATGGCCTGAAAGGATTTCCAGCTAACGGTACATATACCACTACCACTCATAGTCCACTAGCTTCTCATAAGGACATGTTTATTCTTAAATGTTGGTAATTTTTGTCCTAGACCTTCTGTGCATGGTTTTCAGTTTTCAGGGTTAACATGTTTGGTACACTGAACTACACTTTTTTGTTGTTTATCCCGAGACATCAGAACAATCATTTCAGGAAAGCCATCTTATGGTATATCCTTGCACATCAATCACTACCAGTATTTTGCTTTTTATTGCCCATAATCACTGGAGAAGAAAGATGTTTTCAACTGCCCTATCAGAATCCACGTTGTTGACATTTTTGGGTACTTATGGGATGTATCAAAACCTCCATATCAAGGGTTTAGAAAGCAACTTTATGGATCAGGCTAGGAGGACTTTCTTGATTTTTGCTGTTTAAATAGTTATGAGAAGCTTTTTAAGTGCATTTTTCAGATTCATGGTATAGTTTTCTGTATTTTTTAAACTAAAGTGTACAGAGAAGTTAAAATAGTTGAAATCCATTTTCACTAAATCTGTGTAACTGTTGATGTTGCAGCATGTCACCTGTTATCTAGAGGTCTGTTGCTGATTCAATTTCAGTAACTATATATATATATATAACTAAGCATCCATCTTTTATTCTTAATTAAAAATCTAATGTCACATATTCAAACATAAATCTTGCTTTCCTGTCACAGGAGCTAATGCTAAGCTGCGCTACCAGATAACATCGGGCAACAAAGGTGGCGTTTTTGATATTGAGCCCGAGGTGGGGGCAATCTTCATTGCACAGCCCCTGGACTATGAGAAGCAGAAGAGATACAAACTACTCGTGCTGGCATCCGATGGGAAGTGGGAGGACTATGCAGCTGTGGTGGTTAATGTGGTCAATAAGAATGACGAGGCTCCAGTGTTCTCCATGAATGAGTACTACGGATCAGTCACAGAGGAGCTTGATGGGTCACCTGTGTTTGTTCTGCAGGTAAATGGCTTGCAGATTACTGTGCACTGTACTTCAAACAAAATTAAATTGTATCTTGTGAGGAAATCATAGTATAATTTCAGAAACAGTCCATCTGTTTTTTCCCCCTGTTCCTACCTGGTTCTTTGGCCAATTACCACCAAATGTTATATGTGGTGACTTTCAACTCCAAAGTTGCCCTTACAGGGCTTGTTTTGAAAAAGGTCAAAGTTGCTGGGGTCAAACATCAAAAGTTTTATATTTTATATCACTCCAAATTTGACACACACATGCAGGTGGATTGTGGAATTGCCCAAGTGAGATCAAATGTAAAAATGGTCAATCACTGGGATCATGGTCATTGAAACCCAATGACCATGATCCCAATAACTGACCATTTGAAGGGCAGTATATAATTTATTCACTCCAATATGGCACACATATGGAAGGTGGGTTCCAGAATTACCCAGCAAGGTCAAATTTACCAAAGGTCACTCACTGGGGCCAAGGTTATATCTGCCTGTTTTTGGCTTACTTGTACCTGGTTCTTGTGACCAAACGTGATCCATCAATGAATACCGTAAAGAAATCAGTTTGGCAAAGGTCAAAGTCAAGCAATTTGACTTTAAACCTGATTTTGCCCAAATGTTGCACTCACTTTTGTAGATTCCAGAATCCCCCTGGGGAGGTCAGGTCTTTTGGGTGAAGGTCAAGGTGACTGTGGTCACGTTTGCCATAGTGTTTACTAGTTTCCTGTACAGGAGGACTACTTCATAGTTAAATTCAGCACCAAGTCCATCGCTTCATCAGACCGAGTCTTGAGGCTACATGGAAGAAATGAGTCTAATCAGATCTCATTTCTTTAAATGTTATTGGTTATGATAACCAGTTAAATATGTTTAAATAGGTTAAAAACAAAATCTAAAGATGAAGGAATCTTTATTCACAACTAAGCAGATCAAAGGAGCGTATAATTTGTGGATGACAAAGAGGTCTGTTTTATTAAAAAGTCTGTTTTATCTCCAGGTGACAGCTACCGACCCTGACAAAGATGCGGATCAGGGAGCCATACGGTACTCCATTCATGGCCAAGGGGCAGAGTCACACTTCATGATCAACGACATCACAGGGGAGATGTATTCTCAACGCACTCTGGACCGAGAAGATCGTGCTGTGTGGCGCTTTGTTGTTATGGCAACAGATGAGGCGAGGGACTTACTGGTTTCACTGATGTTATTATCAATGTGTGGGACATCAATGACAATGCACCCACATTCTCGTGTGCACCTGATAATTGCCACAGCAGTGTGGCAGAGAACTCACCTCCCGGAACGTTTGTTGTGGAAATGACAGCAGTTGACCTCGATGACGCAGCGGTAGGGCAGAACGCAATTCTCACATACCGGATTATTGAGAATGCCCGATGAAAACAGCGTGGAACTTTTCACGGTCGACTCCAGCACTGGGACTGTATCTGTGGCTGCTGAGGGGCTGGACCGGGAGTTGACTGAAAGCCATCACTTAGTAGTAGAAGCTCGGGACGGTGGCGGCATGACTGGCACAGCAACCATCACTGTAATGGTAACAGATGTCAACGACCACATCCCGAGGTTTCGAGAGGACTGGTGTGGAGTCCGTGTACCTGAAAGCACTAACGTGGATGCTCCCATTCTGGAGCTGAGTGCTGTTGATGCTGACACCGGCACATACGGACAGCTAGTTTTCAGTTTGGTTTCAGGGGATGCAGAGCAAAGATTCTACGTGGTCAGCCACAGGATGGAGCAGACAGGCACTCTGAGACTGAAGAAGAAGCTGGACTTTGAGAAGGCAGGGGAGCAGCGGTTTAACCTTACTGTTAAGGTGGAGGACTCAGACTTCTCCAGTCTCATCCACTGTCTGGTTTTAGTGGAAGATGAGAATGATAATGCTCCTGTATTTACACCGAGCTCCCAACTGCTGCCGCCTCTGCCTGAGGACATACCCGTAGGAAGCAGCATCACTCAGGTCGTGGCCACTGACTCTGACTCAGGCCTGAATGGAGACATTCTGTACAGCATTCAACCTGAGTCTGACCCCCACAGACACTTCACGGTCAACCACGCTGGTGTGGTTGCAGTTGCCAAGCTGCTGGATAGGGAGACGGCAGCAGGTTATGACCTTGTGGTCATGGCGACAGACCAGGGTGCCCCGCCACTGACTGGCAGCGTTACAGTCCAGTTCACACTGCTCGACAGGAATGACAACGGGCCAGAGCTGGAGACAGACTACTTCCCGATGCTGTGGGAGAACAGTCCCGCACCTCAAGTGGTGTGGCTGAACCAAAGCTCCACTCTGCTCCACGTGGTGGACAGAGACTCCCCAGAGCACGGGCCTCCTTTCTTCCTGTCTCTTCCCTCAGTATACTCTGTTGATTTCCATCTACAGGATCACGGAAATGGCTCTGCCACGCTCACTGCCCTGCGGAGATTTGACAGAGAGAGGCAGAAAGAGTTCCACTTGCCTCTGATCATGATTGACAGTGGCCATCCACCAATGACAGCCACAAGCACACTCACCATCACCATTGGCGACCAGAATGATAACGCCCATCAGGCAGGGGGAAGGATGTTTACGTGCATAGCCACAAGGGTGAGTTGGTCACTCATATCATTCTCTTTGGCTTTTACTCTCCCTACAGATTGTTTCACTGCAGGGAGAACTTGAGTGGGGAGGGGGAGTTTAACAGAGGGAAAAAAATTCTCTCCTATACCTGCACAGCACAGACAAGATTTAATATTCCCTCTCTCTTCCTCTCGCATTCTGTCAGTGTTTTGTTATGGGAATGAAACTGTCAAATCTTTTCCCGAGCCCAGTACAGTCTTCCCTTCTTAACCTGATGCCTAAAGCTCATCTGAACATCATATTATGATAAGGGCCATCAGCCATTCTGTAGGGTTTTTTTTTTTTTTTCTTTGCTCTGGCGTTAAGGAGGGAAGGATGTGGGCTTGTTTGCATTTTGATTTCATACTGAGCTACATGGCAGTTTTGGTAATTGTGGAAAACAGGAACGCTGTGACTCATGCAGACTGCCATTGTTTACCCAGCTGCAGTGCTCTGACACTGTAGGTCAATAATAACATAATCCATACCAAGACAGCCTGGCTTCCTTAAGCTCTACACTCTCTCAAGTGGAGCACTGAGAGCCTATTCATTCCAGCAGTGGGGCTCCACAGTTATGAACATAATAAGTAGAACAGAACACAAGAATGCAAGATAAGGAGAAGAGAGGGGACAAAAAGATAAGTGTTGGCATCAGCAAATCGTGTCCAGGTCGAATCAATGTGTGTGTGTGTGTTTACCTTGAACAGGAAGGATGGTGAATGCATCGCTGGGGAAGGTGTATGCCCCAGATCCCGATGACTGGGACAACAAGACCTACACTTTGGAAACAAGTGCAGCAAAGTAAGAGAGTGATACAAGGCTGGGAGTTAGATTTGTGATCACCCAAAACACAACGTAAACCTGTTTTAAAACTGTGTTCATATTAGTGCAAATTTTCACATTTTCTATACGTTGGAAGCCGAAGTGCAAAGAAAAAAAAATCAATTTACTGACTGAGAAACATGAATGTGATTTGGAACCCCTACACTGTGACTTAACCAGCATAGGGAGTTTTTGTTGCGGGGGTGGGGGGGTCCTTTTTTAAAGGACATGTTGCATTTTATTCAGCATACCAGTTAGCAATACAAAGTGGCCCTCAGAATGCAGGTGTTTCAAAGGGTTATAAATTTCAGAATCTTCTGGGGGAGATGCCCCCGGACCCTCCTACAACACTCGTGCCTGCAACGCTCATTGAATTGCAATGCCCCGCTAAATTCCCCCCTATGCTGTGAAAAACTCCTTGGGAGAACCCTGTAATGTGGATACCAAGCAATGAAACATTACAGAAGTGAAACACATCTTAAAATATGCAAATATACGGGGATGTCATTCTTGCACTTTTCTTTTCAGGTCAGGACCACATGCAGGCCAGTCCAGTGCCCATTAACTGTTCTTGTGCAGCCATTCCTTTTTAATGTGTGCAGAATATGGTTTTGCATCATCTTGTTGAAAAATGCATGGGCGACCCTGGAAAAGATGTTGTCTTGAAGGCAGCTTATGTTGCTCTAAAATCTCAGTGTACTTTTCTGTATTAATACTGCAATCACAGACATTTAAACTACCATTATACAACCACATACCATGACAGACTTTGGGTTTTGGACTTGCTGATCCTTTTCATCTTTGCTTCAGAGCACACAGTGTCCATTTCTTCCTTAAAAGATCAGAACACTGATTCATGTGACCACAATACACACTTCCACAGTGTGATGGTCCAACAGAGATGCCTTCGAGCCCAGAGAAGTCAACAACACTTCTGGTTAATATAAGGCTTCTTTTTTGCACTGCGATGTTTAAAAAGGCAATTGTGAACTGACAAAGGTTTATTTCCCAAAGTCATCCATTGCCCGTTTGGTTATATCAGCTATTGATGAATGACAGCTCTTGCTGCATTGCTGTCTGAGGAAACAAAGATCATGGGTGTTCATAGGGTCGCATCCTTGCCTTTTACGCACTGGAATTCCACCAGATTCCTTTTATGTTCATGATAGCGTGTACTAATGGAAGTGATGCTTTGTCATCATTATTTAATTGTATTCGTGATGTAAAGCAGTGGCTGTCCCAAAACTTCCTTTACCTGAATGATGGTAAAACTGAGATCATGGTGTTTGAGCGCACTGGCATACCAAATGTGGTAACACCAAATTTTGGTGCTTTGGCTAACTATGTAAAACCAGCTGTCAAGAATTTGGGAGTGAGCTAGTTTTTTCCAACTTCGCCTTTTGGCTAAAATAAAGCACTTTCTCAGTAGACGTGATCTTGAGACAGCCATTCATGCTTTCATCAGCTCCAGACTTGATTATTGTAATGCACTTTATTCGGGCATTAATCAATCGTCTCTTGCACGTGTCCAGTTGGTGCAGAATGCTGCTGCTCGTCTTACGCCCATCCTGTACTCACTCCACTGGCTTCCAGTTCGTTTTAGAATTGATTTTAAAATTTTAATGTTTGTTTTTAAAGATATTTATGGCCTTGCACCTCCCTACTTGTCTGAAATTTTAACTTTGCGCACCTACAGTAGGACATTAAGGGCGTCTGGCCAGCTTTACTTAGATGTTCTAAGGTCAAGATATAAACGCTGGGGTGATCATGCTTTCGCGGTAGCTGGCCCGAGACTGTGGAATGAGCTACCTCTTGAGTTACGTACTATTCCTGACCTAGCACTTTTTAAATCTAAGTTAAAGACTTATTTATTTAAACTGGCTTTTAACACTTAGTGGGGAGGTGACATGTTCTGTTATTTTTATGTTCTTTTTTATGTGTTGTTTTAAAATTTTATTTTATATGTGTTTTATTTTTGTAAATTTGTGTTTTTAATGTTAAGCACTTTGGACACCAGTCGGTGCTGTAAAGCGCTTTATAAATAAATGTTGATTAATTGATTGATTGTACTGTAGAGGGAAAAATATGCAAATCCCTTCTAATCTGTCATTGAGGAGTATTGTTTTTAAACAATTCAATAGTTTTCTCGTGCATTTGTTGACAAAATGGAGATCCTCTCCCCATCTTTACCTCATTACCAGCCCTAAATTATCCCCATCCCAGCTTTTTTGTAATGTTTTGCAGACCCTAAATGCAGGAACAGATGTATATTAACAAGTGACATTAAGTTGACCACACAAATTAAATGTCTTTGGTTCATACTGTCTGCATTGAAACACAATTCAAAGTAAATGGAAGAATCACTGTTTGTGTTTTGTTTTTTAATTTTCATTTTCCATATTCCATTTTCCATGGAGTCAGTGTACTTTAAAGCTGTGTAGTTTTGATTGGTAATATCTTAGGACAAATTGAAACTGAAGTACTGCGGTACCTCAGTAAAATCTCACTTTGAGCAACAACATAATGTTTTTTTGCACTGGATTAATTTAGATTGATAACATCAGTGTTGGGGAAGTGTAATGACACTGACCCACAACAGCGGGCGCAAATGAACGGTCAATGGGTAGTCAAATAAATACAATTTATTGTGGCAAATGTGCACAACAGGTCGAATACTATTTTTAGACAGTCAATTACAAATGTCAACAGGTGACGTGTGGGTAGGTCCGAGGGTAGGAGACGCCTATCCAGAGAAGAGCCGGGGCCCACAAGGTTCCGCCGCCAACGAAGACCTGCAGCAAACCGAAGCCGCCAAGTCCCGAGTCCCCAGGTGGCCTCTACTTCAGCTGTCAGATCCGGTACTGCTGGCAGGAACAGAAGACAGGTTAATGGTGGGTGTGTGCACACCCAGCAGAACAATCAGCAATTCAGTTCAGTTCCTTTTGTGGGAGAATCTCCACCTCCGACACAAAAACACAGTAGTGCAGAGCCTGAGAGCTACTTATCTGTTTTGGCGTGAGGGGTGAAGAACGTCACTCCTACACGGACCACAAAACTCAGCACCAGCTGAAAGCAGTGACCAGGATCTCCTGCAAACACTCAGAAAAAGATCACGTGCGTACGGCACAGTCAAACGGCTGAGAGTTTACCTGAGTGGTAAACTGATATCTCGGCAGAGATGTGGTGTCTCCTCCAGTCTTATATGGGATGGGATGATGATGAAATGATTTCTGACAGCTGGTAGTCCTGGCTCCTGGGTGGTGACTGCGCCCTCTGGTGCCTGAAACCCGACTACAGGCAGGGCGCCCTCTGGCGTTGGCCAGCAGTACCTCCTCTTCGGGTGGCCCACATAACAGGACTCCCCCCTCAACGGGCGCCTCCTGGTGCCCGACCTGGCTTGTCGGGGTGTCGCTGGTAGAACTCGGCCAGGAGGGCCGGGTCCAGGATGAAGCTCCTCTTCACCCAGGAGCATTCTTCAGGTCCATAACCCTCCCAGTCCACAGATATTGGAGACCCCGACCCCTCCGGCGAACATCCAGGAGCCTGCGGACAGTCCACGCAGGCTCGCCGTCGATGATGCGGGCAGGTCCGGGGGTGCAAAAGGTCCAAGGTGTGGTATGGTTTGATCTAGGAGACATGAAAAACAGGATGGATCCGCAGTGAAGCCGGGAGTTTCAGCTTCACTGTGGCTGGACTGATGATTTTGGTGATCCGAAATGGTCCGATATATCTGTCCATCAGCTTTTGCGACTCCGTGTTGAGAGGAATGTTCTTTGTTGACAGCCAGACCTCCTGCCCGGGCTGATATTCCGGGGCCGGGTCACGTCGGCGGTCTGCATGGCTCTTCGCCCTTGTCCGGGCTTTCAGCAGGGCAGAGCGGGCTGTACGCCACACCCGACGGCACCTCCTGAGGTGGGCCTGGACCGAGGGAACCCCGACCTCTCCCTCCACAGCCGGAAACAATGGGGACTGGTACCCCAAACACGCTTCAAATGGGGAGAGGCCAGTTGCTGATGAAACTTGACTGTTATGAGCATACTCGATCCAGGCCAGATGTTGACTCCAGGCCATCGGGTGCGCGGAGCTCTTGATTAGCCCGCTCAGCTTGTCCGTTGGTCTGTGGGTGGTACCCGGACGAAAGGCTCACGGTGGCCCCCAGTTCCCTGCAGAAACTCCTCCAGACCTGGGAGGAGAACTGAGGACCATGATCCGAGACGATGTTCGTAGGGATACCATGCAGACATATGACATGGTGGACCAGGAGGTCTGCAGTCTCCTGGGCCGACGGGAGCTTCGGGAGGGCCACGAAGTTGGCCGCCTTGGAGAACCGGTCCACTATCTTCAGGATGGTTGTCATACCCTGGGACGCAGGGAGACCCATGACGAAGTCCAGGCCGATAATGGGACCAGGGGCAATGAGGCACAGGCAGCGGCTGGAGGAGTCCCTTCTCCGGTTGGTGGACTGCCTTGCCCCTGGCACAGGTGGTACAGGCCCGGACATACTCCCGGACATCGGCTTCCAAAGACGCCCACCAGAACCGCTGCCGAACAACTGCCACGGTCCTCCGCACCCCTGGATGGCAGGTGAGCCTGGAACCATGGCAGAAGTCCAAAACTGCAGTCCTAGCATCTGGTAGGACGTACAAACGGTTAGGTGGTCCACCGCCGGGCTCCGGGTGATGCATCAAGGCCTCCCTGACGATGTTCTCCACGTCCCACGTCAGTGTGGCGACGATAGTGGACTCCGGGATGATGTTTTCTGGTGGATCCGACAACTCCGCTCTGACTTCCTCTTCATGCACCTGGGACAGTGCGTCCAACCGCTGGTTCTTAGTCCCGGGGCGATAGGTGATCCTAAAGTCAAAACGGCCAAAAAAAAGAGACCAACGGGCTTGCCTGGGGTTCAGACGCTTAGCGGTCTGGATATACTCCAGGTTCTGATGGTCGGTGAAGACCGTGAATGGAACCACAGCTCCCTCCAACAAGTGTCTCCACTCCTCCAGGGCCTCCTTCACCGCCAGGAGCTCCCGATTGCCGACGTCATAATTCCGCTCTGCTGGGGTCAACTTGTGGGAGAAATAGGCACAGGGGTGGAGTACGTTATCGGACTCCCCGCTCTGGGACAGCACAGCTCCTATCCCTGAGTCAGAGGCATCTACTTCCACAACAAGCTGGAGGCTAGGATCAGGCTGCACCATAACTGGCGCAGTAGAGAACCGCGTTTCAACTCCCTAACGCGGCTTCGCACCGATCCGACCAGGTGAAGGGAACTTTTGGGGAGGTCAGGGCTGTAAGGGGACCAACAACCTGACTATAGCCCTTGATAAACTGCCGATAGAAATTAGCGAAGCCGAGGAACTGTTGCAACTTCCTACGGCTTGCCGGTTGGGGCCAATCTCTCACCGCCGCTACCTTGGCCGGATCAGGGGCAATGGAGTTGGAGGAGATTATGAACCCCAGGAAGGACAAAGAAGTACGGTGGAACTCGCACTTCTCGCCCTTCACAAACAGCCGGTTCTCCAACAACCGCTGCAGGACCTGACGTACATGCCTAACATGGGTCTCAGGATCCAGGGAGAAGATGAGGATATCGTCTAGGTATACGAAGACGAACCGATGCAGGAAGTCCCGCAAGACGTCATTTACTAATGCTTGGAACGTCGTGGGGGCATTAGTGAGGCTGAACGGCATGACCAGGTACTCAAAGTGATCTAAGGGGGTGTTAAATGCCGTCTTCCATTTGTCTCCCTTCTGGAACTGAACCAGGTGATACGCATTCCTAAGATCTAATTTAGTGAATATTTGGCCCAGGCAGGGGCGTGATTTCCTCAGCTTTCAAAGAGAAAGCATGTTCAACAGGTGCTGGCTTCATCCTTAAATAGGGGTCACCTGGTTCACACCTGTTTGTTCCACAACATTGACGAACTTATTGACTGAATGCCACACTATTATTATGTGAACACTTTTCTACTTTTTTTACTAATAGTCCAATTTCATAGCCTTAAGAGTGTGCGTATCATGAATGCTTGGTCTTGTTGGATGTGTGAGAATCTACTGAATCTACTGGTACCTTGTTTCCCATGTAACAATAAGAATATACTCAAAACCTGGATTAATCTTTTTAGCCACATAGCACTACTATTGTTCTGAACACTACTGTACCTTTTCTTTTTTTTTTCTTTTTTTTAAGTTAATTTCTTATGAAAGCAGCGGCTTAGTCTGAATTGGACATCAAAGTCGGACATCTTTCTTTTCAAGTTTGAAGAGGTGGAAAGAGGTGGATTTCTTCAAAATGCTAATTAGAGTTTGGAAATGAGAGAAAATCTTGTTTTGAAGTTGAGATTTCATCTCATCTGGCTGCTGTCGCACAGGGATAGAAAGCTTAGCCATGATGTGCACTGTAGTGCAGCTGAGAGTTAAACTAAGATGTATGTCTTGACGTCACTATTCTTATTTGGGAAAAAATAGTTTATTAACAAAGTAGTTAAATTTTGAATAGGAATATATTTTAGTGAGGTGGCAATTGTCCTGGATCAAGACGAAGAGCCAAGCTTTGAATGACTTCCTAGAGTCTGAGATGTATCTGTATGCAGTGAAAGTCTCAGACTTGGAGAGAGATTCATTCATATCTCACCAGAAATGTTCATGCCTCTGGGTCCTCAACCTTTTAGATCAAAAGATACCTGGGAAGAGCGTACAGAGTCAAAAGCTCACCAGATTGCAGTGTTTGGTGATACTGATACGTTTGTAGGAGAACACAGGTCAAAGCCCTCCATCTTCCACCTTTGGAAAACAGTGCATGACACAACTCAGGTGTTATTGTTTCCATCCTATACCATTGTCATTTTTATGGTCAGTGCCCACATTTCTGTAGATCATGATACCAGTTGTGCTTATCTGTGCTCTGGTGGGCGGGTTGTTCTTAAAGTTAGGTGTGGTTAGAACGAAGCTGGTAGATTCCTATTGTCACTCTTGCGTTCCGGGCTAATTCCGTCAAAAATAGAACCCCAGTAGCAGACAGCCATGAGACAGGAGGGTGTGCTACAAAAATCCAAGATGCTTCAATAGTCCAAAAGTGAGAACAAAAGGCAATCAAGCAGGTGCAGGTACGTGCATACAACAAAAAGTCGAACACAAAAACATGGGGCAAAAAAAAACCGCGAGGTGCTATGGGGAAAGATAAAACGAAGACAGCTGGCAACTCATGACTGAATACAAGACAGAACACGAGAAAATACCACTACACATGAGCAGCCATACGTCAACTGCCTGGCAAATGGAACAACAAACTGGTGAGGCTTTAAACGGGAAAACTAATGACTGACAGGTGCAAAATCACAGACTGGAAATAATAAGGACACGTGAAAAACTCAAGGAACAAAGAACGTAAAAACATGGAACAGAAGAACACATGATAAATAATAAACACTGATCAGACAGCAAACCAAAAGACAAATGCAAGTAATCAATCAATCAATCAACTTTTTTCTTATACAGCGCCAAATCACAACAAACAGTTGCCCCAAGGCGCTCCATATTGCAAGGCAAGGCCATACAATAACCATGAAAAACCCCAACGGTCAAACGACCCCCTATGAGCAAGCACTTGGCCACAGTGGGAAGGAAAAACTCCCTTTTAACAGGAAGAAACCTCCAGCAGAACCAGGCTCAGGGAGGGGCAGTCTTCTGCTGAGACTGGTTGGGGCTGAGGGAAAGAACCAGGAAAAAGACATGCCGAGAAGGGGCAGAGATCGATCACTAATGATTAAATGCAGAGTGATGCATACGGAGCAAAAAAGAAAGAAACAGTGCATCATGGGAACCCCCCCACAGTCTACGTCTAAAGCAACATAACCAAGGGATGGTCCAGGGTCACCCGATCCAGCCCTAACTATAAGCCTTAGCGAAAAGGAAAGTTTTAAGCCTAATCTTAAAAGTAGAGAGGGTATCTGTCTCCCTGATCTGAATTGGGAGCTGGTTCCACAGGAGAGGAGCCTGAAAGCTGAAGGCTCTGCCTCCCATTCTACTCTTACAAACCCTAGGAACTACAAGTAAGCCCGCAGTCTGAGAGCGAAGCGCTCTAATGGGGTAATGGTACTACGAGGTCCCTAAGATAGGATGGGACCTGATTATTCAAAACCTTATAAGTAAGAAGAATTTTAAATTCTATTCTAGAATTAACAGGAAGCCAATGAAGAGAGGCCAACACGGGTGAGATATGCTCTCTCCTGCTAGTCCCCGTCAGTACTCTAGCTGCAGCATTCTGAACCAACTGAAGGCTTTTTAGGGAACTTTTAGGACAACCTGATAATAATGAATTACAATAGTCCAGCCTAGAGGAAATAAATGCATGAATTAGTTTTTCAGCATCACTCTGAGACAAGACCTTTCTGATTTTAGAGATATTGCGTAAATGCAAAAAGGCAGTCCTACATATTTGTTTAATATGCGCTTTGAATGACATATCCTGATCAAAATAACTCCAAGATTTCTCACAGTATTACTAGAGATCAGGGAAATGCCAACCAGAGTAACGATCTGGTTAGACACCATGCTTCTAAGATTTGTGGGGCCAAGTACAATAACTTCAGTTTTATCTGAGTTTAAAAGCAGGAAATTAGAGGTCATCCATGTCTTTATGTCTGTAAGACAATCCTGCAGTTTAGCTAATTGGTGTGTATCCTCTGGCTTCATGGATAGATAAAGCTGGGTATCATCTGCGTAACAATGAAAATTTAAGCAATACCGTCTAATAATACTGCCCAAGGGAAGCATGTATAAAGTGAATAAAATGGGTCCTAGCACAGAACCTTGTGGAACTCCATAATTAACTTTAGTCTGTGAAGAACATTCCCCATTTACATGAACAAACTGTAATCTATTAGACAATATGATTCAAACCACCGCAGCGCAGTGCCTTTAATACCTATGACATGCTCTAATCTCTGTAATAAAATTTTATGGTCAACAGTATCAAAAGCAATCAAAGTAACAAAATAAAGAACTGAGGAAGGTGACCAGTCGCAGAGAATACAATTATTAACACTGAAGAACCAAAACCACAAAGACCAGGAACACAGAGGATGGTGGAACCCAGAGACCCGACTGGAGTAAAAAACAGAGGCATGATGGACTGGAAACGGAGGACAAGGGCGCACAGACAGCAGACACATCCCGAAGGAGACGGACAGTGGGAGACACGCCCATATACACACACACCAAAATGGGCACACATGACTGACAGATGCTGGAGCGATCATAAGCACACCAGACCCACACGAGTGACACACATAACGGGATCCACACCAGTGACACACATACACGTACGTGACCCACATGAGTGTCACACATACATGTACGGGACCCACACAAGTAACACACATCCACACACCAGACCCACATGAGTGACACACATACATGTATGGGACCCACACGAGTGACATGCATGCACACACTAGACCCACACAAGTGACACATACACACACCAGACCCACATGAGTGACACACATATACATACAGGAGCCACACAAGGGATGCACATACACGTATGGGACCCACACAAGTGACGCACATACACATATGGGACCCACACAAGTGATGCACATACACGTATGGGACCCACACAAGTGACACACATACACGTAAGGGACACACACAAGTGACACACATACACATAAGGGACCCACACGAGTGACAACACATACACGTAAGGGACCCACACGAGTGTCACACATACATGTACCGGACCCACAAGTATGGGACCCACACGAGTAACACACATACATGTAGGGGACCCACACAAGTGATGCACATACACACACCAGTCCCACATGAATGACGCAAATACACATGCGGGACCCACACAAGTGACGCATATATACATACAGGACCCAAACAAGTGACTCACATATACATACAGGACCCACACAAGTGACTCACATATACACACCAGACCCTCACCAGTGACACACATACACATAAGGGACCCACAAAAGTGACACACATACACGTAAGGGACACACACAAGTGACACACATACACATACGGGACCCACACGAGTGTCACACATACACGTACCGGACCCACACGTATGGGACCCATACGAGTAACACACATACATGTAGGGGACCCACACAAGTGACGCACATACACACACCAGTCCCACATGAGTGACACACATACACGTACGGAACCCACAGTGACACACATACACATACGGGACCCACACAAGTGACACACATACATGTACGGGACCCACACAAGTGATGCAAATCACATATAGGACCCACACAAGTGACGCATATATACATACGGGACCCACACAAGTGACTCACATATACACACCAGACCCACACGACTGAACACATACACATGTGGGACCCACACAAGTGATGCAAATAGGGGACCCCCAAGAGTGACACACATACACATATGGGACCCATATGAGTGACGTACATACATATATGGGACACACATGACAGAGACACATGGGATATGAACCAGGAAAAACAGATACAGGGCTCAGGTGAGCACACACAACCCATGAATGACAGGTGAACCATACACCCAGAAAACAGCACGGGGGCATGGTAACAGACAAAACATATTCAGAGACGGATGAATCCAAAAACAAAAGAAACAAACAGGACCAGCAGAATGCTTTTGAGTTTTTGAGCATCAAAATGAGGTCAAAAGTCAGGCGCAGTGTGTTTGTTGCATTTAAACAGTATGCTGAGACTCAGCCAAGTCTTACTTAAGTGGGTCCATGATGCACAGACACTCTGCACACAGAGTGCAGTAGCGCATAATAACAACATAAGACTGAACTTCACATAAAAAAATAACAAAAAATAAAAGTAATAACTAATAGGAGGGAAGCAGAATGGCTGCCTTTCTTCTTTTGTGCAGCAGGGGCTGTATGGACGAACGTGTGGGAGGGCCTTCTTTTTCCACAGGGGGTCTGTATGCATCAGTTGATAATACATTCATGTTAAGTATAGGACTCACACTGTACATTGTTTACTTCATGCACACGTAAGGACTCTCGCAAAGCTGTAGCTCAGTCCGAATACAGCAACCATTGTTTGTCTTGGTTGACCACTCAACTGAGCAGTACATTAATCAGTAAACCAGTTTGTCAACCTTAGGCAAAAATACTCTGACTTCAGCAGCCATCATGATAGTTTTTCTTTCTCTCTCTCTCTCTTCTCTCCTCTCTCTCCTCTCTCCTCTCTCTCTCTCTCTCTACCTGTTACTGTTGATTTCAGAGGACGTACATTACAAGAGACATAATAGCAACAGATGGGGGAAACCGCAGCACAACTGTGGAGCTGTCAGTGACCATCACCAACGTGAAGAACCAGCCACCGCAGTGGGAAAAGGAGAGCTACAGTGTTGTCATCCCGGAGAATACTGCCAGAGACACACCTATCGTGGTACCGTGTGTTTGTCCATTTGTCTAACTGCGATTTCAGGTTTCCTGCCATTTAAGGTTGTGCTGATTCAGTCAGGTGAATGCTGCTTGCTTGATCCTTGGATAAGGGCACAGTCTGAGCAAAACACCTTTGAAAGCTTATTGGGGTGAAAGACCTAAATCATTCTCAAACTGGATGTTGGCAAATGCTTGCATTTTATCGCACGTGCTTAGTAAATGTTACAACTGCAGGCAGGTTGATTATATACAAAATGTCACCTTTGATGTGAAAAATAAATAGCCTGTCAATCAGAAGAATATGAAAATCATTTTTAAGGGCTCCCCAAGGTGATTCACTTGGAAATGAAAGGTTATTCTAGAACCCAGAAGACAGGCTAGATTCCAGTCCTGTTACTCATCATCACAATAACTTTCATTGACATTTGATTTCCTTTCAGACCACAAAACACAAGCATTGCTTGACCTAGTTCTCCTGTAAGCTGTCACATTTGAACAAATGTCACCTAATCTCAAATCAGAGGATCCAGGTTAAAGGAAGAGTTGACTACGATGTGAATGTCCATCCTAAGCAATCATGTCCTCAGTCAATCACATAAGCTGAAACTGTGGGTCCAGATGGCAAAGATGTACAACATTTCTACAAGGACCATTTGCTCAGCTTATGTTTGATTTATCTGCTTCTTTGCACAAATCTTGCTTCAACCACAGTTTGACCAAAATTGAACTTTTCATTTTCAGACAATCAAGGCGACCTCACACCTTGGGGACCCCAGGGTGACCTACAACCTGGAGGATGGGATGGTCCCAGAAACCAATATGCCGGTCCGTTTCTACCTTTCCCCCAACCGTGAAGATGGTTCTACATCTATTCTTGTGTCTGAGCCACTGGACTATGAGACCACTCCCTTTTTCTCTCTCCGGGTCCGTGCACAGAATGTAGCTGCAGTGCCTCTTGCAGCTTTCACCACCGTCTACATCAATGTTACAGGTACAGTTTGTTTCATATGCAAGTAAAGTTGCATCCGTAGTTGTATCTTTTGTAATTAGCAGTTTCATTATATTTCTAAATAGCCTACAAATAACTGTATCAAGTGATAATTAAATGCTAGGTGATGCAACTACATGTAATCTTCAAAGACAAAATACAATAAAACATTATGATAATAAACTCAGTGATGAAAATGGGGTGATTTAAAAAAAAAGGAACTTTTTTGGTGGTGAGTAGATGACACCAGCAGGACCTTTGCAAAGTGTTCATGCGCAATGACCAAAGGTCTGGAACCACCAAAGGGCATCTGGGGGATCTCCCCCGGGGGAATTCTCCAGTCCAATTAATTCCTGATCAATAAACGTTCAGCATTTTTAGATTCATGACAAATGGTGTTCCGTTGTTGGACTTCTGTGCTAGTCACAGTTTGTCCATCACGAACACCATGTTTGAGCACAAGGGTGTCCATAAGTGCACGTGGCACCAGGACACCCTGAGCCAGAGTTCGATGATCGACTTTGTAGTCATATCATCTGACCTTTGGCCACGTGTCTCGGATACTCAAGTGAAGATAGGGGCTGAGCTGTTGACCGATCACCACCTGGTGGTGAGTTGGATCCGCTGGGAGGGGAGGAAGCCGGTCAGACCTGGCAGGCCCAAACGTATCGTGAGGGTCTGCTGGGAATGACTGGCGGAACCCTCTGTCAGCGAGGTCTTCATCTCCCACCTCCGGGAGAGCTTCTCCCAGATCCCGGGAGAGGTTGGAGACATGGAGTCCGAGTGGACCATGTTCTCCACCTCCATTGTCAATGCGGCCGCTTGTAGCTGTGGTCACAAGGTCTCTGGTGCCTGTCGCGGCCGCAATCCCTGAAGCCGGTGGTGGATGCCAGAAGTAAGGGATGCCATCAAGCTGAAGAAGGAGTCCTATTTGTCTTTGTTGGCAGGTGGGACCGCAGCCCGTGCGGTCGCAGAGGCAAAAACTCGGGTCTGGGAGGAGTTCGGGGAGGCCATGGAGGAGGACTATCAGTTGGCCTCGAAGAAATTCTGGAAAACCGTCCGACGCCTCAGGAGGCGGAAGCAGCTCTCCACCCGCACTGTCTACGGTGCGGGTGGGGAACTGTTGACTCTGACTGGGGATGTTGTCAGGCAGTGGAAGGAATACTTTGAGGATCTCCTCAATCCCATCGTCACGTCTTCCGAACAGGAAGCAGAGACTGGGGACTCAGAGGCAGACTCATCCATTACTCAGGCCGAAGTCACCGAGGTGGTTAGAAAGCTCGTCGGTGGCAAGGCACCTGGGGTGGATGAAATCCGTCCCGAGTACCTTAAGTCTCTGGATGTTGGGACTGTCTTGGCTAACACGCCTCTGCAACATCGTGTGGTGGTTGGGGACAGTGCCTCTGGATTGGTAGACCGGGGTGGTGGTCCCTCTGTTTAAGAAGGGGGACCAGAGGGTGTGATCCAACTACAGGGGAATCACACTCCTCAGCCTCCCGGGTAAGGTCTATTCCAGTGTACTGGAGAGGAGAATTTGACAGATTGTCGAACCTCGGATTCAGGAGGAGCAGTGTGGTTTTCATCCTTGTCGCGGCACACTGGACCAGCTCTACACGCTCCATCGGGTGCTCGAGGGTTCATGGGAGTTCACCCAACCAGTCCACATGTGCTTTGGGATCTGGAGAAGGCATTCGACCATGTCCCTCGAGGCACCCTGTGGTGGGTGCTCCGGGAGTACGGGGTCCAGGGTCCTTTGCTAAGGGCTATCCGGTCCCTGTACAACCGCAGCAGGAGCTTGGTTCGCATTGCCGGTAGTAGGTCAAACCTGTTTCCAGTGCATGTTGGCCTCCGCCAGGGCTGCCCTTTGTCACCGGTTCTGTTCATTATCTTTATGGACAGAATTTCTCAGCGCAGCCAGGGTGTAGAGGGGGTCTGGTTTGGGAACCACAGAATCTCATCTCTGCTGTTTGTGGACAATGTGGTTCTGTTGGCTTTGTCAAATCAGGACCTTCAGCGTGCACTGGGGTGGTTTGCAGCCGAGTGTGAAGCGGATTGCAGCGTCGGCTCGCAGCCGCTGCGACGCTCCGCCACAGGAAAAACACCTCCGTTGGAAGCCTTAAGGACAAGTTGGAACATGTCCAGCTGTTAAACAATTTCTCATGTACTCATTCCACTGAAAGCCATCAAAAGCCGCCTGGAGTTTACAAATGGTTATCAACACGGAGGTGTTTTTCCTGTGCCGCCGCACCGCGCCGGCTGCGTCCCGACGCGCGACCCGTCCGCACGTCTTTCATTAAAAAAATCTCCTTTAACAGTGGAATATCCGATAAAATGCTGAAACCGACTTCTTCTGAAACTTCTCTGTTCTCTCACGACGCCTGGATCAATAGAGCCTGAAATGTGGAGGTTTTCAGCTTGAAACAGGCTGACGACGGCGCCTGGGAGTGCTGCACGACGTCTCGCTCCGTGGGAAGTCCTTAAAGCGACAGTATCACCTCAAAACTCTCATCAGCCATTAAAATTTTCACTGAAATCCAGTTAATTTTTCGAACCGTGTCCACTTCGATGTGTCTCACAGGTTTAGAAAAAATTTTGATCAAACAAAGCGCCAGTCTCTCAACAACTTCTCATACAAAGGAATTCCGACGAGGGGCTGGACGACTCCTCCCACAGGCGTGGAAAAACTCACGCATGCGCACGAGGGTTCAAGCATGTTTGACGTAAAAACATATGAATGAAATCCATATAGTTTTTGAAAAAAATAAAAACCTATACTTTATTGACAGCCCTCCTATAATAAATTCATATGTATTCAATGTAAGCAGTAACAGAGGCGCAGACTATTCAAGTTGCAGAATTCATTACTGGATTGAGAACCTAACAAATAATCATTTCACTATCTCCTCTTTCTTAAGATGTAAATGACAACGTGCCGTTTTTCACTTCCTCCATCTATGAGGCTTCTGTAACAGAAGGGGCCCAGATTGGAACTTTGGTTCTGCAAGTGTCAGCTCATGACAAGGACCTGGATCTAAATGGAGAGGTTTGTTCTGACCTTTGTGTTTCTGTGTGCACGTCATGTTATACAACTTGCAAAAAATTATGAAATCCAACAAACAGTTTTTACTCCTCAACCTTCCAACAGTGGAGTGTTAATGTTGTGTTTTCTGTCTGTCCTTCTGTCCGTAATTCTCTTTCTGCACCTGCATGAGTAAGAAAAAAGAAAAAAAAAAAGACCAATATTCACATAATTTTCAGGACATAATTCGGGATTAGACCGTGATAATTTTAAGGTCATAAGGTTATCACAGAAGCATTTTGTACCCCCCCACCAAAAAATAGTCTTGTGCACAAACTTTGTATGTATGCTAGGCAGGTCAATCCTAAGAAACCCACTGATATCAGGGTCAGAAAGCTAAAGGTCACGGTTGACGGAACTGTATTTTATTGAAAACCTGATTGTGAGCGTGCCAGTGCCATATGTTATGTACCTCAATGCTGTTGCAGCTTTTCAGCACTTATCATGAGCTGAGGAGTGATGTGCTTGATCATCAGTGCATCCTTCTTCCCTTGATAACTGCTCTATATTAGGTTACGAGGTGCATAATATGTTATCACATCACAATCCTCTGTGGAAGCCTTTGTTTCAGAGTTGTCAACATGATGACTTGGTGGTTTTGGTAATTTTGCTGCTGCAGCTGTCTGTCTGGCTGTGACAGTATCAGTGGGATATTATATTGATCTGGTTTATTCGGCAACAAGAAAATGGACTTTGGGAGAATGACAGGAAATTTTCGTCCTCTATAGTTACCCTGGACAAAGGAGGAAAGATCTTAACATGTCAAAACAACATTTCAGTGGCAGAGAAATAGAGGAAAATAAATAAATACAGGCACTGTGTGATTTCTAAAATGTGTTTTCAAGATGTTTTCCTTTTACCTCTGTCAAAGAGGTTATATTTTCAATGCCATTTTTTCAAAAGGATGCAGCTTGATTTTATTGAAACTCAGTGGCATAATAGAATGTTCGTCAAGGAAGAGTTGATTAATTTTGAACCAGATGAGGGTTCAGTCATTTTTAATAAGGAATACTATGAGAAGACATCAAAGAACAACCACCACATAATAGAAAGCAAAGACATTGAAGGACCATGTCAGATAGATGATATCATGAGTCAAGAATGCTGAAGAAATCAAAGGAATAACCCTGTCATGAATTAAAATTAAAAGAAAAAGGAAACATGATGCTATAATGCAAAAATGTTTGAGGAAAAAGACCAAAGGAATAACAGTTTCACAATGAAAAAAGAGATAAAAGGATATCAGATGATGTCATAAGGCAAGAATATTTGAAATGAGATCAAAGGAATAATCCTCTCACTGTCAAAGTCAAACACTAACAGGAACATGTGAGATGGTGCCATATGCAGGAATTTACAAAAGAGATCAAGGGATACTTCACAATGAAAAAGAAAGAGATAAAGGAACATATCAGATGATGTCTAAGGCAACGATGTCTGAAAAAAAGATGCCATACAGTACCAGTCTCACTCATTAAAACCATGACAAGTTACTCAAAACATGGCGGGTGATGTCACAGGCAGGATGTTAGCAATGAAATGGATGAATAATCGCTTTACAATGAAAAAAATGAAATGAAAGTGATAAAAGAAAAATGTCAACAGAATGTAAAAGGACAACTGTTGGAACCTTTGCTGATGTATAGTTTTTGTTTATTTGTTTGTTTGAAGTGTTATTTGAAATTCATTACGGCTGAAGATTTCTTGTAACATGTTTTCTCATTTTGTGAATGTCCTTTCTAACTCACACTTTCTGTTTTGTGTCCTTTCTGAATGTTGTGTTTGCACTTTGAGGCCACAATAAAACAAAAGTCTATTTTATTTATTCCCCTGCGATCCTCAGATCACTTACTCTCTGCTGAGTGACAGCAGTGGCGACCACCTTTTATTCCAAAATTGACCCAAAACTGGGGGACCATCCACACTGAAGCTGTGTTTGATCGCGAGGCCCGCAGCTCCTATTTGCTGGAGGTTCAGTCGGAGGATGGCCATAGAGTCAGCTCGACCCGGCAAGAACAACAGCCCAACACAGGTTAGAACATGATAATGATTATGCTGATCTTAAAACATGTCATTACAGAAAAACCTTTTCAACCCATGTGAACTGCTCACACGCTTCTACAGTCCTGTAGTTCATTAGGAATATATTAACTGATGCTGTGAGCCTGGTGTGACGTGTCACCCCAGGTTAGAGTCATTATGATTCCGTAAGATACTGGAAACATTTTAATGATTTAGTCACAGCTTTTTCTTTCTCCATTTTTACTCATGAAAATAGTTGTTAGTTGTTAACTTCTGAGACAACCTGTGCAGCTTGGCGGAGTTAACTTTGAAGTGACCTCTGGCCCACTGCAACGTTCCATTCATGAAAAGCAGCATTGTTCTTGGGGAAAGTTTACAGGGCAATACCGAAGACTTCTTCCTCTGTGCCTGGTGTTTTAAACAGACTGCACTGGCATTACATTACATTTATTTGCATCCTGGGATTGAGTTTGAAAAGTGAATCTTAATTTGATTTATTCCACTGCCATGACCAGGCACTCTTCTATGGTTGTGAGAAAACAGCTCAGAGATTTCTCAGTGCAGTCTTTTTTTGTTGTTGTAAGCTTTCTGACTATTTTTTTCAAGCTAGGCAGTAGTACCCGTGGACTTGAAGACACTAAGGGCAATCTGATATTTGAACAGGACCACCTGCACCAAAATGACTGACCTTTGTCCAGTCATGCCATGGCAATTCTGGAATTCACTTAGGCTTGTGGAACACTTGGTCCAAATCAGGTAAAAAAACAATCAAATTCCTTGACTTGAACTTTCCAAAATGACTTCAGGGTCAATCGTCACTGATATATTAATTTTGGTAAAAATCATCTGAAGGACCTGGATGAGTAGGCCAACAAACATGGCCTTGGTCCCAGTATTTGGACCTTTGGCAAATTTGACAGTCAAGTCTGGCAGCATGTACCAGCACTGCATCGTGTGACATCCCAACCACCACACCACAGAACCGCCCTAGGTCCGGTACGGCACCCACCCAGACAGAACAGCCCGTCCATCCCCACCTTGCAACATGTGTCTGCTGCAACCAGGTGAAACGAGGATGTCCCCTTAGCGTTCATCCAGCTGCTGGGGTCTTCAACACTGGAGCACCTGCATGCTGAATTAATGCACAGAAAAACGCACCACATGCTAAAATGTCATAGCTGATAATCCCTCATTATGCAAGTGCAAATTAGAACATGCTGGGCAGTTCTGGAGTGCACCACCATATGTGTGCCAAGATGGTGCAACTCAGTGAAAAATGTGTATATTTTGAGCTTTAACTTTGACCAGTCCTTGGCAGTTCTGGGACCCACCGACATCTATGTCAAGTTAGGTGCAAATCTAATTGAAAAGCTGAAATTTGAATTTTGACCCCAATGATTGAAGTTTGGAAAATGTGACCTTGGCCCGGTTTCATAAAGCCGTCTAGTCGACTAAACTCACTTAGTTGACTAATCTTTTGATGTTAGTCATTGTTAGGATGGCCAAATGTTCTCGTTTTTGCCACAATTTGAGATGGTTTCTGGCATTGTTAATGACAGTCTGGCTTCAGTTTGAAATGCGTGTTTGAAACATGCACTTTAAAACATGCATTTCAAACGTGAAGCCAGACTGTCAATAACAACGCTGGAAACCATCTCAACTTGTGCAGAAAGGAGGACATCTGGCCACCTAGCACCTAGCTTAGTCGGCTAAGGATTCACGTTAGCTGACTAAAGTTTTTAGCCTGGTAAAGAGGAGGCTAATCTTATTTTAGTCGACAAAACGTCAGTGTCTTACCTCAAAAATGTGGGACTATCATGTACCACCAATTGATGGAGCAGGAAGGAAGGACAGCGTTGCAGCGGGAACAGGTGTTCTGGAGCTGAATAATACATTGGAGATGTTTACAGATGCCGAGGCTTGGAGCGCTTCTCCTCTGGGGCAGGGACTTGGCCATGTTTGTAGCAGACAGCCACCCAGAAGTAAACAAAACTCACAGAGCCGTTTCTTGGCAACTGCACTGGTGAGGCCACATATGCCCGTGAAAATCGTAGACTAACATTAGGTGGCTAAATTTAGCTGTCAATGTGAAACGGAGATTAGATGGCTAATGTTGGGCGACTAACCTTAAGCCCCGTTTACACATAGACGGTAAGAGCTCCCGGAAGCGTCCCAGAAGAGTTTTTGGCCTTCTTAAGGATCAAACGCCATTGTTAATGCCGGCACTAGGGGGCGTGGCTTAGTTCCGGCTTTACTGGGAATCGTCGAAAAAAAATTATTCAGCATGTCGAATAATTCCGGGAGCGCTCCCGGAGAATTCGCGTGACGACGGAGACAACGCGAACAACGGCGTTTGATACTTTTTAATCGCCATTTCATCCTGCCCCTTCCTGTAGTGCTGCAGTTTACACCGCCGTAATTGGTGGCCGGCATTGTATCCCTAACCAACAGAGTGTAAAATGGCGATAGAGCCCACATCGGCGTCCTCAACGCGTTTTAACCGGCAACAGAGGAAGACAAAAACGGCGGCGCTAGCAGACAGTATGCCATTCTAAATGCCACCTCCCGGTTAAAACGGCGTTCCAAACGGCCAATAGGCGGCGGTCAGTATAAAAACGCTAGCGCGCTGCATGCACTCATGGCCAGCTCCAGATATTTTTGCAGAGAAGCTCCAGTATGCCTCCTAAAAGAAAATTGGCAGTGGCAAGGACTTACCAAGAGGTCTGTTCAGAAGCAGAGGGGAGGCCTGTGGTGGAGACGGAGCAACACGTTGAGGAGGGGGAAAGGAAGGAGAAGAAAAGGCTGAAGATGATCTCCCTCCCCCTGCAGTGACAGAGGCATATATTCCTGCTGCTTCAGCCTATTATACTCTGGGGCGGTGCCTATATGCAAAAGATCCTGGAGTAACGCAGGATTTGCCTGGATAAAAACCAGTGGTACACAGGGCATTATCGGTGGCAGCAGAACACCGCCGTTCTCATGCGCGTCTTAACCTGCGATTGTAAAGGATAGAACTGGGTATTAACCCCTGTTGCCTGACGTGTGCCGGATGCTACGGCGTCAAAACACCACTTTATTCGGCGGATTTTGCGGCGTTTTATCCGCGTATTTGCGGATAGTATGGTGGTCAAAACGCCGGCGAAATGCTCCGCCCCTTTCCACCGCAAAAACAGCTGGAACTACCACGAACTTCGGTCTACGTACTACCCACCGACAAAACTGTCTATGTGTAAACGGGGTTTTAGTCAACTAAGTAATTGTGGTAGACTAAAAGATTAGACTGCTTTATAAAACCAGGCCCTTGTCTTGGCAGTGCTGGAACCAAAAACGTGTGTCAAGTTTGATGCAAATTAGAGTGAAACATAAATATATTGACCTGTAACCCAAATAACCTTGAATTTTTCTTGAACAACCCTTTAAGGGCAATTCTGAGACTGACATTCATCCACCTACCAAGATTAGCGGGACTCAGACAAAGGACCTGGAACCAGTAGGGGAACAACATTGCTAAAATTCCAGGGTGATGACTGTTGCTTATTTCAACGATATGTTCTGCAATTATTTATGACATCCTCTTTGTGGCATTCTGGTGGCCATAAAGCCTCAGCCTGCATCTCAAGTGACGTAATTTGACATTTGTACTCACAAATGTGTGTTTGTCAGTGTGTATTCAGGGCTAAGGGTGATGTTTTGGAACAACAAAGCCTTCTTTCCAAGGTTGGTACTGCTGCTTTTGCAGCATTTGCAATGAGATTCAGCCGTGTCTCGTGCTACGTATCTCCTGCATCCAGAAGGGCTCATCAGCTGTGTGAGCGCTGCCTCTGTGTGTGTCTGTGTGTGTGTGTGTGTGTGTGTTTGTGTGTGTGTGTGCACGCATGTTGCCCCTGGGAAACACTATGAGAGCAAGGAAACGTAAAAGCAGGCGAGCCATCATCATCTCTTACTACTGCAGCGCTAAATTAACATGTCAGCCGCGTGTTTGTGAGCAGATAATTTACTCTCTCCAACTAAAGAAATAAACAACATAATGAGGAGGGCATGATAAGACACACATTCTTGTCATCTTATAAATATTTAACCTTCCCAGCAGAGAGCTTCTTTGTCTATTGTGCAAAAAAAAAGAGGGAAAAGAGCAGTTTCTTGAAGAGGTTTGAACCCATTACTGTTGTTGGAAACGATCATGCTAAAACAATAAATTTGTGACAAGATGAATAATTTATGTAATTTACAGCACATCTTAGTGAATAATGTTTTGTCTGATTTCTCTGTCAATGAGCCATATATCTTAGAGTTAAGTGCCTCTTCCTGCTTAACAGCCACAATAAAATGAAGAATCAATAAACAGATGGGAAGAAAATATGTTCAGGCGTGTGTGCACTGTAAAAACTAAACAAGTTCTTTCAACTCAAATACTCAGAGGAAAGTGAGCCATAAATAATTCAAGTAATTAAAGTGTCAAAACTTATTTAAACTAGGTTAAATTACCTTGCATAATTTTCGTTGCATAATTTTGTAGTTTGATTAAAAAGTTGATTGGAGAGGGGAAAACCTATACGCAGGTGCAAAAAATTATAGGCTGTTCATCTACAATGATCTCCAATGCTTTAAAATGGACAAAAAAAAAAAAACAGAGATGCATGGAAGAAAATGGAAAACAACCATCAAAATGGATAGAGGAATAACCAGAATGGCAAAGGCTCACCCATTGATCAGCTCCAGGATGATCAAAGACAGTCTGGAGTTACCTGTAAGTGCTGTGACAGTTAGAAGACGCCTGTGTGAAGCTAATTTATTTGCAAGAATCCCCCGCAAAGTCCCTCTGTTAAATAAAAGACATGTGCAGAAGAGGTTACAATTTGCCAAAGAACACATCAACTGGCCTAAAGAGAAATGGAGGAATATTTTGTGGACTGAGAGTAAAATTGTTCTTTTTGGGTCCAAGGGCCGCAGACAGTTTGTGAGACGACCCCCAAACTCTGAATTCAAGCCACAGTTCACAGTGAAGACAGTGAAGCATGGTGGTGCAAGCATCATGATATGGGCATGTTTCTCCTACTATGGTGTTGGGCCTATATATCGCATACCAGGTATCATGGATCAGTTTGGATATGTCAAAATACTTGAAGAGGTCATGTTGCCTTATGCTGAAGAGGACATGCCCTTGAAATGGGTGTTTCAACAAGACAATGACCCAAGCACACTAGTAAACAAGCAAAATCTTGGTTCCAAACCAACAAAATTAATGCCTTGCAGATGTGAAGAAATCATGAAAAACTGTGGTTATACAACTAAATACTAGTTTAGTGATTCACAGGATTGCTAAAAAAAGCAGTTTGAACATAATAGTTTTGAGTTTGTAGCGTTAACAGCAGATGCTACTATTATTGTGAACACCCCCTTTTCTACTCTTTTTTACTAATAGCCCAATTTCATAGCCTTAAGAGTGTGCATATCATGAATGCTTGGTCTTGTTGGATTTGTGAGAATCTACTGAATCTACTGGTACCTTGGTTTCCCATGTAACAATAAGAAATATACTCAAAACCTGGATTATTCTTTTTAGTCCACATAGCACTACTATTATTCTGAACACTACTATATATATATATATATATATATATATATATATATATATATATATATATATATATATATATATATATATATAAGCCAGTGCCTTTCAAACAGACAAAAGAGCTTTGGTTCATGTCGTTAACTAGCTTCTTTAAAACTTGCATATCCTTTTGGAGATAAACTTATCTTATTTAACTGATAGTTGTTTTATCAAAGTAAAAAAAATACAATGGTAAAATACCCTTGGCCGTATGAGCATTGTGTTCTTTATAATTTGAAGTTGTTTAATTAATTATTAAGATCCCTCTGTCTTACATGTACATGTTCAATAAAGCCCCTCTATCAATCAATCAGAAGCAATATTTACGGAAGTTGTGCAATTCAAGGAATATTTGTAGATCACACTCTGTGTATAAGTATTAATGACACAAATTTAACTCCACTTTGGTTTTGATTAGGTTGGCTTTGTGTTTTTGTTGTTGTTGTTTTACAACACAGATATTGTTTATTCAAGTATGGCAGTGGTAGGTCCATGATCTATACGGGATCTAGTTGCTCCCGCCATCACGAGCTTCACAGCTGACTGGGTTATAGCAGTGGGTAGATGGGACTCATTAGCCCTGTTAAAGTGGTCCACCTAGGGGAAGGAAAACCCTGATGTTAAACCCCCAGCCTGGGTTACTGCCCCCGTGCCTCCGAGGAAGGTTCTTTAGCCAGAGGCTAGGAGAAGGTCACTCTGATGTAAAACCTACAGCCTGGTGGTCGCCACAGCCATCTCAGCTTGTCTGTGCCACTGTGGAGTGCCACCTTGCCTAAAGAGTGGAATTGGTGTGCGCGAGCTGATCCCCACTTTAAGCAACGAGCGCAGGCGGGAAGGAAAGCCCTGCAGCGATGGGAAGAGGCAAAAACAGCAGGTGCATGATGGCACTGGGAGCTGCAGTCTCGATCCTGCATGCAGGTGGCTCAGGAGCTATGGTCGTTTGATTGCTGACCCGAGACAACAGCATCATCCGGCAGGGCCCTGGGTGACCAAGCAGCCCTGTTTAGGGATAGCCCTGCTTGCTCCACATGGAGACAGACCTAGAAAAGGTGGTCTAAACATGGCTTGTCTCACTAGACCCGGTTGGCTCACCGCTGCCAACGGGCATCACTACACACGGTGCGAAAAGAAAAACAAAGAACCTGAAAATTGCGTGCTGGAATGTACGCACAATGATGGACTCAGACAATAGTGATTGTCCTCGAAGACGCTCAGCCTTAGTCACCAAAGAGCTAGCAAGGCTTGACATAGACATTGCTGCACTCAGTGAGGTGCGCTTTGCAGACCAAGGGTCACTCACCGAGGAAGGCACAGGCTACACACTGTTCTGGTCAGGGAAGGCTAAAGAAGATCGTCGACTCTCAGGGGTCGGGTTCATGATTAAGAGCGCCATAGCACATAGGTTACACAGTTTGCCAGTTGGACATTCTGACTGATTCATGTCACTCAGGCTCCCCATCAACAACAAGGATTTTGCCACTATTGTTAGTGTGTATGCCCCAACCATGCAGGCCGACATTGGAGTTAAGGAGGCTTTCTATAGCGATCTGCACAACCTTCTACAGCGCGTCAACACCCAGGACAAGCTCCTCATCATGGGAGATTTCAACGCCAGAGTGAGCCGCGACTCTGATGTATGGAAGGACGTGCTAGGGAAACATGGCATAGGCAACTGTAACGACAATGGCCGCCTGCTGCTGGAGTTCTGCTCTGCACATGACTTGACGATCACCAACAGCCTGTTCCAACAGAAAGAGAGATTCAATGCAACCTGGAGACACCCACACTCCAAACACTGGCACCTTCTGGACTACGTTCTGACGTGACAGCGTGACAGAAGAGACGTACTACATACCAGGGTGATGCCTAGAGCGGATTGCTATACGGATCATCGCTTAGTCCGTTCCAAGATTGCTTTCACTTTCAAGCCCCCTCCTAAGAAGAAAGGCCCACAGTTTAAGAAGCTACAATTCCACAAGCTGCAAGACATAGACACAAAATTGGAGTTCCAGGCCAAACTAGAGGAGAGACTGGGTGGAGAAGAAGGCCTGCCTGACGACCCTGAACAACAGTGGATGAGATTAAAGACCATCCTTCAGGAGACGGCAGCAGAAGTAGTGGGCTTCTCAGCCAGGAAAAATAAAGACTGGTTTGATGAGTCTGATGCACAGATCCAGGAACTACTAGAAAAGAAACGTGCATGCCACAAGACTCTTTTAGCTAAAACTGATGACCACTCTGCCAAGACAGCTTACAGAAATGCCTGCTCCACACTGCAAAGCAAGCTCTGCATACTGCAGAACGACTGGTGGCTAGCTTTTGCGGAGAAGACACAACAACATGCCGATGCCGGAGACATGCGCTCCTTTTATGAAGCCCTTAAGACCATCCATGGGCCAGCACATCAAGTGCAAGCACCCCTGTGCTCCTCAGATGGCTCCACCCTTCTGACGGACAAGAAAACCATTATGCAGCGTTGGTCAGAACACTTTGAAAACCTCTTCAGTGACAAGCGCACTGTGCAAGAGTCGTCAATCGAGAAGATTCCCCAGGTGGAGGTGAAATGGGAACTTGATGACCCCCCAACACTTGAAGAGATCCGAAAGGCCACCACGCAGCTGAATCCAGGGAAGTCTCCTGGCATAGATGGCATCCCAGCAGAGGTGTACCAAAATGGAGGTGAGGCAGTCCTCGACAAGTTTCAGATTCTCTTCTCCAGTTGCTGGGAAAAGGGAATGGTTCCACATGACCTTCGGGATGCGGTCATTGTCTCCCTGTACAAGAACAAGGGCGACAAGTCCGACTGTTCTAATTACCGGGGCATCACTCTCCTCTCAATAGCAGGTAAGATTTTGGCTCGAGTGCTGCTCAACAGGCTTACCCCTACCATAGCGCATGAAAATACTCCCAAGAGTCAGTGCGGATTTCGGGCCAACAGGGGAACCACTGACATGATCTTCGTCCTGAGACAGATCCAGGAGAAGTGCAGAGAACAGAACATGGCCCTTTATGCAGCCTTCATAGACCTAACCAAGGCTTTTGACACGGTCAGTCGTGAGGGTTTGTGGAAGATTCTTGCACACCTTGGCTGCCCTCCAAAGCTCCTCACCATCATCCGCCAGCTGCATGAAGGCCAGATGGGACAAGTGAAGTACAACAGGACTCTGTCCGGCAGCTTCCCCATATCAAATGGCATCAAACAAGGTTGCATCCTCGCGCCCACTCTGTTCTCCATCTTCTTCAGCATGATGCTTCATGAGGCCAAAGAAGACTTGACAGACGGCATCTATATCCGCTTCAGAACCGACGACGTCTGTTTAACTTGCGGCACCTTCTGTCCCACACTAAGATCACAGAACAGCTAATCATGGAGCTGCTCTTCGCAGATGACTGCGCCCTCGTCGCTCATACGGAGCAAGCCTTGCAGCACATTGTCAACTGTTTTGCTGAAGCAGCAAGATCCTTCGGCCTCACCATCAGCCTGAGAAAGACAGAAGTGCTATATCAACTGGCCCCCCATACAGCATATACCCCACCCCAAATCAACATTGAGGGTACCAGCCTGAATGCAGTAGAGCACTTCACGTATCTCGGTAGTGTTATCTCAAACGACGCATCTGTTGCCAAGGACCTAGACAGTCACCTTGCCAAGGCCAGCAGTTCTTTTGGTCGACTCTCTAAGAAAGTCTGGCAGAATCATGCACTGTGCCTTTCCACAAAAGTGCAGGTCTACAGAGCCATTGTGGTCCCTACCCTCCTGTATGGAGCTGAAACCTGGGTTCCGTATCGCCATCAGATCAGATTACTGGAACGCTTTCATTAGCGTTGTCTCCGAAACATCTTCGGGATCAAGTGGCAGGACTACGTCTCAAATGAGGACATCCTTACCAGAGCCAATTTGCCCAGCATAGAGTCTATTATACTCAAACAACAGCTTCGTTGGGCAGGTCATGTAGCCAGGATGGATGATACACGCATGCCGAAATTAATTCTTTTTGGCGAGCTCAAGGAAGGGAGACGAAACCAAGGGGCCCCCAAAAAGCGCTATAAGGACCAGCTGAAGAAACAGCTCTCCCTTGCAGGCACTCAGCATCAGTCATGGCAGCATCTAGCTACAGATAGACTCAGCTGGCATTCCAGCATCAAATCCGCCAGCCTGAAGTTTGAGGCAGAAAGAAGTGAGGCCTCACGCCAGAAGCGTCAAAGACAGAAAGAGCAGGCAGCAGCACAAGCCCAGCCTACTCAAGTGTTTGCCCCAAGTGTAACAGGTCTTGTGCATCCCGCATCGGACGTTTCAGCCACCAGAGGGCTTGTAGAAAATAAACTAAAAAAAAAAAGGCCTTCCCACTATCCTCGCAAGCGAGGAAACTGCCACCAACTGTATATTATGTGTTTACAAAATGTTCAAGCTGTGCTCTTCAGGATTAAATTATTGTTATTATTGGTAAATGGATTGCATTTAAATAGGGCTTTTTCATCTATATCAGAAGGTCAAAGCACTTTACAGTAATGCCTCACTTTCACCCATTCACACACACACAGTCATGCACAGATGTCAGGGTGATGCCATGAAAGGCACTCACTACACACCAGGAGCAACTTGTGGATTAAGGAGCTTGCCCAAGGGCCCTCAGTGATTTTCCAGTTAGACAGGGGTTTAGTAGTAGTAGGTGTAGAAGACACATGTTGTCAGAAAATCCTTGAAACCTACTGTAAGGGTGGTTTTTATATCAGCCTGAAGAAGACACAGGTCCTGTACCAGCCTCCACCCTACATGGTCAATTGTTATGGTTAACAATGTCAAATTGAACCTGATATGGAGGCGGCAATGAGGCAGGAGGTAAGTTGCAAACCAAGTTGATAATTCAACTGTTACCAACAATCCAACCACATGAGGTGCAAAGATGGGAAAAATCAAGTTCAAACAAAACGCTAAAATGAACCCCAAACTGTAGGTACAAAGGGATGAACAGCTGAGAACAGGAGATGATAAAAATCTCGAGGTACTTACAATAGTTTTCACTGTACTTTTACATGTGACTTTTGTTTTAATTTCATTTGTGCATCTTGAAATAAATAATTTCTGCAAGAATATTGATTTGGCTGCTCAGGTATTTCAATGCCACTGTACAACTGAAGGCTAAAATTAAAATACAATGCAGATTTTGTGTTGTGGATGGAGCAGTTAGTGATTTATTGGAGCGGGATGAAAATTAACTGGAAGGAGGAGAGATTATGTGTGCTCGGTCTGCAATGGCTGTACTGGGGGAGCAAGGGGAGGAGACAGATCCATGAGGTGCATAGCTCTGCTCAGTGATTTGGCAAAAGCAACATTATCCCACACATGTATATCTATGTGGCAAAGGTGTACTGTCCTATAAGCAGATGCCTCTTTCTTATTCTACTCTGCAACATAAATCCCCTGAAACGCATGTCACAGTCTTCAACAGAAGACAGTTTTGAGATGTTAACATTTTAGCTTTGTGGTAAGTATGGTAATTGGGCAGCACAGTCTCATTTGAGGGCGGGTGCTAAAGGGGATGGAAACGTGGTACTTTCTCTGAGATTTTGGTTAAATTACACCCAAACAAAGTGAAAACAGAAAGAAAAAGTGATAATGCAGTAGAAAGTGGACATGTTTGTTTTTGACCTGGAGCTCAAATGTGTCGCAGTTTTGCAGGCGAGAGAACAGAGCTACTCTGGTTACCTGCGTAGGCTAACAATTACCGACATGATGTCTCCCATTTGCCTCGTCTTCCCTTCTCCACTGGGAACTGAAAAAAAACTGCACTTTTTGCAAATGATTTGGTGATTGCAGCCGAAAACAAAACAGTAAACCATTTTCCTGTGTGAAGTTATGCTGTGTATATATTGTGCAACAGGAGCGGTAGTCCCCATGAGTGGTCAAATATCGCAGGGTTCAAATGAGACTACGCTGCCCTATAACAACTGCGGAGGTTATAGGCTGTTCCTTTGTGCACGTGCCCACAAGCACTTATGTCATGGGCCGCGTCCTTATTCAGGCGTAGTCAGCACTAACTGGCTATCATCACTATACATACAATGAAACTAAATTTTGGCTGCTATTGTAAGAAATCCGGCCACATTTCCTCATTTTTGTAATCAGGATGCAAATGAGAGACCGGCTGAACCCCTCAGGTTTTGCAGTGTGTTTGTAGAATGTCATTTAATCAATTGTCTTTCTGTCTTTTTTTTGTTTGTTTGTTTTGCAGACACAGCATACGTGCGGGTTTTCATCAGTGATGTCAATGACAACAAACCCATTTTTGGTCAGAGACTGTATGAAGTCGGTGTCGACGAGAATGCAGATGTGGGCTTGACTGTTGTCACCGTTAGTGCTAATGACGAGGATGAAGGTAGGCTTTGATGAGCTGGCAGGCAGAAAGAACAGTCACTGTGAGAAATAAAGGTCAAAGGAGCGAGCCAACCAGAACCAATAAAGAAGTTTTAGGAGCCACTTTGCAACAGCAGAAAATTTTTCACTTAGCATGTTCTTCACTTGTCGGCAGTAGAAGCATTTTGTCAGTCTACCACTAAAATGTGTGCAGTTACCTTTCTGCAATACATTTGCGACAGCATGCACAAAATGACCCAGTTAAGTGTTTCTTTCCAGTCTGGACTCAGCTCTGCTGAAATCATTTTCATGCATGTGCTAGATTTAGCAGTAGTCATTTGAGTGCTCGGTAATGCCATGTAGCACATATGGTCCAAAAAAGAGTGACATGCTCCCACGCAGTAGGTGGGCGGGATTTTGGCAATAAAGCAGTTGCTCATCCTCTGTAGAGCAGCGGCATAAGATCCCTTTATCAGACATGTTTAGGTCCGTTAATCAAGTATTTATGGTGAGCGGGGGTGCAGCTTAGACCTGAGCTGCAGCACTAATGATGAATAGCTGCAGAATAACACCAGCCCCCAACGTTAAACTTATTACAACATTGTTGCACTTGTGCCTGAGAGGGTGCGCTCAGTCTGTCTTGTTTAACAACTAAACCCTAAGCTTGAGTGCTGTGGGTCTGCCAGGTTTTGGGTGGGAGGCAGGGAGCACTTTGTCAGCTCGGTGTTATGTGTCGGACGCAGCTCAGAGAACCGACCAGCGTTTGAAGGACCCAGTATGAAATAAGCAGAGCACGGTACAAAGGCTAACTGAATTTAATACATAACAGTGATACAAAAAATAACAAAAGAAAGTGCGGTCTGGCGTGGTGCGCTAACGGTCCGGAGCCAGAAGCTGTTCGGACCCAAGGACCCCGCCGACACCCCCCAGGTGGCCGCAACAAACCGAGTCTGTGAAAGAAGGAACCATTATGTGAGTCCACACTCTACACACAGAGAGAACACTTAAAGGTGTACAAACAGCAAACACTTCCTGGCTTGATTACTAATCAGCTTCCCAACCTGCAGGCATGGAACATCCAGTTCACAAAACTCCACTGCAGTGGAAGCCGATACATGACTAACATACAGCTCAATATAAAAAGGTGTGAGGGACACCACATTTACTGACTGTATAAATGTTAGTCACAAAATCTAACGTACCTCAGGAAGTGTGCTGACGAGCGTGAGACCTCACCCCCTCCTCTTTCACAGACCGTGCATCAAACCCTGGACGTTCTCTGCATCCACTGATGATGAGATGGCTCCCGAGACGACGATCTCACCCGTCTGGTCACAAGGTCGAGTCTCTGGCAAATACACACTGTATACTCCAGTCTTAAATGCCACCATGTTCCAATCCATATAGATGCACCTCAGCTGTGAGTCCTGACGAGCCGCAGGTGATCAGGGTGAGGTCCTGATAACCTCAGCAACACAGCCACTCAGTCCCAAATGCAAGCCACCTGGAAGGAGAAACAAAGGACAGAAACAAAAAAGGCAGTCAGGCCCCCCCAGCCATACAACACTCGGCTTGTGTTAATAGTACAGATTAGTGTATTTACATGGGATTGCAGCTACTTTGACCCAACACGATGATTGAAAGCAAAGACTGTGTATTGCAGGAGATTATCTCATCTACTCCAATGTTAAACTGCTAGATTGGATGGTCTCCACGGAGACAGAGTAGATAAGTTCACATATCGACTTTCTCTTTACTAAACTAGACCCCCACCCCAACCCTTCTTGCAGGCCTTAAAATCAATCCCTAGAGGGCACTATCAGAATGCAGTGTGCTGCTTTTCACGCTTTTACTTTTTCCTGCACTCCCTTTTTTTAATTAGTATCTGATTAAGGTTGGGAAGATGAGGTACATAGTTTCCATTTAATTAAGTAATGAAAACAAGAAAGGGTTACATGAAAACCCAATAATGCTCAAGTCTCGAAGGTAATGAGGTGGAATACATTGGTGGTGAAACATCCTGCTTGTTTTGCAGGTAGAGAGAATAGAGTCGCAAAAGGGATTCCGCTGCAAAAAGAAAGGGAAAAATAAGTAACCAGCTTCACAGAGCTTCTGCATAATAACAGTGCCTGCAACCTACTTTAAATCGCACTACTATAGAGCTCTGGGAATTGACATCACACCATAACCCCTGAAAGACCACGGGAGCAACCACAGCTAGAACATAGCTACAACTAGCATGTCAACATCGTCACCAAGCACCGACAATCTGCCATATCTGTATTTCCACTGCAGGAACTTGCAGGGCATTTTTGGGGATCCGATGCCTTTGTGTGTCTCCACTGCAGGGACCACCCTTGAAACACTTTCAGGGAGGTTTTTGGGGTTAAAATAACTTCCAATTCCAGGGTAGTTACAACCCCAAATCAGAAAAAGTTGAAAAGCTATGGAAAAAGCAAAACAAAAAAACAAAAACAGGGATTCCTAAGACATTTTGGCATTGAGAATACCAAGCGATGAAGTGTTTCAGGTGATATGTTGTTCCATTTTTCCTGCAAATGCATCTTCAAGTGTGTAACAGTAGAGCTTTACATTTTTTGTTTCAAAAATATTCTCTATTGGGGACAGGTCAGGATGGCAGGCCAATCTAGTATCGGTTTCTTCTACAGCCATATCTTTATGTGTGCATTGTCTTTTTAAAAAAAATACAAGGACATCCCTTGAAAAGGTGTCATCTTGAAGGCAGCAAACTAAATGTGCTTTTCTGCGTTAATGTTACATCACAATAAACTACCTTTGCCAAGAACATTAACACAACTCCATACCCCATCAGACCCCAGCTTTTGGAATTGTTGCTGATAAAAGTCTTGACAACCCTTTTCGTCTTTGCTCCAGACCACATGGTGTCCATTTCTTCCAGATCTGGAATACTGAATCATCTCACAAAAATACAGTACATTTCCACTGTGTGATTGTCCAAGCCAAATGCTTCTGAGCTCAGAGAAATGGACACCACTTCTTGTAAAGAATAACATAAGGCTTCTTTTTTTGCACAGTAACATTTTATGTGGGATTTTCTGCATGGAATTTCATACTGTAGAGCTTAACAAAAGCTTCCCAAAGTAATCACTTGCCCATGTAATTATATCAGCTATTGATGAATAACAGTTGTTGATGCAGTGCTATCTGAAGGTTAGGAGATCATTGGTATTCATCTTAAGCCACACTCACATCACGCCACATGTCTGGACACACACGTGTCACAGGGAGTGGCAGGTCACAGCCATGAACCAGGGATCCAGTGGAAAGTTTATGAAAGAGTCCATCATGGTACTTGTTATGTACAGGCTGCATGGCTGTTGTGCATGAGGCATGGGGAATATTGAGTTGTTAGTCAATGCCAAGTGGACGTCTGATGCACATGATCAGTGCATGTAACTTGCAAATTACCACCACCATAAGCCAGGACTATGCGCATCCCTGTGACGTACGTGCTCTGCATGAGACAATCACTCCTGAGTAGCATGTGATGTAAGTCAGGACTGCATATAGAAGGAGGTCGACCACTGCCTCTGCCACCTCGCGTTCCGACGTCAGTGTTCCTGCATTGCCACAGTCATTGTCGCTTTGTGTATCTCTTCAGCTTCTATTAGGTGCCTGTTGAGGTCCAACACCCTCAGACGTTGCCACTGTATGGCAACAGCCATTGACACCGTCAGCTGTAATGCTGCATGCACTGTGCATACATTTTTTTATAACTTTATTCATGAAAATCATTCAATATTAGGCAACACTTTATATTAACTGCATGCTACAAAGCATTAGTAAAGCATTTATAAAGTGTAAGTAAATGCTTAAATAACTACTTGTAAAACATTTACAAAGCGTTCTTTTTTATTAACTACTCATTGGTAAGAACATAAATAGATGGCTTAATAATTATTAATAACAAAATATGTAATGTCTATAAAACATTTATGAATGACTTTTTAATTCTCTATAAACCATGTAAGAAAAGTTGATCATTAATACTTCATCATTTACAAACGTAAAATCAGACACTATTCATTAGTAATAAAAATACTGTATAAATCATATCAAAAAATTGTAAAGACAATAAAAATATGATCTGTAAAGTCTTTTTATCACTTATGAATAGTGTCTGATTTTCCGTTTGTAAATGATGAACACAGGAAGGAGGAGAAAAAACCAGGACAAGACTACAGTGATCCTCCAGACAACAACAGATTACAGTCATTGATTCATATCAGCTGTTTTTAATGTCATTGGTATATATATATGTTATTACTGACCTTTAATTGCCCCATCCCAACTTTTTTTTTTCAAATGTGTTACAGGCCTTAAATGCAAAAAAATGAGGTGTGCACAAGTCACATTTATTAAAGGAGCAAGTATGTTTTTGTACTATTGACAGGATTATCAGGAGTATGCCAACTCAATGCCAGGTGTTTGTGCATGCTAGAGGGGGCCAAACATATTACTGATCAATGTTTACATTTGCTTTAATAAATGTTTTGTTGGGATACTGTGCTGTTTCGTTATGGGGTAATTTTAAGACTTTATTGATATGTGTTATTACCTCTACAAAAAAGTTGGAGGAGGTTATGTTTTCATCCCTGTTTGTTTGTTTGTCAACAACACAGAGCCCACAATTTTTCATATATGGTTATGAAATTTTTACTGAAGATTCATATCCTGGTGGGCAAGATCTGATTCAGTTTTCAAGGTCATAGATCAAAGGTCAAAGCCAGAAAAAATCTTGGAATATTGGATATTGGAAAAATCCCTATCTTTAACATTGAATTAATTTTCAAAAATGAATACCTTTGTCAAAAAAGATCAAATTTCTTTCATATGTGAAAGTGTTACGTAGAATGGTATCCTTTATCGACTGAAAAAGTATGATCTGGATCTGATCAAATTTACAGATTTTGTGGCCATTTAAATTTAACATAGAAAACCCCATTTAATGTATATTTTACATTATATCTTAATCAAACTCTCATATTTGAAAATGAGGTACAGACTGGCACTCACTATCGCCTGACAAAGTTTGATCTAGATCTGATCGCGACTGTGGTCAGAAACCAAGTGCCAAAAAAGCAATGACAAATTGTGCATAGCAGAAACAACCAATGTTCTGTGAAAATGATCTGAAAAACAATTCAGAAACCCAAAAAGTTGAAAAAAAAAACTGACAACACCACAAAAAACTTCAAGTACATGAACAAAACATACTCCTGACATTTAATCACATCTAATTTAGCTTACAAAAACCACTTCTACCAGGATTTTGACCTACAATTTTTTTCCAAGGTAAAATTTTGTGGAATTGGAAACTAGTGTTGGTGGAAGTTTGAGCTCTACAAGTGCGGTGCTCCAGCTTTGTGAATTTTAATTATGAGAAAATCTGTCAAACCACTCAAGAATACTCATAAGTGTCAAATAAAACCCATTTTATAGACAATTAAGTCTACTGACTTGCAGTTACATAACATAACCTAAAATTTGTACCTGCCCCTTTAATAAATGTGAGTAGTATATATTAACAAATGAAATGAAGTTGGCCACAGATATCTTAAAATATTTTGGTTTCATATTGTCTGCAATGAAATAGAAGATAAATTAAAAGTATCACTGCAGGGTTTTTTTATTTGTATTTTCATACCTTCCCAACCTTTTGTGATTTGGAGTTGTAGTTCTGCCGGCCCTGAAGTACCACACAGCAAGGCTTGACAGTGATATTAACTCGCATGGGAGAAGATGACAAAAAGCAAGAACTGGCAAGTCAGGGTAGCAAAACAAGAGTAAGAGCAGAACAACCAGCACAGCTGCCAAAATTGTTGCAGAATTATTACCTCACTGCAAACATAGCAGCACGAGCCCAGTGGGTCTTCATTGCAATGGAGACACTATGACCTTCATGACATCTAGGAAGCAGGTTGAGGTCTGGCCATGGAAATGGACCTATGGCCTGAAAGGATTTCCAGCTAACGGTACATATACCACTACCACTCATAGTCCACTAGCTTCTCATAAGGACATGTTTATTCTTAAATGTTGGTAATTTTTGTCCTAGACCTTCTGTGCATGGTTTTCAGTTTTCAGGGTTAACATGTTTGGTACACTGAACTACACTTTTTTGTTGTTTATCCCGAGACATCAGAACAATCATTTCAGGAAAGCCATCTTATGGTATATCCTTGCACATCAATCACTACCAGTATTTTGCTTTTTATTGCCCATAATCACTGGAGAAGAAAAGATGTTTTCAACTGCCCTATCAGAATCCACGTTGTTGACATTTTTGGGTACTTATGGGATGTATCAAAACCTCCATATCAAGGGTTTAGAAAGCAACTTTATGGATCAGGCTAGGAGGACTTTCTTGATTTTTGCTGTTTAAATAGTTATGAGAAGCTTTTTAAGTGCATTTTTCAGATTCATGGTATAGTTTTCTGTATTTTTTAAACTAAAGTGTACAGAGAAGTTAAAATAGTTGAAATCCATTTTCACTAAATCTGTGTAACTGTTGATGTTGCAGCATGTCACCTGTTATCTAGAGGTCTGTTGCTGATTCAATTTCAGTAACTATATATATATATATAACTAAGCATCCATCTTTTATTCTTAATTAAAAATCTAATGTCACATATTCAAACATAAATCTTGCTTTCCTGTCACAGGAGCTAATGCTAAGCTGCGCTACCAGATAACATCGGGCAACAAAGGTGGCGTTTTTGATATTGAGCCCGAGGTGGGGGCAATCTTCATTGCACAGCCCCTGGACTATGAGAAGCAGAAGAGATACAAACTACTCGTGCTGGCATCCGATGGGAAGTGGGAGGACTATGCAGCTGTGGTGGTTAATGTGGTCAATAAGAATGACGAGGCTCCAGTGTTCTCCATGAATGAGTACTACGGATCAGTCACAGAGGAGCTTGATGGGTCACCTGTGTTTGTTCTGCAGGTAAATGGCTTGCAGATTACTGTGCACTGTACTTCAAACAAAATTAAATTGTATCTTGTGAGGAAATCATAGTATAATTTCAGAAACAGTCCATCTGTTTTTTCCCCCTGTTCCTACCTGGTTCTTTGGCCAATTACCACCAAATGTTATATGTGGTGACTTTCAACTCCAAAGTTGCCCTTACAGGGCTTGTTTTGAAAAAGGTCAAAGTTGCTGGGGTCAAACATCAAAAGTTTTATATTTTATATCACTCCAAATTTGACACACACATGCAGGTGGATTGTGGAATTGCCCAAGTGAGATCAAATGTAAAAATGGTCAATCACTGGGATCATGGTCATTGAAACCCAATGACCATGATCCCAATAACTGACCATTTGAAGGGCAGTATATAATTTATTCACTCCAATATGGCACACATATGGAAGGTGGGTTCCAGAATTACCCAGCAAGGTCAAATTTACCAAAGGTCACTCACTGGGGCCAAGGTTATATCTGCCTGTTTTTGGCTTACTTGTACCTGGTTCTTGTGACCAACGTGATCCATCAATGAATACCGTAAAGAAATCAGTTTGGCAAAGGTCAAAGTCAAGCAATTTGACTTTAAACCTGATTTTGCCCAAATGTTGCACTCACTTTTGTAGATTCCAGAATCCCCCTGGGGAGGTCAGGTCTTTTGGGTGAAGGTCAAGGTGACTGTGGTCACGTTTGCCATAGTGTTTACTAGTTTCCTGTACAGGAGGACTACTTCATAGTTAAATTCAGCACCAAGTCCATCGCTTCATCAGACCGAGTCTTGAGGCTACATGGAAGAAATGAGTCTAATCAGATCTCATTTCTTTAAATGTTATTGGTTATGATAACCAGTTAAATATGTTTAAATAGGTTAAAAACAAAATCTAAAGATGAAGGAATCTTTATTCACAACTAAGCAGATCAAAGGAGCGTATAATTTGTGGATGACAAAGAGGTCTGTTTTATTAAAAAGTCTGTTTTATCTCCAGGTGACAGCTACCGACCCTGACAAAGATGCGGATCAGGGAGCCATACGGTACTCCATTCATGGCCAAGGGGCAGAGTCACACTTCATGATCAACGACATCACAGGGGAGATGTATTCTCAACGCACTCTGGACCGAGAAGATCGTGCTGTGTGGCGCTTTGTTGTTATGGCAACAGATGAGGAAGGCGAGGGACTTACTGGTTTCACTGATGTTATTATCAATGTGTGGGACATCAATGACAATGCACCCACATTCTCGTGTGCACCTGATAATTGCCACAGCAGTGTGGCAGAGAACTCACCTCCCGGAACGTTTGTTGTGGAAATGACAGCAGTTGACCTCGATGACGCAGCGGTAGGGCAGAACGCAATTCTCACATACCGGATTATTGAGAATGCCCGCGATGAAAACAGCGTGGAACTTTTCACGGTCGACTCCAGCACTGGGACTGTATCTGTGGCTGCTGAGGGGCTGGACCGGGAGTTGACTGAAAGCCATCACTTAGTAGTAGAAGCTCGGGACGGTGGCGGCATGACTGGCACAGCAACCATCACTGTAATGGTAACAGATGTCAACGACCACATCCCGAGGTTTCGAGAGGACTGGTGTGGAGTCCGTGTACCTGAAAGCACTAACGTGGATGCTCCCATTCTGGAGCTGAGTGCTGTTGATGCTGACACCGGCACATACGGACAGCTAGTTTTCAGTTTGGTTTCAGGGGATGCAGAGCAAAGATTCTACGTGGTCAGCCACAGGATGGAGCAGACAGGCACTCTGAGACTGAAGAAGAAGCTGGACTTTGAGAAGGCAGGGGAGCAGCGGTTTAACCTTACTGTTAAGGTGGAGGACTCAGACTTCTCCAGTCTCATCCACTGTCTGGTTTTAGTGGAAGATGAGAATGATAATGCTCCTGTATTTACACCGAGCTCCCAACTGCTGCCGCCTCTGCCTGAGGACATACCCGTAGGAAGCAGCATCACTCAGGTCGTGGCCACTGACTCTGACTCAGGCCTGAATGGAGACATTCTGTACAGCATTCAACCTGAGTCTGACCCCCACAGACACTTCACGGTCAACCACGCTGGTGTGGTTGCAGTTGCCAAGCTGCTGGATAGGGAGACGGCAGCAGGTTATGACCTTGTGGTCATGGCGACAGACCAGGGTGCCCCGCCACTGACTGGCAGCGTTACAGTCCAGTTCACACTGCTCGACAGGAATGACAACGGGCCAGAGCTGGAGACAGACTACTTCCCGATGCTGTGGGAGAACAGTCCCGCACCTCAAGTGGTGTGGCTGAACCAAAGCTCCACTCTGCTCCACGTGGTGGACAGAGACTCCCCAGAGCACGGGCCTCCTTTCTTCCTGTCTCTTCCCTCAGTATACTCTGTTGATTTCCATCTACAGGATCACGGAAATGGCTCTGCCACGCTCACTGCCCTGCGGAGATTTGACAGAGAGAGGCAGAAAGAGTTCCACTTGCCTCTGATCATGATTGACAGTGGCCATCCACCAATGACAGCCACAAGCACACTCACCATCACCATTGGCGACCAGAATGATAACGCCCATCAGGCAGGGGAGAAGGATGTTTACGTGCATAGCCACAAGGGTGAGTTGGTCACTCATATCATTCTCTTTGGCTTTTACTCTCCCTACAGATTGTTTCACTGCAGGGAGAACTTGAGTGGGGAGGGGGAGTTTAACAGAGGGAAAAAAATTCCTCTCCTATACCTGCACAGCACAGACAAGATTTAATATTCCCTCTCTCTTCCTCTCGCATTCTGTCAGTGTTTTGTTATGGGAATGAAACTGTCAAATCTTTTCCCGAGCCCTCAGTACAGTCTTCCCTTCTTAACCTGATGCCTAAAGCTCATCTGAACATCATATTATGATAAGGGCCATCAGCCATTCTGTAGGGTTTTTTTTTTTTTTCTTTGCTCTGGCGTTAAGGAGGGAAGGATGTGGGCTTGTTTGCATTTTGATTTCATACTGAGCTACATGGCAGTTTTGATAATTGTGGAAAACAGGAACGCTGTGACTCATGCAGACTGCCATTGTTTACCCAGCTGCAGTGCTCTGACACTGTAGGTCAATAATAACATAATCCATACCAAGACAGCCTGGCTTCCTTAAGCTCTACACTCTCTCAAGTGGAGCACTGAGAGCCTATTCATTCCAGCAGTGGGGCTCCACAGTTATGAACATAATAAGTAGAACAGAACACAAGAATGCAAGATAAGGAGAAGAGAGGGGACAAAAAGATAAGTGTTGGCATCAGCAAATCGTGTCCAGGTCGAATCAATGTGTGTGTGTGTGTGTTTACCTTGAACAGGAAGGATGGTGAATGCATCGCTGGGGAAGGTGTATGCCCCAGATCCCGATGACTGGGACAACAAGACCTACACTTTGGAAACAAGTGCAGCAAAGTAAGAGAGTGATACAAGGCTGGGAGTTAGATTTGTGATCACCCAAAACACAACGTAAACCTGTTTTAAAACTGTGTTCATATTAGTGCAAATTTTCACATTTTCTATACGTTGGAAGCCGAAGTGCAAAGAAAAAAAAATCAATTTACTGACTGAGAAACATGAATGTGATTTGGAACCCCTACACTGTGACTTAACCAGCATAGGGAGTTTTTGTTGCGGGGGTGGGGGGGTCCTTTTTTAAAGGACATGTTGCATTTTATTCAGCATACCAGTTAGCAATACAAAGTGGCCCTCAGAATGCAGGTGTTTCAAAGGGTTATAAATTTCAGAATCTTCTGGGGGAGATGCCCCCGGACCCTCCTACAACACTCGTGCCTGCAACGCTCATTGAATTGCAATGCCCCGCTAAATTCCCCCCTATGCTGTGAAAAACTCCTTGGGAGAACCCTGTAATGTGGATACCAAGCAATGAAACATTACAGAAGTGAAACACATCTTAAAATATGCAAATATACGGGGATGTCATTCTTGCACTTTTCTTTTCAGGTCAGGACCACATGCAGGCCAGTCCAGTGCCCATTAACTGTTCTTGTGCAGCCATTCCTTTTTAATGTGTGCAGAATATGGTTTTGCATCATCTTGTTGAAAAATGCATGGGCGACCCTGGAAAAGATGTTGTCTTGAAGGCAGCTTATGTTGCTCTAAAATCTCAGTGTACTTTTCTGTATTAATACTGCAATCACAGACATTTAAACTACCATTATACAACCACATACCATGACAGACTTTGGGTTTTGGACTTGCTGATCCTTTTCATCTTTGCTTCAGAGCACACAGTGTCCATTTCTTCCTTAAAAGATCAGAACACTGATTCATGTGACCACAATACACACTTCCACAGTGTGATGGTCCAACAGAGATGCCTTCGAGCCCAGAGAAGTCAACAACACTTCTGGTTAATATAAGGCTTCTTTTTTGCACTGCGATGTTTAAAAAGGCAATTGTGAACTGACAAAGGTTTATTTCCCAAAGTCATCCATTGCCCGTTTGGTTATATCAGCTATTGATGAATGACAGCTCTTGCTGCATTGCTGTCTGAGGAAACAAAGATCATGGGTGTTCATAGGGTCGCATCCTTGCCTTTTACGCACTGGAATTCCACCAGATTCCTTTTATTGTTTCATGATAGCGTGTACTAATGGAAGTGATGCTTTGTCATCATTATTTAATTGTATTCGTGATGTAAAGCAGTGGCTGTCCCAAAACTTCCTTTACCTGAATGATGGTAAAACTGAGATCATGGTGTTTGAGCGCACTGGCATACCAAATGTGGTAACACCAAATTTTGGTGCTTTGGCTAACTATGTAAAACCAGCTGTCAAGAATTTGGGAGTGAGCTAGTTTTTTCCAACTTCGCCTTTTGGCTAAAATAAAGCACTTTCTCAGTAGACGTGATCTTGAGACAGCCATTCATGCTTTCATCAGCTCCAGACTTGATTATTGTAATGCACTTTATTCGGGCATTAATCAATCGTCTCTTGCACGTGTCCAGTTGGTGCAGAATGCTGCTGCTCGTCTTACGCCCATCCTGTACTCACTCCACTGGCTTCCAGTTCGTTTTAGAATTGATTTTAAAATTTTAATGTTTGTTTTTAAAGATATTTATGGCCTTGCACCTCCCTACTTGTCTGAAATTTTAACTTTGCGCACCTACAGTAGGACATTAAGGGCGTCTGGCCAGCTTTACTTAGATGTTCTAAGGTCAAGATATAAACGCTGGGGTGATCATGCTTTCGCGGTAGCTGGCCCGAGACTGTGGAATGAGCTACCTCTTGAGTTACGTACTATTCCTGACCTAGCACTTTTTAAATCTAAGTTAAAGACTTATTTATTTAAACTGGCTTTTAACACTTAGTGGGGAGGTGACATGTTCTGTTATTTTTATGTTCTTTTTTATGTGTTGTTTTAAAATTTTATTTTATATGTGTTTTATTTTTGTAAATTTGTGTTTTTAATGTTAAGCACTTTGGACACCAGTCGGTGCTGTAAAGCGCTTTATAAATAAATGTTGATTAATTGATTGATTGTACTGTAGAGGGAAAAATATGCAAATCCCTTCTAATCTGTCATTGAGGAGTATTGTTTTTAAACAATTCAATAGTTTTCTCGTGCATTTGTTGACAAAATGGAGATCCTCTCCCCATCTTTACCTCATTACCAGCCCTAAATTATCCCCATCCCAGCTTTTTTGTAATGTTTTGCAGACCCTAAATGCAGGAACAGATGTATATTAACAAGTGACATTAAGTTGACCACACAAATTAAATGTCTTTGGTTCATACTGTCTGCATTGAAACACAATTCAAAGTAAATGGAAGAATCACTGTTTGTGTTTTGTTTTTTAATTTTCATTTTCCATATTCCATTTTCCATGGAGTCAGTGTACTTTAAAGCTGTGTAGTTTTGATTGGTAATATCTTAGGACAAATTGAAACTGAAGTACTGCGGTACCTCAGTAAAATCTCACTTTGAGCAACAACATAATGTTTTTTTGCACTGGATTAATTTAGATTGATAACATCAGTGTTGGGGAAGTGTAATGACACTGACCCACAACAGCGGGCGCAAATGAACGGTCAATGGGTAGTCAAATAAATACAATTTATTGTGGCAAATGTGCACAACAGGTCGAATACTATTTTTAGACAGTCAATTACAAATGTCAACAGGTGACGTGTGGGTAGGTCCGAGGGTAGGAGACGCCTATCCAGAGAAGAGCCGGGGCCCACAAGGTTCCGCCGCCAACGAAGACCTGCAGCAAACCGAAGCCGCCAAGTCCCGAGTCCCCAGGTGGCCTCTACTTCAGCTGTCAGATCCGGTACTGCTGGCAGGAACAGAAGACAGGTTAATGGTGGGTGTGTGCACACCCAGCAGAACAATCAGCAATTCAGTTCAGTTCCTTTTGTGGGAGAATCTCCACCTCCGACACAAAAACACAGTAGTGCAGAGCCTGAGAGCTACTTATCTGTTTTGGCGTGAGGGGTGAAGAACGTCACTCCTACACGGACCACAAAACTCAGCACCAGCTGAAAGCAGTTGACCAGGATCTCCTGCAAACACTCAGAAAAAGATCACGTGCGTACGGCACAGTCAAACGGCTGAGAGTTACCTGAGTGGTAAACTGATATCTCGGCAGAGATGTGGTTGTCTCCTCCAGTCTTATATGGATGGGATGAAGATGAAATGATTCTGACAGCTGGTAGTCCTGGCCCTGGGTGGTGAACTGCGCCCTCTGGTGCCTGAAACCCGACTACAGGCAGGGCGGCCCTCTGGCGTTGGCCAGCAGTACCTCCTCTTCGGGTGGCCCACATAACAGGGACTCCCCCTCAACGGGCGCCTCCTGGTGCCCGACCTGGCTTGTCGGGTGTCGCTGGTAGAACTCGGCCAGGAGGGCCGGGTCCAGGATGAAGCTCCTCTTCACCCAGGAGCATTCTTCAGGTCCATAACCCTCCCAGTCCACAGATATGGAGAACCCCGACCCCTCCGGCGAACATCCAGGAGCCTGCGGACAGTCCACGCAGGCTCGCCGTCGATGATGCGGGCAGGTCCGGGGGTGCAAAAGGTCCAAGGTGTGGTATGGTTTGATCTAGGAGACATGAAAACAGGATGGATCCGCCAGTGAAGCCGGGAGTTTTCAGCTTCACGTTGGCTGGACTGTTGATTTTGGTGATCCGAAATGGTCCGATATATCGTCCATCACTTTTGCGGACTCCGTGTTTGAGAGGAATGTTCTTTGTGACAGCCAGACCTCCTGCCCGGGCTGATATTCCGGGGCCGGGTCACGTCGGCGGTCTGCGCCCTGGCTCTTCGCCCTGGTCCGGGCTTTCAGCAGGCAGAGCGGGCTGTACGCCACACCCGACGGCACCTCCTGAGGTGGGCCTGGACCGAGGGAACCCCGACCTCTCCCTCCACAGCCGGAAACAATGGGGGACTGGTACCCAAACACGCTTCAAATGGGGAGAGGCCAGTTGCTGATGAAACTTGACTGTTATGAGCATACCGATCCAGGCCAGATGTTGACTCCAGGCCATCGGGTGCGCGGAGCTCTTGATTAGCCCGCTCAGCTTGTCCGTTGGTCTGTGGTGGTACCCGGACGAAAGGCTCACGGTGGCCCCAGTTCCCTGCAGAAACTCCTCCAGACCTGGGAGGAGAACTGAGGACCATGATCCGAGACGATGTTCGTAGGGATACCATGCAGACATATGACATGGTGGACCAGGAGGTCTGCAGTCTCCTGGGCCGACGGGAGCTTCGGAGGGCCACGAAGTTGGCCGCCTTGGAGAACCGGTCCACTATCTTCAGGATGGTTGTCATACCCTGGACGCAGGGAGACCCATGACGAAGTCCAGGCCGATAATGGGACCAGGGGCAATGAGGCACAGGCAGCGGCTGGAGGAGTCCCTTCTCCGGTTGGTGGACTGCCTTGCCCTGGCACAGGTGGTACAGGCCCGGACATACTCCCGGACATCGGCTTCCAAAGACGCCCACCAGGAACCGCTGCCGAACAACTGCCACGGTCCTCCGCACCCCCTGGATGGCAGGTGAGCCTGGAACATGGCAGAAGTCCAAAACTGCAGTCCTAGCATCTGGTAGGACGTACAAACGGTTAGGTGTCCCCCGCCGGCTCCGGGTGATGCATCAAGGCCTCCCTGACGATGTTCTCTCACGTCCCACGTCAGTGTGGCGACGATAGTGGACTCCGGATGATGTTTTCTGGGGGATCCGACAACTCCGCTCTGACTTCCTCTTCATGCACCTGGGACAGTGCGTCCAACCGCTGGTTCTTAGTCCCGGGGCGATAGGTGATCCTAAAGTCAAACGGCCAAAAAAAAAGAGACCCAACGGGCTTGCCTGGGGTTCAGACGCTTAGCGGTCTGGATATACTCCAGGTTCTGATGGTCGGTGAAGACCGTGAATGGAACCACAGCTCCCTCCAACAAGTGTCTCCACTCCTCCAGGGCCTCCTTCACCGCCAGGAGCTCCCGATTGCCGACGTCATAATTCCGCTCTGCTGGGGTCAACTTGTGGGAGAAATAGGCACAGGGGTGGAGTACGTTATCGGACTCCCCGCTCTGGGACAGCACAGCTCCTATCCCTGAGTCAGAGGCATCTACTTCCACAACAAGCTGGAGGCTAGGATCAGGCTGCACCATAACTGGCGCAGTAGAGAACCGGCGTTTCAACTCCCTAAACGCGGCTTCGCACCGATCCGACCAGGTGAAGGGAACTTTTGGGGAGGTCAGGGCTGTAAGGGGACCAACAACCTGACTATAGCCCTTGATAAACTGCCGATAGAAATTAGCGAAGCCGAGGAACTGTTGCAACTTCCTACGGCTTGCCGGTTGGGGCCAATCTCTCACCGCCGCTACCTTGGCCGGATCAGGGGCAATGGAGTTGGAGGAGATTATGAACCCCAGGAAGGACAAAGAAGTACGGTGGAACTCGCACTTCTCGCCCTTCACAAACAGCCGGTTCTCCAACAACCGCTGCAGGACCTGACGTACATGCCTAACATGGGTCTCAGGATCCAGGGAGAAGATGAGGATATCGTCTAGGTATACGAAGACGAACCGATGCAGGAAGTCCCGCAAGACGTCATTTACTAATGCTTGGAACGTCGTGGGGGCATTAGTGAGGCTGAACGGCATGACCAGGTACTCAAAGTGATCTAAGGGGGTGTTAAATGCCGTCTTCCATTTGTCTCCCTTCTGGAACTGAACCAGGTGATACGCATTCCTAAGATCTAATTTAGTGAATATTTGGCTCCAGGCAGGGGCGTGAACACTGAATCCAAACAGGGGCAATGGGTATCGGTTGCGAACCGTGATCTCGTTCAGCCCTCTGTAATCAATGCATGGGACAGAGTCCGCCGTCCTTCTTGCCCACAAAAAAGAAACCTGCACCCATATTGGGGAGGTGGAGTTCCAGATCAACCCGGCAGCTAATGAGTCCCAGATGTAGGTCTCCATTGATTCTCGCTCGGGGCGTGAGAGGTTGTACAGTTTAACTGGACGGATACTCAGCACCCAGGATTAAATCAATGGCACAATCGTACGGTCGATGCGGGGTAGAGTGAGTGCCAGATCTTTGCTGAAAACGTCAGCAAAATCATGGTACTCAACAGGCACCATCGTGAGATTGGGGGGGACTCGAACCTCCTCTTTAGCAATCACACCGGGTGGAACCGAGGATCGTAAACACTCCCGGTGGCAGGTTTCGCTCCATTGAGCCACAACCCCAGACGGCCAATCGATCCGGGGATTGTCCTTACTAATCCATGGATAGCCCAAACTTACTCTGGAGGTAGAAGGTGTCACAAAAAACATAATCTCCTCCCTGTGATTCCCAGACACAATCAGTGTTAAGGGTTGTGTCTGGTGTGTGATTAATGGAAGAAGGGTGCCATCTAGTGCCCGTACCCTCACTGGTGAAGGAAGAGCCACTAGAGGGAGCCCTACTTCTGTAGCCCATCTGTTATCAAGCAGATTCCCTTCCGACCCCGTGTCAATCAGTGCTGGGGCTTGAAGGGTTAAATCCCCACAGAGGATCACAACTGGGATTCGTGCGGATTTTCGTGCAGTACTCGCGTGTATGTTATGGCCCATCCTTAGCCCAGTTTCTAAGGGTGAGCGTTGGTGTTTGACCACTTGGGGCATTGTTTCTGCAGATGCTCGTTAGAGCCGCAGAAAAAGCACTCTCCACGGGCCAGCCTCCTCTGTCTGTTTTCTAATTTTATTTTGGCCCTGCTCGTGTCCATAGCTTCGTCAGCAGGGGGAGCTGTTGTCACACGGAGCACTCAGGCTCTGGAGCGTGGGGAAGGCGGGGCTGCTTCGGAACGGGAAGGGAGAGGGGCGGCGCGTGCCCGACCACGTCCTTCGTCTCGCTCCCGTCGACGTTCTTCCAATCAGTTGTCTAACCATATAACCAGATCTATAAGCCCGGCTCATCCTTAGCCACCAGATGCTCCTTCAGGACTGACGACAGTCCGTTTACGAAGGCGGCGCGGAGTGCAGCGGTATTCCAGCCGGACCTCGCACCCGCTATGCGGAAGTCGACCGCATACCCAGCTGCACTCCGACACCCCTGTCTCATTGACAGCAGCGTCGTAGAAACAGTCTCGCCTCTGTTTGGGTGATCAAAGACTGTTCTGAACTCCCTCACAAACCCAGTATAAGAGGTAAGGAGCCGTGAATTCTGCTCCCAGAGCGCCGTAGCCCAGGCGCGTGCCTCGCCTCGAAGCAAATTAATTACATAAGCCACCCTGCTCTTCCATTGGCTGTTCAACTGGTGGTTGATGCCCCTCGGGATCCATGACGTTGGCCGAGATATCCTGTTGGGGAAGTGTAATGACACGGAACCACAAAAGGGGGCGCAAATGAACGGTCAATGGGTAGTCAAATAAATACAATTTATTGTGGCAAATGTGCACAACAGGTTGAATACTATTTTTAGACAGTCAATTACAAATGTCAACAGGTGACGTGTGGGCGGGTCCAAGGGTAGGAGACGCCTATCCAGAGAAGAGCCGGGGCCCACAAGGTTCCGCCGCCAACGAAGACCTGCAGCAAACCGAAGCCGCCAAGTCCTGAGTCCCCAGGTGGCCTCTACTTCAGCTGTCAGATCCGGTACTGCTGGCAGGAACAGAAGACAGGTTAATGGTGGGTGTGTGCACACCCAGCAGAACAATCAGCAATTCAGTTCAGTTCCTTTTGTGGGAGAATCTGCACCTCCGACACTAAAACACAGTAGTGCAGAGCCTGAGAGCTACTAATCCGTTTTGAAGAACGTCACTCCTACACGGACCACAAAACTCAGCACCAGCTGAAAGCAGTCACCAGGATCTCCTGCAAACACTCAGAAAAAGATCACGTGCGTACGGCACAGTCAAACGGCTGAGAGTTTACCTGAGTGGTAAACTGATATCTCGGCAGAGATGTGGTGTCTCCTCCAGTCTTATATGGGATGGGATGATGATGAAATGATTTCTGACAGCTGGTAGTCCTGGCTCCTGGGTGGTGACTGCGCCCTCTGGTGCCTGAAACCCGACTACAGGCAGGGCGCCCTCTGGCGTTGGCCAGCAGTACCTCCTCTTCGGGCGGCCCACATAACAATCAGAAAAAGAATGGATGTTTTTCAAATACAAAATTTCAAAGCAGCATAGTTTAAACCAAAATACAAGCTAAACAAGCACATTCTGTGTGTCTGTACATGAGTGTACTTGTATAGTAGTGTTGCCAAGTGTGCAGTTTTCCTGGGCTACATTGAAGTGTTTCTGTGGGTTGAGCAGACTCATTTTTGGTGTGGCAGCCGATAAAATGGATGTACCATTGTTCTCAAAGAGAAAATGGCGTGAAATTCCTTCACTGTTCATGGGAATATATTAAACCTTTAACCACATGCAGCAGCTACAAGGGGTGATTGAGAAGTTTTGAGCCTGAACCAATGTTTCTCAAGAATGTGTGAAGTTTTGACTCACTGTGTGCAATGTTGGAAAATGTTAGTTGCTCAGAATACAAAAAATTAAGAACCACACCCTGCTGTTTCTGGGTCAGGCTCAAAACTTCTCAGTCACTTCTCGTACATGCATACGTTGTAAAGATGAGAAAAGACCTGATTTTGTATCAAGTAAACATGAATAATTTGGGCGATGCCCCTGCTGAACAGCAACCAGGGATCAAACCGAGTGACCATTCAGTTAACTGAATAATGTACCTTAGCTGCCAGACTGAACAATATCTTAAAGTGCATGAAATCTAGGTAATGCTTCAAAATATACCAATGTGTAGTCTTTCCAAATTCAAAAATGTTTTGCCTACAGCACTGCAGTGAGATGATTGCTGGAATTGCTTTTTTTTTTATACGAGGGCTGTCAATAAAGTAGCGGTCCTTTTTATTTTTTTCAAAAACTATATGGATTTCATTCATATGTTTTTACGTCAGACATGCTTGAACCCTCGTGCGCATGCGTGAGTTTTTTCACGCCTGTCGGTGACGTCATTCGCCTGTGAGCACTCCTTGTGGGAGGAGTCGTCCAGCCCCTCGTCGGAATTCCTTTGTCTGAGAAGTTGCTGAGAGACTGGCGCGTTGTTTGATCAAAATTTTTTCTAAACCCGTGAGACACATCGAAGTGGACACGGTTCGAAAAATTAAGCTGGTTTTCAGTGAAAATTTTAACGTCTGATGAGAGATTTTGAGGTGAGACTGTCGCTTTAAGGACTTTTCACGGTGCGAGACGTCGCGCAGCGCTCTCAGGCGGCGTCATCAGCCTGTTCAAGCTGAAAACCTCCACATTTCAGGCTCTATTGATCCAGGACGTCGTGAGAGAACAGAGAAGTTTCAGAAGAAGTCGGTTTCAGCATTTTATCCGGATATTCCACTGTTAAAGGAGATTTTTTTTAATGAAAGACGTGCGGACGGGTCTGCGCGTCGGGACGCAGCCGCAGCGACGCTCCGCCACAGGAAAAACACCTCTGTTGAAAGCCTTAAGGACAAGTTGGAACATGTCCTGCCTGTTAAACAATTTCTCATATACTCACTCCACTGAAAGCCATCAAAAGCCGCCTGGATTTTACAAATGGTTATCAACACGGAGGTGTTTTTCCTGTGCCGCCGCACCGCGTCGGCTGTGTCCCGACGCGCGGATCCGTCCGCACGTCTTTCATTAAAAAAATCTCCTTTAACAGTGGAATATCCGGATAAAATGCTGAAACCGACTTCTTCTGAAACTTCTCTGTTCTCTCACGACGTCCTGGATCAATAGAGCCTGAAATGTGGAGGTTTTCAGCTTGAACAGGCTGATGACGCTGCCTGAATGCGCTGCGCGACGTCTCGCACCGTGAAAAGTCCTTAAAGCGACAGTATCACCTCAAAATCTCTCATCAGCCGTTAAAATTTTCACTGAAAACCAGCTTAATTTTTCGAACCGTGTCCACTTCGATGTGTCTCACAGGTTTAGAAAAAATTTTGATCAAACAACGCGCCAGTCTCTCAGCAACTTCTCAGACAAAGGAATTCCGACGAGGGGCTGGATGACTCCTCCCACAAGGAGTGCTCACAGGCGAATGACGTCACCGACAGGCGTGGAAAAACTCACGCATGCGCACGAGGGTTCAAGCATGTCTGACGTAAAAACATATGAATGAAATCCATATAGTTTTTGAAAAAATAAAAGGACCGTTACTTTATTGACAGCCCTCGTATATGACAGTTCTGTGTTTAGTTTTACAACCCCAAAATCACAGAAAACTCTTATCAGGCTTTGAAATATACATTCCATCTAAAAAGTATTCACAGCGCTTCACTTTTTCCACATTTTGTTATGTTACAGCCTTATTCCAAAATGGAGGAAATAATTTTTTTACCTCAAAATTCTACACACAACACCCCATAATGACAACATGAAAAAGGTCTTTTTGAATTGTTCGCAGATTTATTAAAAATGAAAAACTAAGAAATCACATGTATGTATTCATACCTTTTGCACATTGGATGGATGGATGGATGACATTTATTGTCATTGTCATTACACGAGTGCAACAACAATGAGATTACGTCCACACTCCAATTACCACAGACAAGATACAGCAATTAATCCATAATTATTACTCGTTTACCGTAATAATGGCACACATCAGAATTAAAGACAACACATATACATTTGACATTGTTTATGTGCACTAAACTTTTAAACAGTCTGTTTTCCGAATTGAGGCGATGTGAGTGTGGGGGGCTGCAGCAACATATGGTCACGCCACCGCCAGCTTGGGGGAGAACGGGGAGCTACAGCAGCTAAAACGACACAGCACCCCGGAGGGGGAAGGGAGTGGCATGAGCAGAGGCCGGGGTGGGCTGTGGGATGAGGACAGGATGGGGTAGGGGAGAGGTGGGAGTATGCTTTCAGTCTCTGTCCGTATGTGAGTGGAAAATGAGTCAGTTTCTGTCCGTATGTGCTGGAGTTGGAGAAGATAAGAAAGAAGGCAGCCAAATGGTTCACCATGGCCGTAGAAATTCTTCTGGAGGAAAACAACGGGGCATTTTGTCCTTTGGAGGCTGATAAGCCTGCCATGTTTATGGCTGAGCAGTGAAAACATAGTCTGAGAATGTATCGCCTTGCCCAACTCATTAATCATGACGGGCAGGTGAGGGATCGTGGTTCTGGTGGCAGCTGTCTTGCCAATTCTCTGGTAGGTCAGGACAGCACATAAACCAATAAGTACCAGCCCTCCTACAATAAAACCAAATATAAATAAATTCTCAACGTCCTCCACAGAGAATGGCACAAAGCATGTGACACGCCATGTCTCCCAGGAGTCAAGAACATAGCCCACAGGGTAGGTTCCATCTGGGCAAGCAGGGTCCCCTGGCCATTCTGAGGTCAAGAGTGCTTCTTAGCAGGTTTTTCCAGGATGGCTCTGTACATTGCTACATTCATCTTTCCCTCAATCCTGACTAGTCTCCCAGTTCCTGCCACTGAAAAACATCCCCACAGCATGATGCTGTCACCACATGCTTTACTGTAGGGATGGCGCCTGGTTTTCTCCAAACATGATGCCTGGTATTCACGTCAAAGAGTTCAATCTTTGTCTCATCAGATCAGAAAATTTGTTCCTCAGTCTGAGAGTCCTTCAGGTGCCTTTGGCAAACTACAGGTGTGCTGCCATGTGCCTTTTACTAAGGAGTGGCTTCTGTCTGGCCACTCTACCGTGCAGGCCTGATTGGTGGATTGCTGCAAAGATTGTTGTCCTCCTGGAAGGTTCTGCTCTCTCCACAGAGGAATGCTGGAGCTCTGACAGAGTGATCATGAGGTTCTTGGTCACCCTTCTACCCAGATTGCTCAGTTTAGATAAGCGGCGAGCTCTTGGAAGAGTCAGGATGGATCTGAACATTTTCCATTTAGGGATGGTGGAGGCCATTGTGCTCACTGGGACCTTCAAAGCAGCAGAAATGTTTCTGTATCCTTTGCCAGATTTGTGCCTTGAGACAGTCTTGTCTCTGAGGTCTACAAATAATTCTTTGACTCCATACTTGGTTTCTACTCTGACATGCACTGTCAACTGTGGGACCTTATATGTAAGACAGGTGTGTGCCTTTCCGAATCATGTCCAGTCAACTGATTTACCCCAGGTGGACTCCAATTAAGCTGTAGAAACATGTCAAGGATAATCAGTAGAAACAGGATCCACCTGAGCTCAGTTTTGAGCTTCATGGCAAAAGATGTGAATACCTATGCACATGTGATTTCTTAGTTTTTTACTTTTAATAAATTTGCAAAAATCTAAAACAAAAAAAAAACTTTTTTCACAATGTCATTATGGGGTATTGTGTGTAGAATTTTGAGAAAAATGCATTTCATCCATTTTGGAATAAAGCTGTAACATAACAAAATGTGGAAAAAATGAAGCGCTGTTCCGGATACATTGCATTCATGACACTTGTATCACATGAAGAACAGACAAATAATTAATGACATGCCATGGGGGGATCTCTTTTTAAGAAATGAGTCACTTACAGTCAATATTGCAAGTACAGAAACAAACTTTATATTTACACATTAGCTAGATGGAAGGATAATATGATACAAGATTGGAGCAGATCATGAGATGCAAGTGTAAGCATATGACAACTCCGCTGAAAATAAGCAGTACATGGAGTTGGAGTGTCTGAGGCTTTGGTGGGGTCATGTGTAAAGGTACTCACAAAACAAAAACTGGAAGGGCCTCAGTGTTTCAAGTGGTGTGTGCAAGTTATTCCACTGCCAAGGGTCTACAGAGAAGATATTTTCTCAACATCTAGAGCCATATTTATTTGTCAATATGAGGCATTGAGGTATAGCCGTTCCCAAAAATCTCAGTTCGATATGTACTGTTGGTTTGAGTTCATGGTTTGGTATAGTTTTGGAAAGGTGGAAACAAGAAACACAGCAATAAAATAAAGTAGTGGGAAGTTTGTAACTGCACTCAAGTATTTTCAGCGTGCAATTAAATCCCGTGCTCTCAACAACAGAATATGGTTGCATATCAACTGCTATATAAAAACACCTATGGTGTTTGTTTGTGCTTTGACCCAGTCAGAATTTTTAACTGGAGGGTCCTTAAATGCCACAGGGTGCTGGGTTTACACTGCACTCATCTGGCTCCATTTCTGACCACAATTGAACAATGCCAGCATATAACTTTCATCTGAGAAATGTGTCTTTGCCCGTCATCATAATTATTAAATGAGGACCCACAGTGTTCACAGCCAGCAAAGGCTGTGCTCTGCACATGAGCTGAAAAAACAGCATGCAGCCCTTTCCTAAAGCTGCTCAGGGGAATCACGGAGTTACAAATTGAGTTCTGCACACAGAAAAAACTTCCACACGCACATTCACTGTATTTGTTTGTTTCACGTGCACACTGTACCGAAAGGCTCAAACCAACATTTTTTGGTTATGTGTACCATTATAACCCTACTTGGAATTGCTCATAGATCAGATCAGGCCTGCGAGCATGCGCTGATGCCACACTAGATGGTAACCACGCATGCAGGTAACCAGTCCATCACCACCTATTGTAAATCTCTGGTCCCACTGAATAATGAACAATGAATAATGAGTCACGTCGCATGCTTTTTTGGTACGAGTCCAGTTATTCAACAAACGTGGGAGAATAGTGGCTCTTAGAGGCAGAATATTTGGCTAACAAGGCTCATCTCTGAGCGTGGCGCTAATTTCATGAAGTTCAAAATGTAGCAAAAACAGCATGGGGCAGTTTGTGTACAAGGTACTATGAGGACAAACGGGGATGTTAGAGGCATGTTAGTGGTGAGGATGAGGCTGTAGGAAGCCCATTATCCGAGTACCTGGCAGTTACGAAGACAGGACAGGCTATTTTGGCTCGCGCACTTCGTCGTGACAATCCCACCCTCTTTGTGCATTGGATGCTGTATATAAAATATTTATTTCGTAGCGGATTAATCGTTTTCTGTCAGAGTTTGGCTTTTGAAAACACGTCTAATCACTTCAGGAAAGACATAGGACTATTTCAGCTGCCAATTTTTCTTTCTTTTTCCTGCGCTGCATGAGGTGGAGAACATATTTGGAACAGTCTAAAAGGTAATTATTTTCCTCCTGTGTTGTTTTGGATTTTCTCAGAATCATCTTTACCGCACGAGATGAGATCTTGCATGGAGGCCAAAACCGGGGAAGATTGACAGTCACCTTGTGTTTCTTCCATTTTCTAATAATTACACCAACAGTTGTTGTCTTCTCACCAAGCTGCTTGCCTGTTGTCCTGTAGCCCATCCCAGCCTTGTGCAGGTCTACAGTTTTGTCTCAGGTGTCCTTAGACAGCTCTTTCGTCTTGCCCGTGGTGGATGGCAAGACCAAAGAGCGTGACTGGAGTGTGATTGATTGTGTGAACGTGTCTTTTATACAGGTAACAAGTTCAAACAGGTGCAATTAATACAGGTAAAGAGTGCAGAATAAGAGGGCTTCTTAAAGAAGAACTAACAGGTCTGTGAGAGCCAGAATTCTTGCTGGTTGGTAGGTGATCAAATATTTATTTTGTGCAATAAAATCCAAATTAATTATTTTTAAAAATCAAATAATGTCATTTTTCAGAATATTTTTTAGATTCTGTCTCTCACAGTTAAAGTGTACATATGATAAAACTTACAGACCTCTCCATTCTTTGTAGGTTGGGGAACCATGAAAAATCCACAGTGGATCAAATACTTATTTGCCCCACTGTAGATTACTAGTTACCTTATTAAATACATTACCGTATTTATTCGTTGCAAGTTGTCAGCAGCTTCTAATAATGTAATTGCATAAAGCTGCTTATGAAGTAACTGGGTAAAGTAACTGTATAAAGCAACTAAAAAAGTAACTAATAAAGTAACTTTTCAAAGTTACTTTGGCAACACTGCCCATGTGTGCCTGGTTGATAAATACTGATTTATTTATTTTTATTTATTGAGTGATTTGTGCTTGTACACATACTAAATTTTGTTTATAAAACAGAATTTGGAACTTTTTCTCCCATTAGTTTGATAAATGATCACCGTGGAGTCCAAATGGACTTAAATTCAGATGCCACTTGCTGCACTGCAAAAATTGATATCTAAGAAAGTAAAAACAAAGACGTGATTAAAGAAAATTTTACTTAATTTTTGTCTAAATAGAAAAAGTTTTTACATAAGAAAAAATGTCTTAGTTTGGGAAAATGGATCTCACTTGTTCTTAAAAAGTTTTTCTCAGCTAATATCAAGCAGTATTTAACCAGTAACATCGAAAGCCAATGAATTTCAAATCATCCAAGCAAAGGAACAAGATTGTTGTCCTTATTTTAAGAAAGAGTCCAATTCTTAAGAATTCTGTCTCGTTTTAAGGCGCATTTTGATTATTCAGTGTCTAGACATTTTGCTAGTTTTGAGAATTCTAACCAAGTTCTTGGCCAATTGGCAGATTTTTTTTTTGCTTAATACAAGACAATTTGGCTTGATATCAAATTATTTGGCTTATTTTGAGAGGTACAGTTTTTGCAGTGTGTTGAAATTAAGTATTATAGGCATACGAGGTCTGTTAGAAAAGTATCCGACCTTTTTATTTTTTGTAATAACCTTATGGATTTGAATCATGTGTGATTGCATGAGCCAAGCTTGAACCTTCGTACGCATGCGTGAGTTTTTTCATGCCTGTCGGTTGCGTCATTCGCCTGTGAGCAGGCTTTGAGTGAACCACTGGTCCTCCCCCCTCGTCGGATTTTCAGTGTGAGGAAAATGTCTGAACGGCTGGAGCAGCGCTGCATCAAATTTTTCCAGAAACTTTGAGAGACAGCCAGGTGGACACCATTCTGAAAATTCAGATGGCTTTCAGGGACGATTTTATGGGCATCACACAGATTAAGGAGTGTTACAGCCGGTTTAAAGACGGTGCACAATGGCGGAGGGCGCGCTGCGCTCCGAGCGGCGATCGACAGGTTGAAATGACCAGATCATTTCCAAACTGAATGCTGCTTTGATCCGGGACGTCGTCTGACTACTGTTGTGAAAGTGTAGTGACACGGACCCACAACAGGGGGCGCAAATGAATGGCCAATACATGAGCCAAAAAGTAACAATTTAATGTTGTGAAACGTGCACAACAAAATGCAGACAATCTCAGAATATAATTACAGTCAAATCACAAAGGTGACGTGTGGGCAGGCTCGAGGATAGAAGACGTCTGTCCTGAGAAGAGCCGGAACCACACGATTTCCGCTGCCACAGAACCTGGTGAATACTGGAGCCGCCAAGTCCCGAATTCCCAGGTGATCACCGTCCCCGACTGTCGGATCTGGTACTGCTGGCGAGAACAAAGACAGTCAAGTGTGGGTGTGTGTACAGCCAGTAACAACAACGGTGGGAATGCCACCTCCACCTCTCACTCAATATTCAGTAGAGTACCGCAGTGATTCCTCAGAGGAAAAGAGTGCCGTCCTGCACTCACTCAGCTTCCACAGAAAAAGGAACCGGTACTCCTGCAAACACTCACAATATACAGATATATTGCAAAAGAAACGGCTGAGGATATTACCTCCAAGGAAGTACGATATCTCGGCAACGAGGTGGAGATGACGTCTGGTCTTTATGGAGTGCGATGATGAAAAATGTGTGACAGCTGTCAGGAATTAATGAGTGACAGCTGTCACTCCCGGCTGTGTCTGTGGCGGCAGCGCCCTCTCGTGCCTGAAGCCCGCACTTCAGGCAGGGCGCCCTTTGGTGGTGGGCCAGCAGTACATCCTCTTCTGGCGGCCCGCACAACAGGACCCCCCCCTCAACGGGCGCCTCCTGGCGCCCGACCAGGCTTGTCCGGGTGCCTGCGGTAGAAATCGGCCAGGAGGGCCAGGTCCAGGATGAAGCTCCTCTTCACCCAGGAGCGTTCTTCGGGTCCATACCCTTCCCAGTCCACCAAATACTGGAACCCCCGGCCCATTCGACGGACATCCAGGAGCCGGCGCACCATCCAAGCCGGCTCCCCATCAATGATCCGGGCAGGAGGTGGCGCCGGACCGGGAGCACAGAGGGGTGAGGTGTGGTGAGGCTTGAGTCTGGACACATGAAAAACCGGGTGGATCCGCAGTGAAGCTGGGAGTCGGAGCTTCACTGCGGCAGGACTGAGGATTTTGAGGATCTTGAAAGGTCCAATGTAACGGTCCATCAACTTGGGGGAGTCCACTTGGAGGGGGATGTCCTTCGTGGACAGCCACACCTCCTGCCCGGGCTGGTAAGCAGGGGCCGGGGATCGCCGGCGGTCCGCATGGGTCTTCGCCCTCGTCCGGGCCTTCAACAAGGCAGAATGGGCGGAGCGCCACACCCAGCGGCACTTCTGCAGGTGGGCCTGGACCGAGGGCACACCGACCTCTCCCTCCACCACGGGAAACAATGGGGGCTGATACCCCAAACACACCTCAAACGGGGAGAGGCCGGTGGCAGAGGACACCTGGCTGTTATGCGCATAATCGATCCAGGCCAGATGTTCACTCCAGGCCGTCGGGTGTGCGGATGTTACGCAGCGCAGGGCTTGCTCCAACTCCTGATTGGCCCGTTCTGCCTGTCCATTGGTCTGCGGGTGATACCCGGACGAGAGGCTCACAGTGGCCCCCAGTTCCCGGCAGAAGCTCCTCCAGACGTGTGAGGAGAACTGGGGACCACGATCAGAGACGATGTTGGTGGGTATCCCATGCAGACGGACAACGTGGTGGACCAGGAGGTCTGCTGTCTCCTGGGCTGTTGGGAGCTTCGGGAGGGCCACGAAGTGGGCCGCCTTGGAGAATCGGTCCACTATCGTGAAGATGGTGGTGTTGCCCTGGGACGGCGGGAGGCCCGTGACGAAATCCAGGCCGATATGGGACCAGGGGCAATGAGGCACAGGAAGTGGCTGGAGAAGCCCTTGGGACCTCTTGTGGTCAGCCTTGCCCCTGGCACAGGTGGTGCAGGCCTGGATGTACTCCCGGACGTCGGCCTCCATAGACGCCCACCAGAAGCGCTGCCGGACAACTGCCACGGTCCTTCGCACCCCTGGATGACAGGAGAGCTTGGAACCGTGACAGAAGTCCAAGACTGCAGCTCTGGCCTCTGGTGGGACGTACAAACGGTTCTTCGGACCAGTTCCGGGGTCCGGGGTCCGGGCTCCGTGCCAGGGCCTCCCGGACGGTCTTCTCCACGTCCCAGGTGAGGGTGGCCACGATAGTGGACTCCGGGATGATGGGCACCGGTGGATCCGACAGCACCGTTTTGACTTCGTCTTCGTGTACCTGGGACAAGGCATCCGATCTCTGGTTCTTGGTCCCGGGGCGATAGGTGATCCGGAAGTCAAAACGTCTGAAGAACAGTGACCAGCGGGCTTGCCTGGGGTTCAGCCGCTTGGCGGTCCTGATATACTCCAGGTTCCGATGGTCAGTGAAAACCGTGAATGGCACAGACGCTCCCTCCAACAGGTGTCTCCACTCCTCAAGAGCCTCTTTCACTGCAAGGAGTTCTCGATTGCCGACGTCATAGTTCCGTTCAGCTGGGGTCAACCTGCGAGAAAAGTAGGCACATGGGTGAAGAACCTTATCGGTCTCTCCGCTCTGGGATAGCACGGCTCCTATCCCTGAGTCAGAGGCGTCCACTTCAACCACGAACTGGCGGCTAGGGTCGGGCTGCACCAAAACTGGCGCAGTAGAGAACCGTTGTTTCAACTCCTTGAACGCGGCTTCGCACCAATCCGACCAGGTGAAGGGGACTTTTGGAGAGGTCAGGGCTGTCAGGGGGCTAACTACCTGACTGTAGCCCTTAATGAACCTCCTATAGAAATTAGCGAAGCCGAGGAACTGTTGCAGCTTCCTACGGCTTGTTGGTTGGGGCCAATCTCTCACCGCCGCTACCTTGGCCGGATCAGGGGCGACGGAGTTAGAGGAGATGATAAACCCCAGGAAGGACAAAGACGTGCGGTGAAACTCGCACTTCTCACCCTTCACAAACAGTCGGTTCTCTAATAACCGCTGCAGGACCTGATGTACATGCTGGACATGGGTCTCAGGATCCGGAGAAAAGATGAGAATATCGTCCAGATATACGAAGATGAATCGGTGCAGGAAGTCCCGCAAGACGTCGTTAACCAAGGCTTGGAACATCGCGGGGGCGTTGGTGAGGCCGAACGGCATGACCAGGTACTCAAAGTGACCTAACGGGGTGTTAAATGCCGTCTTCCATTCGTCTCCCTTCCGGATCCGAACCAGGTGATATGCATTTCTAAGATCCAGCTTAGTAAAGATTTTGGCTCCATGCAGGGGGGTGAACACAGAATCCAACAATGGCAACGGGTATCGGTTGCGAACCGTAATCGCATTCAGCCCCCTGAAATCAATGCATGGACGGAGTCCGCCATCTTTCTTGCCCACAAAAAAGAAACCTGCCCCCATCGGGAAGGTGGAGTTCCGGATCAGCCCGGCAGCTAATGAGTCCCGGATGTAGGTCTCCATTGATTCACGCTCAGGTCGTGAGAGGTTGTACAGCCTGCTGGACGGAAACTCAGCGCCTGGAACCAAATCAATGGCACAATCGTACGGACGGTGCGGGGGAAGGGTGAGTGCCAGATCCTTGCTGAAGATGTCAGCAAGATCGTGGTACTCAACCGGCACTGCCGTCAGATTGGGAGGGACTTTGACCTCCTCCTTAGCCTGTAAACCGGGAGGAACTGAGGATCCTAAACACACCCGATGGCAGGTTTCGCTCCACTGAACCACCACCCCAGACGGCCAATCAATCCGGGGATTGTGCTTCAACATCCATGGGAAGCCCAAAATCACGCGGGAGGTAGAAGGAGTTACAAAAAACTCAATCTCCTACCGATGGTTTCCAGACACCACCAGAGTTACTGGTTGTGTCTTGTGTGTGATTAAAGGGAGGAGGGTGCCATCTAGTGCCTGCACCTGCACTGGCGAAGGAAGCGCCACCAGAGGGAACCCTACCTCAATTGCCCATCTGATGTCTAGCAGATTCCCTTCTGACCCCGTGTCCACCAGTGCTGGGGCTTGAAGGGTTAAATCCCCGCTCAGGATTGTAACTGGGAGTCGTGTGGCAATCTGTGTGTGTCTCACGTGAATGTTTTGACCCCCCCCTTAGCCCAGTCTCTGAGGGCGGTTGTTGTTGTGGCCGTTTGGGGCAGTTTTTCTGTGTGTGCTCAGTTGAGCTGCAGAGAAAACACTCTCCACGGATCAGCCTCCTCATTTTGGCCCTGTGCGTTTCCCTAACAACGTCAGCAGGGGGAGCTGTTGGCCCACAGAGCGCTGCGGCTGTGGAGCGTGGGGAGGGCAGCCCCTTTTCGAACCCGGAAGGGAGAGGGGCGGCGCGTATCCGGTCACGTCCTTCGCCTCGCTCCCGACGGCGCTCCTCCAACCGATTGTCTAACCGTATAACGAGATCGTTAAGCCCATCTAAATCCCGCGGTTCCTCCTTAGCTACCAGCTGCTCCTTCAGGACCAACGACAGTCCGTTCATGAAGGCGGCGCGGAGCGCAACGTTATTCCAGCCGGACCTCGCAGCCGCGATGCGGAAGTTGACTGCATAAGCGGCTGCGCTCTCGCGTCCCTGTCTCATTGACAGCAGCACGGTTGAAGCGGTCTCTCCTCTGTTAGGGTGATCAAACACTGTTCTGAACTCCCCCACAAACCCAGTGTATGCTGATAACAACCGTGAGTTCTGTTCTCAGAGCGCCGTAGCCCAGGCGCGTGCTTTACCCCGAAGCAGAGCAATCACATAAGCTATTTTACTAGCATCTGACGCGTACATGACGGGACGTTGTGCGAAGACGAGCGAACACTGCATGAGAAAGTCCGCGCACGTCTCCACACAACCTCCGTACGGCTCAGGAGGGTTTATGTATGCTTCAGGGGATGGTGGGAGGGGTTGTTGAACCACCACTGGAACGTTTATATCCTGCACAGGGTTGGCAGGAGGACGAGCTGCAGCAGCGCCCTGAGCGCTTGCCGCCATCTGTGCGGAGAGAGCCTCCCCCCTGCGGTTCAGGAGGATGTTTGCTCGGTCATTTGATCCAACCGAGCCGTAAAGGCGGTGAGAATGTGCTGCAGCTCACCAATCACGTCTCCTGCAGACGCCTGCGCTCCCTGCTCTCCCATTGGTCGTTCAACAGCCGGGTGACGCCCCTCGGAGTCCATGACGCTGGCCGAGATATCCTGTTGGGAAAGTGTAGTGACACTGACCCACAACAGGGGGCGCAAATGAACGGCCAATAGATGAGCCAAAAAGTAACAATTTAATGTTGTGAAACGTGCACAACGAAATGCAGACAATCTCAGAATATAAATACAGTCAAATCACAAAGGTGACGTGTGGGCAGGCTCGAGGATAGAAGACGTCTGTCCTGAGAAGAGCCGGAACCACACGATTTCCGCTGCCACAGAACCTGGTGAATACTGGAGCCGCCAAGTCCCGAATTCCCAGGTGATCACCGTCCCCGACTGTCGGATCTGGTACTGCTGGCGAGAACAAAGACAGTCAAGTGTGGGTGTGTGTACACCCAGTAACAACAACGGTGGGAATGCCACCTCCACCTCTCACTCAATATTCAGTAGAGTACCGCAGTGATTCCTCAGAGGAAAAGAGTGCCGTCCTGCACTCACTCAGCTTCCACAGAAAAAGGAACCGGTACTCCTGCAAACACTCACAATATACAGATATATTGCAAAAGAAACGGCTGAGGATATTACCTCCAAGGAAGTACGATATCTCGGCAACGAGGTGGAGATGACGTCTGGTCTTTATGGAGTGCGATGATGAAGAATGTGTGACAGCTGTCAGGAATTAATGAGTGACAGCTGTCACTCCCGGCTGTGTCCGTGGCAGCAGCGCCCTCTCGTGCCTGAAGCCCGCACTTCAGGCAGGGCGCCCTTTGGTGGTGGGCCAGCAGTACATCCTCTTCTGGCGGCCCACACAACAACTACCAGAGAAATGGCAGAAAAGGTGGACATAGCACTTTTTTGGCACATTCCACTGTTAAAGGAGATTTTGTCATGAAAACAGGAGCGGAGGAATTCGCCACGGAGCCGCTAATGGCGTGGAACAAAAGCACCTCCGTGTTGGTCTCACAGGACATGTTGTGGCATGCTCAGCTCTTCGACAATTTCTCGGATACTCACTCGACTGAAAAGCCACCCAAAGCCATCTGAATCTTCCAAATGGTGGAAGAGCTGGGCATGTCCCGTGAGACTTCCAACACGGAGGTGCTTTTTGTTCTGCGCCATTACGCGGCTCTGTCCTGACGCGCAAATTCCGCCGCACGTCTTTCATTACAAAATCTCCTGTAACAGTGTAATGTGCCGAAAAAAGTGCTATGTCCACCTCTCTTGCCATTTCTCTGGTAGTCAGATGACGTCCCGGATCAACACAGCCTTCACTTTGGAAATGATCTGGTCGTTTCAGCCTGTCGATGGCCGCTCGAAGCGCGGCGTGCCCTCAGCCGCTGTGGCCCGTCTTTAATCCGGTTGTAATCCTTAATCTGTGTGATGCCCATAAGATCTTCACCGAAAGCCATCTGAATTTTCGGAATGGTTTCCACCTGGCTGTCTATCACAGTTTCTGAAAAAATTTTGATGCAGCAAAGCGGCAGTCGGTCAGCCATTTTCCTGACAATGAAAATCTGCCGAGGGGGCTGGACCACTCCTCCCACAAAGCGTGCTCACAGGCGAATGACGCAACCAACAGGCGTGAAAAAACTCACGCATGCGCACAAAGGTTCAAGCTTGGCCGATGCAATCACACATGATTCAAATCCATATGGTTTTTGCAAAAAATAAAAAGGTCGGATAGTTTTCTAACAGACCTCGTATGTCAAAATGAACACAATAATGATCTACTGAATTAAATGAGAAATACCATATTTGTACACGTCATACCTACAGTTACTATGACAATCATCAAACTGTGTAGGACCTTTTGGAGCCAAAAACTGGAAGGCATTGACAGTTTCATCTTTTAACCTTTATTTTTGAAAATTAATTAACATTTGCGTCCTGTTTGGGAAAAAAAAAAAAACTGCTTACTGCTGACCACATTCTCTCCTTGTATGTTTGCCCTCTGTCAGGTATTTTACCTTCAAACTCAGAAACAAAACATGCATCTTGACCTTGTTTTGCTGTCTTGACCACTCAAGGACATTAATCCAAATCTCTTCTTTTCTCAGATACTTTGCCTTGAACCGGAGCTCAGGAGCGCTGACCATCCGGCCAAACACTCCAGCTGGCAGCTACTGGCTGAGGGTGAGAGTGTCTGATGGGGTGTGGCCTGATGTGATGTCAGGGGTCAGAGTTCACGTGAGGGAGCTGGAAGAACAGGCTGTCGTGTTGTCTGCCTCGCTACGTCTGTCTGGTAACAACACCACAAACACGCACTCACCTGATAGGATGAACTTTGCTCTTTGGGACTCTGTGGCCCAATTTCAATTCTCTTTGGTACCCCTTCCCCTTGGCCCTACCCCTACCCCTATGCCTACCCCTTTAAAACAAGGGGTAAGGCGAAGGGGTATGCCTCTAGCGCTATGACTTGAGACACCCCTCCGCCTTAGGGGGAAAAAAAAACTTCCCGTGTCAAACTGCCGTCTTCACTGTTTGTCAACATGGCATTCGAAGCGAAACTTGTTGCAGTAGCCTGTTTGCTCTTTTTATTTTCTCGCCTTTCGGCGTAAATGCAAAGAAATAGAAGAAGTCGCAGATTTCTTCAACACATCGCAATCATGTCGGAGAATTTTGTGGTATTAATAATTAAATTAATTAATTCATAATTTATAATAATAATTAATAGTATTAATAATTCATTCATTCATTCATCTTCTACCGCTTAGTCCAATTAAGGGTCGCGGGGGGTCGCAGCCATAGAGCGTGAGGCGGGGTACACCCAGGACAGGACACCAGTCTGTCGCAGGGCCACAAACAGACAAACAAACACAGACACACACACACACATCTACAGACAATTTTTAAAGCTTCCAATCCACCTAACCCGTATGTCTTTGGATGTGGGAGGAAACCGGAGCATCTGGAGGAAACCCACGCAAACACAGGGAGAACATGTAAACTCCACACAGAAAGGCCGTGGGATTTGAACCCATGACCTTCTCGCTGTGAGGCAACAGTACTAACCACTAAGCCACCGTGCTGCCAGCATTAATAATTAATTAATTAATAATTAATGTTAATAATACTGATAATGATTAGTCATTAATAATAGTAATAATTAATATTGTTAATTGATTGATCATTGATTGATTACTAATTAATTAATTAATTAATTAATTAATTAGTAATTAATTAGAAATATATCAGTCTGTGTGGACTGAATGTATACATTATACAAGTTTCACTTTTTGAATGGAATTACTGAAATAAATCACTTTTTCATGATATTCTAATTATATGACCACCACCTGTATGAATGTTATGGGCTGCATCTAGTTCTGTTAATCTTATATTTCTTTTTCAAATTCTCCCTTTTTTTGCATCCAGCCCTATTTCCTTTACAAATTTCCTTGACAAATAATAGCAGTTTATTTGGACATCAGGTTATGTGTTACACATATATGTGTGTGTATATATTTTCCAACTTACTCCCATTGGTGAAACGTCTCCTCATTTTCTGCCTGAAAGCTTATTAGGAGACGAGTGCACTCGGGGCTCCCTGTTGGTTTACTAAATAGACACGTGTTACAGACATTGAAATCCAGCAGCAGGGATCACTATTATCCAAAGATTTATGAACATACAAATTAACGTGCTTATCCTTTATCATGATTTTCTCCATTGTGAGATATAAAAGTGTCTTATCGTAGCGTTCGTGTGTATGTGCATTATAACGCCTCAGCACACGAGCGAAGTTATATTATTCAGAACGACAATATACGCAACATGCATCCAGCAGCATACACATTGCTGTCATGGGCAACTGCCTGTAAAGTTTTTTTGGCAAGTTAGAACTTTCTAAACAGCGCAATTTGTAATGAAAGCCGCTTCATTTGTGCAGCTCTGGGTGCCATGTTTGTTTCTTTGGAGACAGCGGTAAGCTCCTCCTATCCCTCCAAACGGAGTGAATCTGGATGCACACACCTCCGCCTACACCTCCGCCTCACTTCAAAAAGAGAATTGTCTCTCCTGCCCACGCAAAGCGGAGGGGAAGGGGTAAGGGTAAGGGCTGAGGGGTAGAACTGAGATTCAGCCTGTATGTCAGCAGGTAAATTAGTGTTGCTGGAATTCGTCTCTGATCTCACGTGATTTCTTTGCCTCATCCCCCAGAGTTCTAAAAATATTGAACAAAATCATGTGGATTCCCCCGTCTCTCTGTGAGACAAAAGCTTGCTCTTTGTTGCTCCTATTGTTGTGAAATTCTTTTGGAAGCCGATGTAGAAATAGACGACATCTGCCACAGGCATGAATAAATTGGCACTTTTCACCAAATGATTATCAACTTGTCAATCCAGTTAACAATGAAATAATAGGCTGTCAATATTCTTTTGTCCATTCTGCCATTATTTAACATTTCTCAGCATTTTAAAGCAGCCATTCACCCTGTTTGTTCATAATGGTTTCATTGTTCTTCAAAGCCGAGAAGTTTATGTTCGGGTGTTCATTTTGCTGTCAGTTTCTCAGAACAAATCGGAGTTATAAAGGTCAGCTTAGAAGTGTCAGGTAAAGTCCTTGACATTTAAAAAGCCATTCTGCCAACAGAGTCGAAGGCTATTATGAATACTTCTGACTTCAAAGTCATTAGCATTTTTGGAGGTTAAAGATGACTGCCTATATGCACCCGATGGTATCGGAAGGTGGCACCACAAATCATGCGATTGACTGAGTCTGGTCATTAAAATGTTTTGTGCGAGACGGCACAGAACTTCAAGATTTTCCTCGCAAACACCTTCTGAATGATTCAGTGAGGAAACGGATCAATAGGAGGTGACATTAGTCTCCCTCTGGTGCTAATGGAATCAGGAATTCAGCTTTGATCAACTGATGTTGTCATTGACAAGTCAGTAGTTGTTACTGCATGAACACCCACACTGTTTGTCTCCCGAAGGCATTACGGCGAGAGAGTTTATCGACTCCAGCCTCGAGAGGAAGAGTCGGCTGGAGATGTTCTGGGACTTCCTGGCTGAATCCCTGTCCATCAGACCTGCAAGCATCAACGTTTTCAGCATAGCAGATAGAGGGGAAAACACAGTGGACATCCACTTCTACGTACTGACTGATACCGGCGGGTACCTCCGTCCAGAAAAGCTGCACGCTGTGCTCGCTGCACATAAAAAGAAGGTAGCATTTTAAATCATCTTGTCTGATAGATAGAAATCAATGCTCATGTATCAAATGATACCCATGGGGACTCGTGGTGTGAAACGATAACAAGGCTTTTTATCTGCCCTTTTACTTTACTACCGACTTTCTGTCTGTTTACTTCACAGTGCTGTCATGTTTCTTTGCCCCATGCATTTATTACTTGTCCATCTCCTTTCCTTGTTTAAACGCTACCCCATGTCGAATCAGAATGTCTCCACAATCAGCCAATCTGTGCGATTCTATTTTATTTAAATCTTTTAAGTGACTTTTTTTGTCTATTTATCAATGTTGCACAATGATTAAGGGCCATTAAAATCATATTATCATCAGTTGTTTGCAAAATGGATGGATAAACGATAAAATATGACATCAAGCACCTTGGATTTCTTGAATGGATTCCTGTCTAATTGACTTCCTTTTAAAGGGGTACGCCTGTATTTTTCAACTTAAGCTCTGTTTTCAGAGATTTATGGGTTCATTTTTTTGACTCAGGACAAAAATGATTTTAAATGGCACAGTACTGATTTAGGGCTGCATAGTGCATTAACAGTTAGCGCTGTTGTGTCACACAGAGGTGGTCCTGGGTTCAAATCCGTCCTGCTCTATCTTGTGTGGAGTTTACATGTTCTCCCTGTGTTTACATGGGTTCCCTCTGGGTGGTTCACCTTCCTCCCACTTCCAAAGACATGCAGGTTAGGTGAACTGGTGATTGTTAATTGTCCGTAGGTCTGAGTGAGCGTGCGAATGAGCTTGTTTGTCTACATGTATTGGTCCTGAGAGATACTGTCCAGGATATAAGACATCTTTCACTGAATAGCCACTGGGATAGGCTGCAGTCCCCCTGTGACCCTTAATTGGAACAAACATGTTCAGAAAATGAGTGAAATGAACGAAGTATTGATTTAGAACACCAACACCGTCATGGGTTACACAGCTACATCATGTAATTGTTTGGGGCAAGCTAAATACACGCTCAGCACACACAGCTGCTTGTCAGCACTGAAGAGGTGATAGTGCCATTAGAAGTGTCTAGGAGAATGGAGAGGGCCCACATGCAGTGACTAATTAATTAATTATTTTTTATTTTTTTGTCCTGTATGGGAAGACAACTGAAAAACATCAGATTAAGTTGAAAAATTCTAGCATCCTGGGAGCTGTATCCTTTTCTATTTAGTCTCACAGAACATGTCCTATCAAGCACCATCCCTACAGTGAAGCATGGTGGTGGCAGGAACTGGGAGACAAGTTACGATTGAGGGAAAGATGAATGCAGCAATGTACAGAGATGTCCTGGATTAAAACCTGCTCCAGAGCGCTCTTGACCTCAGAATGGTGTGCTGGCAATGGAGATTTGAAAATGACGATATTCCCCATCCAACCTAATGGAGCTTGAGAGGTGCTGCAAAGAGGAATGGGCAAAATTGCCCAAAAGTAGGTGCACCAAACTTGTGACATCATATTCAAGAAGACCTGAGGCTGTAATTGCTGCCAAAGGTGCATCACCAAACTATTGAACAAAGGGCGTAAATATGTGTCTACATGTGATTTATTAGTTTTGTTGTTGTTTTGTTTTTTTTACTAAATCTGCAAAAAAAAAAAAAAAAAAAAAAAAATCATGTTGGCATTATTGGGTATTGTGTGTAGAATTTTGAGGTTAAAAAAAAAATAAGTTACTCCATTTTGGAACAAGGCTGCAACACAGCAAAATGTGGGAAAATGTGAAGCACTGTGAATACTGTCTGGATGCACTGACTGTATATTACAAACACCTGCAAGAATGTTATAAATAAACATATTAATTTAATAGTATTAAAAAACAAGATGTGGTGGTGGGGTCCCCATAGACCTCAGGTGTACAGATTAGTAAATTTCACAACATGTAATAATGAGGGTTAAATTATACAAAATTAAAAAAAATAAAATAGAATACTGATATTTTTTTGTATAAACATGAGTCATTAATGACAGCCCCAAAAAGTATGAAAAGGCAAAGTCGATTCCAAAAAATTATGATTAGTTCAAGCTCTAATATCTGTAAATATATTAATCTGCAAAGTGGCAATGCATTTAGAGATTAAAAGAAAAATCTGAAAAAAAATGAATGGAGAATGAATTTGCCTCATCCATTGAGCTGGATGACTCGCTGAAGGGTTTGACAATCACCAGATCTCAACCCAGCTGAGTACTGATTAGAGATGTGTTAGAGTGATGTGACAGATAGCGCTTTGCACTACCATCATCACCTGAGTGAATATCCTTTGGAAGAATGGTGCTCCATCCCTGCAGTAGAGTTCCACAGACTTCTAGAATCAATGCCACAGCAAGTTGAAACTGTTCTGGTGACACGTGGTCAGCATCCTACGAAGTCACTTCCAGCTGGTTTTACCTTAAATTTATCACCTTGCTCCACCTTGGCTTGGGTTGTGTTCACTCAATAATGATGTCAAATTGAATGAGTATAGCCCCTTTCACACCGGACCTGCTTCGAGTTGCTTCATGCGGCATCATGACGACACCATGTTGATGCAACCTAGTGCCGTGTTGATGCTGCTCAACGCCAAAACATCATGAGGGACGCAAAGAGGGATGTGAAACTGACGCCAAAAATAAAACGTTTAATTTTTTCTGCGTCAAGCACTGGATGCAGAAAGGAAGTAGTTTTCTCGCAAGTTGAGGCAACATTGTTGTGAAAGTGTCGTGACACGGACCCACAACAGGGGGCGTTAATGAACGGACAATGGATAAGCCAAAAAGTAACAATTTAATGTTGTGAATCGCACAACGAAGTACAGACAATAACAATATGGTGGAATGTCAATTATACACAAGGTGACGTGTGGGCAGGCTCGACGATAGAAGACGCCTGGCGAGAGAAGAGCCGGATCCCACACAGCTTCCACCACCAACGGATCTGAAGAACACCGGAGCCGCCAAGCCCTGCACCCCAGGTGGCCACTGTCTTCAGCAGTCAGACCCGGTACTGCTGGCAGAGAACAGAGACAGTACTGATGAGTGTGAGTTCGCACACTCAGTAATCCCACAGTCTGTACACAGTTAGGAGGGAGAACCTCCACCTCCAATCACACACTCGTGCAGCTCCCGAGATAACCACTTATCTGGGTGGGGTGGGAGGCGAAGCCGTCGCAGTCCACACCAAACGCCAACTCAGCAGACAGGGTATCCGTCCCAGGAAAACGGCTGCAAAAAGAGATCAGACTAATACTCGAATTAAGGTTCAGCAGAGAATTACCTGATTGGTAGCTGATTTCTCGGCGGGGAGGTGGAGTTGCAGTCCAGCCTTTATGGTGGTGGTGATGTGTAGTGGATGAGTGACAGCTGGTACGGATGATGAGTGACAGCTGTCACTCCCGGTCGCCCCGACGCCCTCTCGTGCTTGAAGCCCGCACTTCAAGCAGGGCGCCATCTTGTGGTGGTGGGCCAGCAGTACCTCCTCTTCAGCGGCCCACACAACAAACATAACGGTACTTAATGTGACTGGATGCCACCCGACACCAATTTATGAGTCCTGCTGTGCTCCATTGTTGCTGAGCTATAAATCAGGGAGGATTGTTGAACTTTTTATACCAGTGCAGCAAACTATACCGCTCAAACAGCACATGTGAACAATTAAAAGAAAAAAAAAATGCTCATTATTGCCATTCTGCACACAGACTGATTGCCAGCGACAGAACATGTCCACATCCAGTATACTCCTCACGGAGGACATCTCCTCCACGTCCACTCACTGATTGCGCGTGAACGCCGGCTGCAGCTGCAATCACAGTAAGAATGATAAACTTTAACAGAAATCAGAGCGCACATCTGCAACTAGAAGAGAAATCAGAGTGCACACCTGCTCATTTTACAGTCTGGCTGCAGATGAGCTCCTTATAGTGCTCTCACCTCAAGCTTCGCCCCTCTTTCTGCGCGCAACTGACGCAGACATTCCTGTGTCGTCATGATGCTGCATGAAGCAACTCGAAGCAGGCCCGGTGTTAAAGGGGCTTATCCTCCTGGTGTTCTGTGGCTGCACAAAATCTATAAAGAAGACGATAACAGCAAATTCAAATTTGATTTGCCTGATGGACCTCTTCAATTACAAAGCTTTCAAAGTATCTGTGAAGGTGTTTATGTTCTGCATTCTTCTTCTGAATTACATATAGATCAGTGTGCTCTGAGGTTACTCTGTGAATCAGCATCAAACAAACACAAAATACCCCTGAAAATATAAATCTTTACATCGCTATTAATCCTGACACCTCTTTTTTCCTCCACCCTCTTTTTCCTTTTTTCCCCTCTCTCTGCAGCTGCAGTCAAAGCTGCATGTAATTGTGAGTCAGGTGCAGGTAGACGAGTGTGCACAAATGGACTGCAAAGCATCCGGCGGCTGCTCCACACGCCTAAGTATCACTGACTCGCCCACCCTGGTAGACTCCGGTGGTTTATCCCTGGTGTCAGTGAAGGTGACATCTTCAGCTGTTTGTGGCTGCGCTGCGAGGGACATGACCCATCAATCCTGCTCATCATACGCCACAAACCCGTGTCTCAACGGGGGAACCTGCATCAACACCCAGAGTGGCTACAGGTGAGAGGCAAGCCTACAGTTAGCAGGAGGAACCATTGGAGCTCACGCAGACATAGAAAATGGGAGCAGGATGTTGCTGATGCACTGCAGTCTTCTGTCCATATTAACCTCTTGAGAGTGCCACGATCAAAAATGTGCTCAGCATTATTAACAGCACCCCTCCTGAGAATTCAAATCTCCTTCACCTGTAACTTGACCCAACTTACTGGAGCTGGTCTGTATTATCAGCTGAATACAGAGCAGGAAAAATTTCCAGGAGGCTTTTTTTTTTTTTTTTTTTACGTGAAGGGACTTTATGTGCAGTATGTGCATGTCAGTCAATATTTTACAGAGGTAAATAGTGTTCTGCCAAAATTCCTGAATTAAAACTCTTTCTAGAGCAAATATTTTTAAAGGGTACATATTTTTGAAAATTTTTTTTTTGTTACATTATCTTTCCATTATTAAATGGAAGTCATGAGGTGACTGGGCAGAGGTGGTTGGTGATGCCGATACCTCTTCAGAAGAAAGAAAGTCCAAGTTTTTAGGAGTCTGGCGCTTCTTCTCTTAATGTGTAGTTGTGAGACTTGGATGGTAACCAGTGACAACTTGATGTCTTTGGTACTCACTGTCTTTGGAGGATCCTTGGGTACTGCAGGAATTACTGTCAAACAAGTGGTTACTTGTGGGGAGGCGATGGTCTAGTAGTTAAAGCGTTGGGCTTCCGACCAGAGGATCCTCTGTTCAAAGCCCAACCCGACTGGAAAATCACTAAGGGCCCTTAATCCCCAAGTTGCTCCCGGTGTGTCGTGAGCGCCTTGCATGACAGCACCCTGACATCGGTGTGTGAGTGTGTCTGTGTGAATGGGTGAATGCGAGGCACAATTGTAAAGCACTCTGAGCTTCTGATGCAGATGGAAAAGCTCTAAATAAATGCAGTCCATTTACCATTTGCTTAAGGAGACACATGGGAACTATCACTTGCATTGTGAAGGAGCATCTGCTGTGACATTTTAGACATGTGGCACGCCTCTTTGGGTAGCAGCACTCAAATGCCTCATTGTTGAGGACCCCAGCAGCTGGAGAAGGCCAAGGGGATGCCCACATTTCACCTGGGAGGTTGCTAATCAGGACCCAGAGCAGTAGTGAGGGGAGGGAGATGCAGCAGCACCGTAACATTGCATGGTCCTAAACCAAACTCAGTCTGACCTGAGATTATAAACCTTTTCAACAAGATAATGCAGCTCACCAGAGTCTTACAAACCAATATTAAACCATGTATCTAAAATATATCAAGTACACACTGAAGCGATGCATCTTAAAAAATTTTAGGTCTCTAAATATCAACCTGTACTTGTGGCTGTTTCTTTAAACAGGAAGAAACTGCTGCTTGCTGTGCCCAATTTTCCTATTAAGGCAGGGTGCATCTGTTTCCCATAAGACTGTCACACAGAGCGCAAATTGTCTCAGTGGGCATGTCTCATAATAAATGATAACGATCAGATGTGGACATCCGTGACACAAGTCACAGAAGCTCAAAGCAAGCCCTTTCAGACGAAATATTGCTAATAGCAGGGGAGATTCTCTGATAGAGAACTGTCCGACTCTGAGGTTATTTACCACAAAATCACAGCCATAGTTACCTATAAACGGTTGATTAAAAACAGATTTTGCACAGTCTTTCCCCTTTAAATTCTGCCACATTCTGAGTTGTGTGTTGCTGTCAATGCTGAACAGTCTGCTGCTTTTGTGAAAGCTGAGGCTAAGAACTTGCTGGATTATAGCGATCAATACTAGAGCACTGCTCTCGTAGAACGTAAACCTCCACCAACACTAGTTCCTAATTCCACAAAATTTTACCTTGGAAAAAAAATTAAGGTCAAAGTCCTGTTAGAAGTGGCTTTTCATAAGATAAAATATTCTAAAAAATATATCAATCAAAAGGGCTTTTCAATATTGAAATCAAATATCCACAATATGGATCAGATGTGGATCAGTCTATTCATTGAGTGTGCAGTTTGCACCTCATTATTAAAATTTTAGCATTATTGAGGCACTTTTTATTGGGATATAATGCAAAATGTACACCAAATGAGCGTTTCAAAATTAAATTCAAATGTCCACAAAATCTGCAATCGGGATCAGATCTGGATCAAACCTTGTCAGGCGATAGTGAGCGGCAGTCTGCACTTGACTTTCAAAGTGATAGGAGCATATTTGATTAAGATAAAATTTAAAATATACATTAAATGGAGTTTTCAGTATAAATTTAAATGGACACAAAATCTGTAATCTGGATCAGATCCAGATCAACCTTTCAGTCGATAAAGGGTACCATCCTACATAATACTCTCAAATATCCTCCTGACTACCAGGACACACACACACACACACACACACACACACACACACACACACACACACATATATATATATATATATATATATATATATATATATACATAAAACAAATAATGGATGCCTCGTCCAATATAACTTTTCTTCATCCAATATTTCTCTATGTTGGACGACTTGCCATCCATCAATTGTTATGTTCTCCACCCCCCTCCCAAATTAAGCAAACAACAAAGAGTCAATTAAATTAGATCAATTAATTTTGTTGTGAACAGCATATGATTTATTCTGATGCGATGAATGCTTCTAAAACATCAGTAGCGTGCTTGTCTACCTTCTTAGTGTTTTTGGCATCCTTGGAGTTCAATATTTCCAGCAGTTCCTCCTCTGTGAACTCAGCAAACCTCGCTGGCAGACGATTTTCTGCTGTTGTTGACATGTTTGTTGCCATTTTTTCAACCAGCATCTGTCAGCTAGTTCCTGACCTTCATATGCCGCGCTCTGATTGGCTAGCTGTTGGCAGTAAGCTCTAACGCTATTGGTCAGTGGGAACCGATCCAATATAACTTTTGGTCCTAGCCTTTTTGGATCCTTTTGGATCCAACATAACTTTCCAACTAACAGCACAAGATTTCCTGGATTACTTTTGGAAGAAAATAGAAGACATCAGGTTAAACATATCCCGGCATGCCTTAACCCAGCCACTACACTCTGCTATTGATGTGGGCGCCACTACTGAGGTATTACCTAAATTTAAAGAATTTGATAGTATCTCACTAGGCATGCTGACAAAACTTGTAATGTCAACAAAAAGTACAACCTGTTTATTTGATCCTATATCAACAAAACTGTTTAAGGACCTGTGGCCCACTCTTGGGCCAACTGTGCTGGAAATTATTAATCTTTTTTTAACTTCTGGATTTGTTCCTAAATGTTTCAGATCTGCAGTGATTAAACCATTACTTAAGAAACCTAATCTTGACCCTAGTGTATTGAATAACTATCAGCCGATATCAAATCTATTATTTTTCTCTAAAATTCTGGAAAAAGTGGTGTCATGGCAGCTCGTAGACTATCTTACTGAGAATAATCTCTTTGAGCCACTGCAGTCTGCTTTTAGAAAATATCATTCCACAGAGACGGCTCTCACTAAAGTGGTGAATGATCTTCTGCTTACAATGGATTTGGACACCACTACGTTTCTGTTGCTGTTAGATCTCAGTGCTGCATTTGATACAGTGGATCATCATATTTTACTTGATAGGCTGGAAAATCATTTTGGGATTACTGGGAGCGCCCTTGCATGGCTGACGTCATACTTGACCAGTCATTCTCACTGTGTTTTGTACAGTAACACTACCTCTAACCTTAGTGACATGAAATTTGGGGTTCCACAGGGGTATGTCTTAGGCCCCCTGCTTTTCTCCCTTTATATAGCACCCCTTGGGCACATATTGCGGCGTTTTGGCATTACCTTTCACTGCTATGCAGATGATACTCAGTTATACATGCCGATAACTGCTGGTAATCTCGTTCACATAAAATCCTTAGAAGATTGCCTTGCAGCAGTGAGAAGTTGGATGTCTAGAAACTTCCTACTTTTAAACACTGATAAGACTGAAATGATGGTTCTTGGTCCAGTGAGACATCGGCATCAATTTGAACAGTTAACGCTCAGCCTCGGCTCGTGTGTCATACATCACACTAACAAACTGAGGAACCTTGGGGTAATTTTTGATCCTTCGTTGTGCTTTGGCCTCCACATTAGAAATATTACTAGGACTGCTTTCTTCCACCTGAAAAATATAGCGAAGAGTCATCCCATCCTGTCTATGGCTGATGCTGAGACCCTGATCCATGCATTTATCACTTCTAGATTGGACTACTGCAATGTTCTATTTTCTAGTTTACTGCAGTCTAGCATTAGGGGTCTCCAATTGGTTCAAAATGCTGCAGCCAGACTTTTGACACGAAGCAGAAAGTACAACCACATTACACCCATTTTGGCATCTCTTCACTGGCTTCCTGTCCCATTGAGATCAGATTTTAAGGTTCTGCTACTAACCTATAAAATTATTCACTTTGACACTTCCCTACCTAGCTGACCTAATCAAACCTTACGTACTGGCCAGGGCTTTACGTTCACAGTGTGCAGGACTACTTTGTGTCCCGAAGGTGAATAAGAAGTCTGCGGGTCACAGAGCTTTCTCTTATCGTGCCCCTGTTCTGTGGAATGATCTCCCTGCGTCAATAAAACAGTCAGATTCTGTGGAAACTTTCAAGTCCAGACTTAAGATGCACTTATTTTCCCTTTCATATGGCTAGCATCCTGGTACAGTTTTGTTTTATGCTTTTTACTCTTTTAATTCATGTATTAGTAATTGGAGCAGGCTGCGGCCTCAACTTTACCTAACTTCTGGGTCTTTTAGTGAAGTTAGGGCTAGTGGCCGGCGATCACCTTAGTATTTCTCTGTTTTTCTTGTTGATTCATACTGGCAAATTATACAGTATTTTTTGTCTTTCTGATGCCTGATTCTGTTTTTTCTCTCTGTTTAAGGTGCAGCTCCATCCAGAGATGGGAGTTGTATTCGTGTTGGCAATCCTCCTGTCCTGTGCGCCCATAGCATTTCTTGTATATTTGTCTGTGAATTGTTCTGTAATTTATGTTTGTAGCATGGCCCAAGCAGAGGGTCACCCCTTTGAGTCTGGTCTGCTTGAGGTTTCTTCCTCAGAGGGAGTTTTTCCCTTACCACTGTTGCTCTGGGGGTTGGTAAGGTTAGACCTTACCTGTGTGAAGCGCTTTGAGGCAACGCTGTTGTGATTTGGCACTGTATAAATGAAAATAAATTGAAATTAAATTGAAAATTGAAATTGAACTTTGTGGCGCCAAGCATGCCAAAATACAGGTAAATGATGGACAGAAAGGCTAATCTGTGATTGGCTATTGCAATCTGAGTGGAGAATATATATATATATATATATATATATATATATATATATATATATATATATATATATATATATATATATATATATGGCCTGGTAGTCAGGAGGATAGGAAAGAAATTTGATCTTTTTAACAGAGTTATGAATTTTTGAAATTCAGAACTTTTTTGACAGTTATGAATTTTTGAAAATTCATTCACTGTTAAAGATAGGGATTTTTCCTGACTTTTGACCTAGGACCTTGAAAATTGAATGAGTTCTTGTCTATCAGGATATGAATGTTCACTAAAAATTGTGTAATGATACCTGAAAAATTGTGAGTTCCAGGCTCTTCACAAACAGGGGCTAAAACATAACCACCTCCAACTTCGCAGGCCTTTGACCTAATGTTTCTGTGGGAGTCCAAGCAAGACAAACAGGCAGTTTATTTCAAGTAAATACTAATTCCCAGTTTGAATAAATACCTGCAAGAGTCAAAGAGAAAGTTTACAAGATACTACCAAGACCAGCTATGTTTAATGGCTTAGAGGCGGTAGCACTCACAAAGTCGAGCTACTATGATTTTCTTTGGGAGTGAGGAGGATCGACAGGATAATAGAGAAGCTTGAATCTTTGACTGGACTGGGTTGCTTGACGCGAGGACGTTTCGCTTCAAATCGCAGAAGCTTCCTCAGCTAAAATTCTTGCTGTGGTGGTCTGACTTCCCCTCCTACTGAGAGGCAGACTGCTATAGGCCAGTGACTAAACAATATCTCTAATTAGCACTTATTGTGCTCTAGTTAGAACCCTCCTAATGACAGGGCAGCTGTCCCTCCTAATGATGGGACGGACCCTCTCTTGATGGCTCCCTTGATGATTCTGCTGATGATGTGAATGACTCATTACCATGAACAAAAGACTGAAACTGCTTTGTCCTGAGTACCCCATTGTAAACAGGGGATCAAGCATGTCTCAGACCCCCTCCCCGGTTAAGGCTGGGTTTCAAACGTTTCACAACCTCCTTGACCCCTCTCTCAGAGAGAGGGGTCAAGGAGGTAGGAGGGGTCTGGTTAGGTTTAAAACTCCAGCTCTTGTGACTTCTTGATTATTCTTCTCTACAAGAGTCAAGACAGAAGTCAGACCACCAGAGCAAGAATTTTAGCTGAGGAAGCTTCTGCGATTTGAAGCGAAATGTCCTCGCGTCAACCAACCCAGTCCAGTCTAAGATTCAAGCTTCTCTACTATGGAAACCACCTGGACAACTGAGAGCCTACACAGAAACATCGACAGGATAAAGAATAAATGTATCAGAGGGACAACACATGTAGGATGGTTTGGAGACAAAGTGAGCAGGGTGAGACTGAAATTATCTGAGCATATCCAGAAGAGAGACAGGGTATATACAGAGAAGGATGCTAAGGATGGAGCCCCCATGGAGGGAGGCCAAAGAGGAGGTTTATGGATGTGCTGGGGGAGGACATGTAGGAGATTGGTGTAAAAGGGGAAGATGCAAAGGACAGGGTGAATGGAGACAGATAATCTGCTGTGGTGCCCCCTAATGGGAGCAGATGAAAAAGGTAGAAGACAAAAGAGGTTGGGTTCAGCAAGGCTCTGCCCCCACTCTCCTCTTCATGTTCCCAAATCTGCAAAATCTCATTTAATGCAAAATACGCGAGCACGCGACTTTATCAGACTTCTTCTGGCATATGTGGGATGTGCAGGCTTTTTTTTTTTTTGCAGCTCACTGCTGCAGTTTTAGTTACTGACTGTTGCACTGTACAGCAAGGAAAATGTTTTCACATACTGTATTTTCCGGACTATAAGTCGCACCAGCCACTTTATCCATTATAAAGAAAAATAAACCATAAATAAGTTGCACTGGACTATAAGTCCCATGGACATACAGGTATGTTAACTTAACATGAAAAGTTCAGATGATAATATTGTGACAGCTACCGTTTTCGGTTGCATATTTCACCAGTCGTAACTTGTAATCTGCAAAGTATGATTTTCTTTTTGGTGGCATTTTTTCGGGCCTTCGCCGTTGTCTTGTTAAGTTATCAGTAATGTTGAAATTTTTATTTTTCTATGGTAGTCAGAAGTCGCAGGAACAGTCACACAAGCCTCGAGTGCCCTCTCGTGAGCTGCATTTTACCTACAGATATGTTTGTTTTTTGCGGACCACATTGCGAGCCGAACCATGCAGCACCTATCTGCGCAGCTCATGACCACCCAGCGGTGTCGATCCAGCTCCTTCCAAGTGCAGACGCTAATCCTCCGCCGTCGCTCAGTGCTCCCATGCAGCTCTCAGCGTCAACTCTGCTCACACTGATATCCAAGGGTTGAAGCTGTTTTGTTAGCCCTCCCGGAATAAACACCATGTTCGTCTGCTTCAAACGCTTTTCACAATCATCGACGCCAGCTCCTTCCAAGTGCAGACACTAATCCTCCGCCGTCGCTCACCCAGTGCTCCTACGCAGCTCTCAGCACCAACTTCAACACTCTGCTCACACTGATATCCAAGGGTTGAAGCTGTTTTGTTCGCCATGCCAGAATAACAGCAAGCACCGTGTTCGTCAGCTTCACACGCTGTGGGTGAGGTGAGGAATACGCGTCCAACGTTCTGTTCTCTGATTGGTTATCGCGACCAGCGTGACCTATAGGACGGCCGCCATATTACAGTGCCCATGATGCATTGCATTTCCTTTTCCGGTGGCCATTTTAAAACATAGAGCGACTCTGTCACGTAAAATTGTTTTGTTACAGTAAATTAATTGAGATCCTACCGGTATATTTTTCATTTATAAGTCGCACCGGAGTATAGGTCGCACCCCCGGCCAAAACATGTAAAAAAGTGCGACTTATAGTCCGGAAAATACGGTATATATGCCCTCATGTGAAAACCCAAAAGAGTTTTATTTTTTGTTGTTGTTGTTGTTTCCCTGCTGCTCACACTTAACAGACAGCCTGGGATAGCAGCTGAACATATATTGTCAGGTTGACGTGAGACGAACATGTCCTGCTCTACTCAGTTTGGGTCAGCATCACTCTCTTGAGTTACATAAAAAAATAGTGAAAAACAACTGCATATGTATGCATGCGGCTGGACAACCTGTGCATGTATCAGTATTCCTGACATGTGTTGGCCCTCTGCAGAATAAACAGCAATGGAGAGAATGAATCTCTCACAGCCAAAATGAACAGCCTTTCTCAGATGCTGCATGAAAATAGATGGTTTTGACATTATCAGCCCAGCCAGCTTGTCTCGGGTGCCTGCCGTGGAGAGAACGGGATGAAATCCCATCCATCCTTCCATCCTGGGAGTGTGATTGAATGAATTGCTTTACGTACCTCTTTCTTTTTGTTGAGATGTTTCTTTGTACAGTCCATAAGTAGTTGGGTGGTGACCACTATTGTAATTACCTCCGCCAACAGCATTGGGCGGAGGTCATGTTTTTACCCTGTTTGCTTGTGTTTTGCCTGAGAAAAAACATGGAATCCATTTTTTTTCATACATCATTATGAAATTTTTTACAGAGGATTCATAAAGAAATGATTAAATTTTCAAGGTCATAGGTTAAAGTCAGAAAATCTTGGAAAACTGGAAAAATCCCAATTAACACTGAAGAATTTTCAAAAATTCCTAACTCTGTTTAAAAAGATCTCATTTTTTTTCATATTCTGAAAGCATTATGTAGGATGGTATCCATTATCGCCTAACAAAGTTTGATGCGGTGTTGCCAACCGAACGGTCTCTCCTAAAAATTGGTCCACGTGCCTTCACTGCGCATTCGTCATTAGCCACGGTTCTGCTTAAAACTGTACTCCAGTCATCATCTATCTCAGCGACAGATATCTGAAGCTTTTGTACAACAATCATTTCCACATAAATTCAGCATTATTTCATAATAAAAGATTGAGGAAGCGATCAGAGCACAGCAGCCAGATGAGCTGCTGCTGCTGCTGCGTTCATTGCGCCTCCATCATTTCACAGCAGCAATCATTTCAAAGCCTTGTGTCTGCTTAAAGCTGACCTTAGAATGATTTAGGAGGTTTTACCTAGTCATCTGATGGTTAATAATCACATTAATCCATTTGATCGCTTTGGGTGAATAGACTCCATCTCAGACGAGCTGCTGTGGTTCCAAGTGACTCATACGCAGTGGAGGCAGAGCGGACCAATTTTTAGGGGCAGACCATTCGGTCTGCGAGACTGGATCTGATCCGGATTACAGATTTTGTGGTCATTTAAATTTAACACTGAAAACCCCATTTAATGTATATTTTACATTATATCTTAAACAGACATGCTCCAATCACTCTCATATTTGAAAGTGAGGTGCACACTGGCACTCATTATTGCCTGACAAAGTTTGATCCAAATCTGATCCGGATTGTAGAGTTTGTGGACATTTGAATTTAATATTGAAAAGTTAATTTGAATTTGGTGTATATTTTGCATCAATCAAAAGTGCCTCAATCATTCTTATTTGTGACCATGAGGTGCCAACTGACAGTCTCAGTGAATAGACTGAATTCTATCTGTATTGCAAATTCAGTGGATTTTTGGATTAAGTTTAAAAAGCCCTTTAGTCTGTATTTTGTATGATATTTTGGCTTATAAAAAGCCACTTCTAACAGGACTTTGACCTTGAAACCTTTATCCAAGGTAAAAATTTGTGACCAACTAGTGTTGGCAATGGTTTGTCTGTGTCCAAGCATAAAAGAGTTGAAATGGAACAAAATGCTATTGTAGTGTAGACTTTCAGCTTTAATTCAAGGGGATTCATGTAAAAAAAAAAAAAAATCACATTAATCATTTAGGATTTACAGCCCATCAATTTAATTCAATTTATTCATTTTCTATAATGTAAAATCACAACAGAGTCACCTCAAGGTGCATCATACAAAACAATTCAGAAAACAAAATAAAATAATACGTCCAGACGTATTAAGTCTGGACTTGAAAGTTGTTACAGAATCTGACTGTTTTATTGATGCAGGGAGATCATTCCACAAAACAGGGGCATGATAAGAAAATGCTCTATGACCCGCGGACTTTTTATTTGCCCTAGGGACACAAAGTAGTCTTGCACCCTGAACACGCAAAGCCCAGGCCGGTACGTAGGGTTTAATTAGATCAACTAGGTAGGGAGGTGCCAGTCCGTGAACAATTTTATAGGCTAGTAATAGAACCTTAAAATCTGATCTCGCAGAGTAGTGGTGTCTGAGTCCATTGCAAGCAGACAGTCATTCACTACTTTAGTGAGAGCTGAATGATATTTTCTAAAAGCAGACTGCAGTGGCTCAAAAAGATTATTCTCAGTAAGATAGTCCACAAGCTGCCGTGAAACCACTTTTTCCAGAATTTTAGAGCAAAATGATAGATTTGATATTGGCCTACAATTTTTCAATACACTAGGGTCAAGATTAGATTTCTTAAGTAATGGTTTAATCACTGCGGTTTTGAAACATTTAGGAACAGATCCAGAAGTTAATGAGAAATTAACCATTTCTAGCACAGTCGGCCCAAGAATGATCCTTAAACAGTTTTGTTGGTATAGGATCAATTAAGCAGGTTGTGCTTTTTGTAGATGTTATGAGTTTCATCAGCACACCTAGTGAGATACTATCAAATTCTGTAAATCTAGGTAACACCTCAGAGGTAGCACCCACCTCAATAGCAGGGTGTAGTGGATGGGTTAAGGCATGCTGGAATATGCTCAACCTAATGTCTTCTGTTTTCTTCTCAAAGTAATCCAAGAAGTCCTGTGCTGAAAAAAGAGAGCGATTTACAGGTGGTTGTCCATGAATTAGTATTGCCACCGTGTCATACAAGAACTTTGAGTTATGCTTATCAGAGTAATAGACCTGCTTTGTTGCGAGTAGTGCATACATATAGTCTAAAATAGCATCACACTATGCAAGGTGGAATACTTCTACTTTGGAGCTAAGCCATTTCGGTTCTAAACCTCTAGCCTTCTGCCTGAGGTCCCACAAGTAACCACTGGACCAATGTGACTGTGCTTGAAGGCGTGGTTTTAAAAGAGGTGGCACAATCTTGTCAAGTGTAGTTCTGAGCGCTGAATTTAAACTATTCACAAGACTGTCTACTGATTGGGCATTCTCCAAATGTGAAGCTAAGATTATCAATCAATCAATCAATCAATTTTTTTTTTATATAGCGCCAAATCACAACAAACAGTTGCCCCAAGGCGCTTTATATTGTAAGGCAAGGCCATACAATAATTATGTAAAACCCCAACGGTCAAAACGACCCCCTGTGAGCAAGCACTTGGCTACAGTGGGAAGGAAAAACTCCCTTTTAACAGGAAGAAACCTCCAGCAGAACCAGGCTCAGGGAGGGGCAGTCTTCTGCTGGGACTGGTTGGGGCTGAGGGAGAGAACCAGGAAAAAGACATGCTGTGGAGGGGAGCAGAGATCGATCACTAATGATTAAATGCAGAGTGGTGCATACAGAGCAAAAAGAGAAAGAAACAGTGCATCATGGGAACCCCCCAGCAGTCTACGTCTATAGCAGCATAACTAAGGGATGGTTCAGGGTCACCTGATCCAGCCCTAACTATAAGCTTAGCCTAATCTTAAAAGTAGAGAGGGTGTCTGTCTCCCTGATCTGAATTGGGAGCTGGTTCCACAGGAGAGGAGCCTGAAAGCTGAAGGCTCTGCCTCCCATTCTACTCTTACAAACCCTAGGAACTACAAGTAAGCCTGCAGTCTGAGAGCGAAGCGCTCTATTGGGGTGATATGGTACTACGAGGTCCCTAAGATAAGATGGGACCTGATTATTCAAAACCTTATAAGTAAGAAGAAGAATTTTAAATTCTATTCTAGAATTAACAGGAAGCCAATGAAGAGAGGCCAATATGGGTGAGATATGTTCTCTCCTTCTAGTCCCCGTTAGTACTCTAGCTGCAGCATTTTGAATTAACTGAAGGCTTTTCAGGGAACTTTTAGGACAACCTGATAATAATGAATTACAATAGTCCAGCCTAGAGGAAATAAATGCATGAATTAGTTTTTCAGCATCACTCTGAGACAAGACCTTTCTAATTTTAGAGATATTGCGTAAATGCAAAAAAGCAGTCCTACATATTTGTTTAATATGCGCTTTGAATGACATATCCTGATCAAAAATGACTCCAAGATTTCTCACAGTATTACTAGAGGTCAGGGTAATGCCATCCAGAGTAAGGATCTGGTTAGACACCATGTTTCTAAGATTTGTGGGGCCAAGTACAATAACTTCAGTTTTATCTGAGTTTAAAAGCAGGAAATAAGAGGTCATCCATGTCTTTATGTCTGTAAGACAATCCTGCAGTTTAGCTAATTGGTGTGTGTCCTCTGGCTTCATGGATAGATAAAGCTGGGTATCATCTGCGTAACAATGAAAATTTAAGCAATACCGTCTAATAATACTGCCTAAGGGAAGCATGTATAAAGTGAATAAAATTGGTCCTAGCACAGAACCTTGTGGAACTCCATAATTAACTTTAGTCTGTGAAGAAGATTCCCCATTTACATGAACAAATTGTAATCTATTAGACAAATATGATTCAAACCACTGCAGCACAGTGCCTTTAATACCTATGGCATGCTCTAATCTCTGTAATAAAATTTTATGGTCAACAGTATCAAAAGCAGCACTGAGGTCTAACAGAACAAGCACAGAGATGAGTCCACTGTCCGAGGCCATAAGAAGATCATTTGTAACCTTCACTAATGCTGTTTCTGTACTATGATGAATTCTAAAACCTGACTGAAACTCTTCAAATAGACCATTCCTCTGCAGATGATCAGTTAGCTATTTTACAACTACCCTTTCAAGAATTTTTGAGAGAAAAGGAAGGTTGGAGATTGGCCTATAATTAGCTAAGATAGCTGGGTCAAGTGATGGCTTTTTAAGTAATGGTTTAATTACTGCCACCTTAAAAGCCTGTGGTACATAGCCAACTAACAAAGATAGATTGATCATATTTAAGATCGAAGCATTAAATAATGGTAGGGCTTCCTTGAGCAGCCTGGTAGGAATGGGGTCTAATAAACATGTTGAGGGTTTGGATGAAGTAACTAATGAAAATAACTCAGACAGAACAATCTGAGAGAAAGAGTCTAACCAAATACCGGCATCACTGAAAGCAGCCAAAGATAACGATACGTCTTTGGGATGGTTATGAGTAATTTTTTCTCTAATAGTTAAAATTTTGTTAGCAAAGAAAGTCATGAAGTCATTACTAGTTAAAAATGGAATACTCAGCTCAATAGAGCTCTGACTCTTTGTCAGCCTGGCTACAGTGCTGAAAAGAAACCTGGGGTTGTTCTTATTTTCTTCAATTAGTGATGAGTAGAAAGATGTCCTAGCTTTACGGAGGGCTTTTTTATAGAGCAACAGACTCTTTTTCCAGGCTAAGTGAAGATCTTCTAAATTAGTGAGACGCCATTTCCTCTCCAACTTACGGGTTATCTGCTTTAAGCTACGAGTTTGTGAGTTATACCACGGAGTCAGGCACTTCTGATTTAAAGCTCTCTTTTTCAGAGGAGCTACAGCATCCAAAGTTGTCTTCAATGAGGATGTAAAACTACTGACGAGATACTCTATCTCACTTACAGAGTTTAGGTAGCTACTCTGCACTGTGTTGGTATATGGCATTATAAAACATAAAGAAGGAATCATATCCTTAAACCTAGTTACAGCGCTTTCTGAAAGACTTCTAGTGTAATGAAACTTATTCCCCACTGCTGGGTAGTCCATCAGAGTAAATGTAAATGTTATTAAGAAATGATCAGACAGAAGGGAGTTTTCAGGGAATACTGTTAAGTCCTCTATTTCCATACCATAAGTCAGAACAAGATCTAAGATATGATTAAAGTGGTGGGTGGACTCATTTACTTTTTGAGCAAAGCCGATAGAGTCTAATAATAGATTAAATGCAGTGTTGAGGCTGTCATTCTCAGCATCAGTGTGGATGTTAAAATCGCCCACTATAATTATCTTATCTGAGCTAAGCACTAAGTCAGACAAAAGGTCTGAAAATTCACAGAGAAACTCACAGTAACGACCAGGTGGACTATAGATAATAACAAATAAAACTGGTTTTTGGGACTTCCAATTTGGATGGACAAGACTAAGAGTCAAGCTTTCAAATGAATTAAAGCTCTGTCTGGGTTTTTGATTAATTAATAAGCTGGAATGGAAGATTGCTGCTAATCCTCTGCCCCGGCCCGTGCTACGAGCATTCTGACAGTTAGTGTGACTCGGGGGTGTTGACTCATTTAAACTAACATATTCATCCTGCTGTAACCAGGTTTCTGTAAGGCAGAATAAATCAATATGTTGATCAGTTATTATATCATTTACCAACAGGGACTTAGAAGAGAGAGACCTAATGTTTAATAGACCACATTTAACTGTTTTAGTCTGTGGTGCAGTTGAAGGTGCTATATTATTTTTTCTTTTTGAATTTTTATGCTTAAATAGATTTTTGCTGGTTATTGGTGGTCTGGGAGCAGACACCGTCTCTACAAGGATGGGGTAATGAGGGGATGGCAGGGGGAGAGAAGCTGCAGAGAGGTGTGTAAGACTACAACTCTGCTTCCTGGTCCCAACCCTGGATAGTCACGGTTTGGAGGATTTAAGAAAATTGGCCAGATTTCTAGAAATGAGAGCTTCTCCATCCAAAGTGGGATGGATGCCGTCTCTCCTAATAAGACCAGGTTTTCCCCAGAAGCTTTGCCAATTATCTATGAAGCCCACCTCATTTTTTGGACACCACTCAGACAGCCAGCAATTCAAGGAGAACATGCGGCTAAACATGTCACTCCTGGTCCGATTGGGGAGGGGCCCAGAGAAAACTACAGAGTCCGCCATTGTTTTTGCAAAGTTACACACCGATTTAATGTTAATTTTAGTGACCTCCGATTGGCGTAACCGGGTGTCATTACTGCCGACGTGAATTACAATCTTACCAAATTTACGCTTAGCCTTAGCCAGCAGTTTCAAATTTCCTTCAATGTCGCCTGCTCTGGCCCCCGGAAGACAATTGACTATGGTTGCTGGTGTCGCTAACTTCACATTTCTCAAAACAGAGTCGCCAATAACCAGAGTTTGTTCCTCGGCGGGTGTGTCGTCGAGTGGGGAAAAACGGTTAGAAATGTGAACGGGTTGGCGGTGTACACGGGGCTTCTGTTTAGAACTACGCTTCCTCCTCACAGTCACCCAGTCGGCCTGCTTTCCCGGCTGCTTGGGATCTGCCAGAGGGGAACTAACGGCGGCTAAGCTACCTTGGTCCGCACCGACTACAGGGGCCTGGCTAGCTGTAGAATTTTCCACGGTGCGGAGCCGAGTCTCCAATTCGCCCAGCCTGGCCTCCAAAGCTATGAATAAGCTACACTTATTACAAGTACCGTTACTGCTAAAGGAGGCCGAGGAATAACTAAACATTTCACACCCAGAGCAGAAAAGTGTGGGAGAGACAGGAGAAGCCGCCATGCTAAATCGGCTAAGAGCTAGTAGCTGCGCTAAACTAGCGGATTCCTAAAAACACGCAAAGTGAATAATGTGTAAATAATTTAGAGGTGATTCAGCAGAAGGAGTGCTTTAGTTAAGGCACGTGAAGATTACACTGGGAAACAAATCGTAATCTAGATAACTAGATCAATCTAACTGCGCAGATTAAACAGCTAACAGATACAGAAAAACACCGCTGTGCTCCGGAACAGGAAGTGATACAATACCGCAGTGAGAGCCAACCACCAGTAGAGGCATATCGATTCGATTCCCTTATCAATACCCCTTGTAAATTTTCTGTGTACTAAAAGTAGGCTTAACAGGTTTTTGATGCTAACAACATTTTATTGAGTCTTAAAGTACATAAATATGAAATTGGTCACTGGATCCTTGAGTTCTGGACATAAATAAAATCTGCAGGTTTTTTGTCAAAAGCATTTCCTTTCAAGAATTCATGAGATAAATTTAACTCCATAGCCTCTGAGCTGAGCTCTTGCAGCTGGCTCATCAAGAATGGAGGATGTCTCATTTTGAGGAAAAAAACAGTTTTGGTCAGTTGTAGTTTTTGTCTGTATTACAATGTTTGAAAAGGTGTCATTTGATTTAAAACTGTGATTCACTTTGAAGTTATTAATTCTGACCAGAGCTGCGCGGTCATGCTTTTCGCCTTTTTTACTCACCATCTGTTCCAGCTTTGATTTATTAGGTATTTTATTTTCATCATGTGTTTATGCTCTGTTCTGTTTTGCTTTGTCACTTTGTTTCTTTGTTACATTGTTCAGTTCCATTCTAGTTTTGTTCAGCTGGTTTGTGTTTTCATAATGGATCATTTGTTTATCACTTGTTTATTTTCCCATCTCATTTGTGTTATCGGTTAGGCTCTAGTTGTTATGTGTCGGACGCAGCCCGGAGAACCGACCAGCGTTTGAAGGACCCAGTATAAAATAAGCAGAGCACGGTACAAAGGATAACAGAGTTTAATAAACATAACAGTGATGTGAAAAAATACAAACAAATAAGTGCGCGGTCTGGCGTGGCGGATTTGCGGTGCGCTCCCAGCAGCGCCAACGGTCCGGAGCCAGAACCAATTCGGACCCAAGGACCCCGCCGACACCCCCCAGGTGGCCGCGACAAACCGAGTCTGTGAAAGAAGGAATCATTATGTGAGTCCACACTCAACACACAGAGAGAACGCTCAAAAGGTGCACAAACAGCAAACACTTCCTGGCTTAATTACTAATCAGCTTCCCACCCTGCAGGCATGGAACATCCAGTTCACAAAACTCCACAGCAGTGGAAGCTGATTACATGACCAACATACAGCTCAATATAATAAGGTGTGAGGGACACCACATTTACTGACTGTATAAATGTTAGTCACAAAATCTAACGTACCTCAGGAAGTGTGCTGACGAGCGTGAGACCTCACCCCCTCCTCTTTCACAGACCATGCATCAAACCTGGACGTTCTCTGCATCCACTGATGATGAGATGGCTCTTGAGACGACGATCTCACCCGTCTGGTCACAAGGTCGAGTCTCTGGCAAATACACACTGTGTACTCCAGTCTTAAATGCCACCATGTTCCAATCCATTGTAGATGCACCACAGCTGTGAGTCCTGACGAGCCGCAGGTGATCAGCCTCAGGTGATCAGGGTGAGGTCCTGATAAACTCAGCTACACAGCCACTCAGTCCCAAATGCAAGCCACCTTGAAGGAAAAACAAAAGACAGGACAGAAAACAGAAACAAAAGGCAGCCAGGCCCCCCCAGCCACACAACACTAGTATCGGGTTTTGTTTTCTGTTAATTGTTTAGTCTTTGTTGGTTTCGTCATCTGGTATCTCTTATTGTATTCTTCAGTTCCAGTTTAGTTTTGTCTTTGTGTTTATTTTCCTATTATTTCTCTGATCGGATCTTATGTAGTTTATCTTCTATGTTTAGTATCTGATGGTCTGCTTTTTAGTTCCCATGTTCATGCCTGGTTGTTGTTCATAGTTGTGTTATAGTTTATCTGAGCTTTGTTCTCCGTTTTCCTCAAGCACATCTGATGGTGTTCTCACTCCACATCACTGCACCTGCATTGTGTCTTCGTCTCTCACTGTGACCCTTTCTGCTTTGTGTTTTCTTCCACTCACTCTTGCACCCGTTCACGCATCCTCGAGTCTTCCATCACTCCACCTTGTGTTGTCCTCCCTCACTCTCTAGCATTGTGTGTCATCTTTGTCTTCTAGCCACACCCCTTTTCTAGATGAGTCACGTGCACCTTGTTAACTCCACCTTATTTAATCTGCTCCCAGTCACCACACCCCTGCTCATTTGTCGTCTTGGCACACATTCCAGTTCTCTTTTTCAGTCCTGATTTTTGCCTTGCCGTGTACCGTATTTTTGCTCTGTCTTCCTTGACCGTGCCTCTTGCCTCATCTCAGATGTCTGTGTTTCCTCGTGCCTCTGATCCCTGCTCAACCATGACTGCGTTTTTGCCTGATCCTGATTGTACCTGTTCTCCGCTGATTGACCACTTGTGTTCCGAACCAGAGCCTGGAATAAAGACCATGTTTTCTCTTACACCTAAGCCTAGTCTGGGAGTTTGCATTGCGGGTCCAGCTGCTATAGTTGTCGGGCAGCCACCCGTCCTGACATGCACAGCGTTTGGAGCTGTGCAGTTAGTCCAATAAAACAGAAAATATCATTATTATTATTTCCTTTACCTGATGGACAACTTGAGTTTACAAATTGGTGAAACAAGTCCAGCTCACGTCAGAAAACCACCGTGTAAAACTCTGGTGTGGAATGGAGGACGATTCTCGTTTCTTGCCCACAAGACAAGAGTCCCAGTTAGTAACTTTAATCTGCACAATGGTGTCTCAAGATTAACATATTTAAATGGCTTTGAGGGGAGTTAATGAAATTGCGGATCTGCCGCTTCTGAAAAGCAGAGAACCAACTGCTGCAGCGGGTCTGCAATCATCATAGAGAAATGATCATTTTTCTGATACACGCCCTCAAAAACAGTGCCCTCTCAGGTGTAATGTTAACTGAAAGACCGATAAGGGAATCGTTAAGCAAAAAGGCTATTGATGTCGGTGTATGGAACCATTTCTTATCGATTCTCAACAGGAACCAGTTTTCGATACCTAACCCTAGTCAGGAGTGAATATTGAGTCAAAACAGAGATAAAGGCCTTAGCCGATCTGGCAGCATTCCCTAGTTTTATGCATTTCTGACTGAACCAATGAACTGTCTGAAAAATGTTTCACACACATTACCGTTTAGAATTATGAATCCACCTGTTTCCCAGGTAACAGTCGAGCTAAATGCCAGTTTAGAATGTAGCTCAGAAAAAGGGAAAATCTTCCAAATTTGTGTGATTCCCTAATGTGACCCCATCTTTAATTAAATACTGAAAGCTCTTTTGGAAAAGTGAGGAAAAATGAGAAGATATACAGTAGCTTTTCTCTTCTTCTTCTTTTGGCTCTTACTTGTGTGTGCTGATTTGTTCAAACAGAATATTAATAGTTTGTTATACCAAGGTATTTTAGAATGCTACCAAGTAATACAAGTAAAAAAGATTAGGGTTGTGTCATCAAAAAAATAAATAAAATCTCATTAAAATAAGCCAGTTATACAGCTTCATGGTGGAGTAGAAAAGAAAATTTCCATGTAAGAAAATATCAGATCTTGGCTCACGTCTCCTATGTGCCTTCTGGCAAACTAACTGAAATTGCGTATGATCTTGTTAAGAAAATACTTCTCTATACCACTCCACCCTGCAGTGTATAACTGATGATGCAAGGAGCAAATCCTTTAATATGCACAGTTTGTGTGATTTTATTTTTCCCCAAGAGTAGCCATTTGTGTGTTGGTGGCTTCCCTCACTAGTCTCATTCTTGCACGAAAGAAGTTCAACACATATTCAGTGACTTGGAAATGATCATTTGTCCATCCCCTGACTTTTCTAAAGAAAACTGGCTGTAAAAGTGATGATTTGTTAATAAAAATACATATGTTTAGTTTGTCCAATTACTTAAGGAAGCTGAAAATGGCAGGTCTGTGAATAAAAGTGGCATCATTCTGCACTGCCATTAGGCTCTCTCATACTGAGTTAGTGCCACAACCTTGTCCATGTAATTTGAGAGAGATCTTACATTTCACATGATGGCGGACACGGAGGCAGGTCTGTAAGGCCTCCTCCATGCACTCCCCCATCTTCTCCTTCTCAGCTTGAAGGGAGTCCCAGGTTTCCCATGTGGTAGGACCACAGTGCGATAACACTAGCAGCTGAATCTAAAGGAACCTTGATCTCACACAGGATCTCGCGACACAGACATAACCAGAGTAAAAAACAGAAAAAGGTCCATATCCAGCATGGTGTATTTGGTGGCCAAAGTCCACAGATACAGTTGTATGTAAAAGTTTGGGCACCCCTAATGATTTCCATGATTTTCCTTTATAAATCATTGGTTGTTTGGATCAGCAATTTCAGTTAAATATATCGTATAGCAGACAAACACACTAATATTTGCGAAGTGAAATGAAGTTTATAGGATTTACAGAAAGTGTGCAATAATTCTTTAAATAAAATTAGGCAGGTGCATAAATTTGGGCACCCCAAGAGAAAAATACATCAATATTTAGTAGATTCTCCTTTTGCAGAAATAACAGCCTCTAAATGCTTCCTATAGCTTCCAGTGAGAGTCTGGATTCTGGTTGAAGGTATTTTGGACCATTCTTCTTTACAAAACATCTCAGATTTGTTGGTTTCTGAGCATGGACAGCCCGCTTAATAATAATAGGTCTGGGGACTGAGATGGCCATTCCACAACGTTGTACTTGCTCCTCTACTTGAAAGTCTTAGTAGATTTTGAGCAGTGTTTAGGGTTGTTGTTTTGTTGAAAGATCCAGCAACTTCAACTTTGTCATGAACATGATTCATGAACATTGTTCTCAAGAATCTGCTGACATTGACTGGAATCCGTGTGACCCTCAACTTTAACAAGGTTCCCAGTACCTGCACTGGCCACACAGCCCCACAGCATGATGGAACCACCTCCAATTTTTATTGTATTTAGCAAGTGTTTTTTCTTGAAATGCTGTGTCCTTTTTTTTTTTTGCCATGCATACTGCCCCTTGTTATGTCCAAATAATAGTTTCATCAGTCCACAGCACCTTATGCCAAAATGAAGCTGGCTTGTCCAAATGTGCTTTAGCATACCTCAAGCGACTCTGTTTGTGGCGTGTATGCAGAAAAGGCTTCCTCTGCATTACAGCATCATACAGCATCTCTTTGTGCAAAGTGTGCTGTATAGTTGAACGTTGCACAGAGACACTATCTGCAGCAAGATCATGTTGTAGGTCTTTGGAGCAGGTCTGTGGGTTGACTATGACTATTCTCACCATCCTTCATTCAGCTTATGAGATTTTTCATGGCCTGCCACTTTGGGCCTTAACTAGTAGTGTAGTTTAGTTTATTTAAGGGACAATGTACAGCCTCATTAAGCTCAATGAGACAGAGATGAGTTGCACCAGATTATAGCTAACTAGCTAGTTTCCATCCGCAATCCCTGGGAACATCAAATAAATTAACAATGAAATTGCACAATATTCTAAAATTCCTCTCCCACAATAAATCACTTTCACAAGTAAACAAAGTCAGACCATATCACAGTCAGTCACAATCAGATCATATCACATACATTCATCTACCCCAGAACAATTCACCATTCTCTACACAATACTAATCAAGGTACTGTGCCTGCAGTCTTCTGTTTCCTCACTATGTTCCTCACAGTGGAAACTGACAGCTGAAATCTCTGAGATAGCTTTTTGTATCCTTTCCCTAAACCACAATGTTGAACAGTCTTTGTTTTCAGGTCATTTGAGAGTTGTTTAGAGGCTCCTATGTTGCCACTCATTAGAAGAGATGCAAAGAGGGGAAACATTTGCAAATGACCACCTTAAATACCCTTTCTCATGATTGGATTCACCTGTATAAGGAGGTCAAGGGTCAATAAGCTTACCAAACCAATTTTGTGTTCCAGTAATTAGTGCTAAATGTAGTCAAATCAATATAATGACAAGGGTGCCCACATTTATGCACCTGCCTAATTTTGTTTAAATAATTATTGCACTTTCTGTACTAGAATACTAGAAACTTCATTCCACTTCTCAAATATCAGTGTGTTCGTCTGCTATATGATACATTTAACTGAAGATTCTGATGCAGACAACCAATGATTTATAAAGGAAAATCATGAAAATTATCAGGGGTGCCCAAACATTTGTATACAACTGTATTAGGAAACGAAATATGAGGAAAAAGTAAGATAAAACAGATTAAATAAACAACTGCACTAACCATACAAGAAGCTGCAGTGACATGATGCCACTAGGGTGGTGCCATCTTCAAACAAGTGTCTGTATGCAGGGAAAGTGTTGAATTTGTAGAGACATTCTCTTATCTCAGCAGTGACATTCTCGTCTCTGGGTTTAAGATCAAGTGACACCTGTGAGGAGTGCGTGAAGTCATGAGGTCGCTGAACAGATGTGTTTTGTGATACTGATATCTTTTCAGGAGAAAGAAAATCTTTTGGGTCCTGGCGCTTTGTGTCGTACCGTGTGGTTTTTACAGTGGATGCTAACCAGTGGCCTAAGGTGACAAATGGATGTCTGTGGTACTGAGTCTCTTCCGAGGATACTTGGGTACCACTGGGATGATTTTGTGTCACACAAGTGGCTACTTGGGGAGACTCAGATGAGTATAATTTACACTGTGAGGGAATGTGAGCAACAATATTTTGTCCATGTGGCACATTTTTGTGTGCATGGCCTAGCACAGGCCCAGGTGGGTTGGGGAGGGGGGGGTGATGCCAGTATTAGGGAGTAAAATTATGCAATACAGGTATATTTGCCAGTACATACATCAAAAATAGTAACTTACCCTTCCTCCTTCTCACACTACCATAAAGTACAAATTGGCCATCCCTGCACTGATCTGTACTCAATCACCTGTTTTTACACAGTCCCATTACATTATATTTATTTAACACTGAATATAGTTTTGACCCTTCAACCTCTTACAGGTTTCTTTTCATATTCTTTATGCACCAATAACACCAGATCAAATTCCTTGTATGTGCGAACTTACTTGGCAATAAAATCGATTCTGATTCGTAACATCTCATTATCAAACCATTACTGGAAATAAAAAATGTAATTAAGGCTTGATGTTTTACAGTGTAAACATGAATCAATATAACCAACAAACGTACATCACACTGTCTTTCTCAACTGTAGACTGGCAGTTGTCATGTCACACCACTCAGCATTTGCATAAAAGTCTTCTCATCTATTTTAGCCATGCCTAGCTGGCATAACAGAGACCATTTGTTTGTTGTCACTGTACAACACTAGTTCTCACTGAAAATGAATAGCAGTTTGTCACTTTCTCTCATGTCGCTGATGTGACCAAGAGCTGATGGGGGTCCAAGCCATGCTTGGCAGTACTGATGGTTTTAGAGTGTCCAGAATCCTTTGTGCACTGGGGAGGGAGGCTTGATAATGGCTCAGCTTAATGCTAACTTTAACATTGACAATGCCATAGCAATGTTAACGTGTTAGCATCGGTCCCGTTTTTAAGTTATAAAATACATCTATCAAATGTTTCAGAAGACCATAACAGGTTGGTTTAACATAAAAAGGTAAATATTACTCACATACATATGCTCTAGGGTTTTAGCGGAGAAAAAGTAAGATGAAGTGAAATAAAACAAAGAACCAACGAAGCAGCAGATCGAAGCACTGCTTCATTGGCTCAAGGTTCAAAGCAAATCCTCGCTGCAGAAACGGTTGATTATACAGACCCGTTGCAGGGTCTGTAATCAATGTAGAGAAATGATCATTTTCCTGACAAACACCCCCAAAAACAATGGCCACTCTGAAGGAGTGATGATAAGGGAATCGTTCAGCAAAAAGGCTATTGATGTCGATGGATTGAATCATTTCTTAAGGATACCCGAAAAGAACCGGTTCATGACACGCAACCCTAGTAGCAACACGCTTTTTTAAAAAATAAAACTCACATTAAAGACTTACGATTATCTTAGTTAAACACCTAAATACATATTTTGGTTGAGCTCACCTCCATAACCAGGCAATGTTGCAAAAAGTTGCTTGTCTATTCCACTGACAACGAAATCTCTGCCTCCCCAACGAGAATGTGATTACGAGAGAGATTTGACACCATAAAGGCATCAATTGTAAACAATGTCGTCGGAGCACCCTCTGTTGGACAAACTAAGTAATGGCACCATGTACAACAGCCAAAGTCTTTTGCACAAGACGTGTTCCTGACCGGGCACCCGGCACACCAGGATGCTGTCTGAGACAATGCAGTGAGCCTTTGGTAACGGCAGTTTTGTCATTCTCTCTATTTTAAGCTTGTTTGCAATCAAGATGACTTTGAAGCTGTTATTTTAAAGTAAAAATATTATCTGGTGTTGCTTTAAAGCTAAAAGTCTAGACTACAAATATATCATGATTGTTTCATTTCAACTCCATTGTGGTGATGTACTACAGAGATGAAATTACAAAAATTGTATCCAACTGTCCAACTTCTTACAGACTTGAGTGTATGTGCTCATTAATATTTCCTCCTACTATCTTGCACATAAATGCAATATTCCAGTTAGTATTCCTCCAAGCACAGTGATCCCTAACACACAGCATCTAATCAAAGTAGATAAGTACAAGAAGTAGAAAATGAGAGCCCCATCCCCTGAGAAGGAGGGAGGTGTTGTTGGTGGGGATAAGTGAGAAGAAGTCTAGAAAATCAGCAGCAGTGTGGCGCCTGTGAGAAATAGAATTAATTATCTTCTAACAAAGGAGATGTGATGTGCCGAGCAGAAACTGTCTCCAGAGGGCTCAGCCCCGGCAGCTGTGAGAGATAAAGACTGGACCAGAGTAACGTTGTGTTCATAGCTAACTGATTTAATGTAGAATGGAATACTCAGCTAATTTGCACAATTGATTGATAAAAGCTTTTTTTTTTTTTTGTATCCTGACATTCAGTGTGTTGGAGCAAAGTCAAAGCCACCGGCATTGCTGTGAATCAACAGGGCTGTCATGTCCATTGGAGAAAATTCGGCCCATGCAGATCCGCAGATTAGCCGAGCGAATATTTGTGAAAGGTTTCTTACTTTATATTTTGGTACAATTCCCTCATGTCTATTCTTTTCTCTGTTGTGTTGCAGGTGCCGCTGCCTCCCCCAGCATGATGGTCCAGACTGTCAGCAGACAAGACTTAGTTTCCTTGGCAATGGTTATGCTTGGCTTCCTCCTATAAGGCCATGCTTTGATAGTCATCTTTCTCTGGAGTTTATGACAGAGGAAGATGATGGGCTGTTATTGTATGCTGGACCGCTGGTCGCTCCACTGCCTGGGGACGCTGAAGAGTACATGGCCATTGGTAAAGAATAAATATGTGTGCTATGAAGCTGGCATGCTGTTGATGCACAAAATCTGGGAACTTATTTTTCTGGGCATAATTCCTGGGTGGTAGCTAATTAAATATGTATGTATGGTAGCCAAGACAGACCACAATGCATCCAAATTAAAACAACACTAGCAAATGCAGAATTCACAAATATGAAAAGCAACCGCATCACTTCAGCTCCAGGTAACTACATAAAAAAGTCACGCAAATGATTACAAATGCTTGCAAAGCTAGATCACAGTTATAGCCTAGAGGACAAGGAGCTATTTACTTTGATAACATTTGCTGCAAATTTATACAACGTACCCACAAACGGAGTCATCACAACACACTGGAAGTACTAAGAACACAAAAAGAGGCATCGAGACATTTTGAGCCTGACCCAGAAAAAGTAGGGTGTGGTTCTCCATCTTTTGCATTCTGAGACACCAAAATTTCTCAAGAATGTGCAGTTTTCACTCACAGGGTGCAGTGTAGAGAAATGTTGGTTTCTCAGAATGAAAAAGATGGACAACCGAGCCCTACTTTCTCTGGGTCAAGCTCAAAACTTCTCACTCGCTCTTTGTATTACATAACTCATGACAATGCAAGGCAAGGGAGAATGAATCCCCATCACCAAAGAAACAAAACATAAAGGGAAACGATATCGTTACCAGCAACGGAACAATGCATTCTACAACTTCACCACTAAATGACACGAACTCCTGCACAAGTAAAGAGATGAATGATAACGTAGTATTTTTATTTTATAAACATGCTGAAGGGCAGAATTACTGAACAGATCCAGGGCAGCCAAAAGAGGGCGCCAGAGGTACCTGGTTCATTGCCCCTGACACATTTCTACACCCTTCCATGTTTTGACCTGATGCCTTGTTTTTTTTTTTTGTTTTTTTTTTGGCTTTAAAGTAAGGCTGTAACAAAGATTTACAACAAAAAAAACTATGGCTTTACTTCACAAAATTTAGCCCTCAAAATATAGGCAATAGTGTTTCAGAGAGTTAGAAATTTAAAAATTTTCCGGAGGCAAATGGTTCGGTCTCCCCTACAAATACTCGTGTCTGCAGCGCATGCTGGTGGAAAAGACTGACTGAAAATTCAGTCCACACCAGAGAACCATCGGACGCGGTCCCACAGAAAAGGCACATGAATGAATGAATGAATTTAATTTATTCGGCATACACAGGTCCAGAACAACAACAAAAAAAACTTACAATGAACAAAAGAAAGAAAATAATCCAACAGTGCACCCATACCCCCGAAAGGGTGTATGCAGAAGCAAAAGCTTGTAAATGCCTACCCCTTTAACTAACATTAAAAATTATACATATGCATCTAAAATTATACATATACCCATCATAACTACTACAAAGTATACATTGATCCATGAACAAAAAAAAAAAAAAAAGCAAACAGCAGTGCACCAAAAAACTAAACAAAATCAATAAACCTAATTTAACATGCTGCCAGTGTGCTTTTAAATAAAGGTTTGTAATACAGAAATGCCTAACTTCTAAAAAGTATTTTCATTTATGCATTCAGTACTCTGCTGTAATGAATGCCTGGATCATCAGTGTGGTGTGGCATGGAGGCGATCAGCCTGTGGCACCGCTGAGGTCTTCTGGAAGTCCAGTTTGCTTTGATAGCAGCCTTCAGGTCTTCTGGATTGTTGGATCTGTGCCTCTAATCTTCCTCTTGACAATAATACCCCATAGAGAATCTATGAAGGATTGTTTATGGGGACAATCAAGTACAGTAACACTGTGGTCAGCAAACTATTTACTAATACTTTTGGCCCTGTGAACAGGTCCCAAGCCCTGCTGATTAACAAAATCAACATCTCCGTAAGGCTTGTCAGAAGATGGAAGCATGAAGTGCTTTAAAGCCTCCTGGTAGGCGGCTGAGTTGACATTGGGCCTGATAAAACATAGTGGACCAACACCAGCAAATGACATGGTGCCAAATCATCACTGACTGTGGAAACTCAAATTATTACATTTATATAGCGCCAAATCACAACAAAGCTACCTCAAGGCATTTCACACAAGTAAGGTCTAGCTTAACCAACTACTAGAGCAAACACACAAGCTGAAGAAACAGGAAAAAACTAGAATACTATCAAAAACAAAGTGCATTATTGAACCTTAATATCTGACCTCATAGAGACAGGAAGCCAGTGAAGAGATGCCAAAAATGGTGTAATGTGGTGTAAACTCCACACTGAACTTCAAGCAGGTTGGATTCTGTGCCTCTCCAGGGTTCTCACCAGGATTTCTTCACACCATATGGGAGAACTTAGCGTGGCGTAGCTGGGCAGCAAGTGCTGCAAGAGCGAGTATTGTAGGAGGGTCCGGGGGCATTCACAAATACACAAATACAGTGACTGCCCGACTTGTTGAACCCCAGGTGGAAATGAACATACTGTAAATGGATATTAGTGCAAGATATCGAAATTGACTGTGAAGAGTAGAATGATGATGAATATTTTTATACTGTGAAGTACCACTGGAACATTTCACTCCCCAACTCAGAGTCTGCAATCTCAGTAAAATATCATCAAAGCCAGACTAAATCAATATTTTCTGATTCTAATGCTGTAACTGCCAAATACTCAACACCCCTCCCTCCCACCACCACTGCCCATTGTTGTGCTCACTTTCATGCACACGCACGCACACACACACACACATTCCTTCCACAGTTGCTTTTCTCATGATTTCACATTTTACACTGTGGCTGTTATTAATTGATTTTTATACATTTGTGTCAGCAACAATCTTACAGCTTTTTCATCATGATCTTTGGAGTGTAAATCGGATTTCTTTGTATAATCTCGCTGTGTTAACATTGCCAGCTTTAGTTTCTGTTTACGTGGTACAGGTTTGTTTGGAAGCAAGTCACATTCTTTGCCTCTTGGGTATTTTTTTATTATTTAACTGCTTATATATATATATATATATATATATATATATATATATATATATATATATATATATATATATATATATATAGTATCTCACACTTTTCCTGCAGTGCATTTCATCACACTTTTTCTTAAACTTGCTTCTACATGTTTGTCTCTGCAGTTCTGGATTTGAAAAAAGTTCATGGTGTTCAGAGTTCGGCAAAATTAAATTATGGTTTGATATGAATAAGCTATCACTGAATTTGAACAAAACTAAATTCATGGTAGTAGACTTAAAGGATATGTCGCACCAAAATCATAACAATTTAGATTTAGGCTGTTAGTGACCATCCGATGATCCACGGGGAGTACTTTGTGCACTTCCATGACCGGTTTCAAAGTATACGGCATTTGCAGCAAACAGCTACGGAGACGTCTGAAAACAAAGTACTTGGGTATTTCCGACAAGTGACATCCCTACTAGAAGCGTCCCAGCGTGCACTTCAATCGAATGTAGCAACATTAAGAACTGAGGCACAGATTAATTCCAAAGTTGACACAAGTGTGATGTTGTGTTATCATGACTCATTTTTAAGTGATAACTGTTAATTTTGATGCAGTCACAGTAAAAGCTGCAGCTCCAAGAAGATTGATGTGCACCTGCAGCTATGGGTCATAAACGCAGCCTGTCAATAACCATCTCTGCTGCAGGATCACTTTTGTGCATGATTAATTATGAGTGTTGTTATCAATAAAATCTAAAAAAATAAATAAATGAATAAAAAATACATCTGCTGCCGGGGAAAACGAGCATCTGCGCACACACACACACACACACACAGAGCGAGCTTCGCAGCACACATACACACATTCCAGCTCCAAATTCACTCTCTTAAAGTAAAAAAAATAGAAATCTAGCCACAAAACGCAAAACTGGTAAGATCCTGAACATGCCAGACCCACCGTCATGTAATGGATTAATTTCCAAATGTAAACTCCACTCCATCAAAGAAGCGCGTACACGAGATCTGTCTGTGTCCAGGCAGTCTGTTAAAAACAGTGTCTGATGTTCCAACGTCCAAGTCCACAGCTTCAGTAAACTACCATCCACACAAACAGTGTGTCACCACACTTTTGGCTCAAAAATCCAACACTCTGAAAAAGTTAAGAGTGAAGGGGTGAAGCGTGTCGTCTCCTCTCTGTAAATCCAAACCATCACTTTCGAACACCAGCTCAGAAGCTTCATTTTTGGACGGAGCAGGTTTGTTTTCCTCTGTGTGTCAGTTGTTGGGATGTTTCTGTTTTTCTAATAAGCACGTCACACACTGAAAAATGCAGAGAATTGCCAAGTGAAACATGTTCCAGAAATGCACATGCTAACACTACTTTTATGTTGTCTTACTAACTGGGACATTAAAAAACATGAGACATGTCCTTTAGAAATCAGGCACACATAAAGGATACAGGATGTAAACATAGAATATATGAAACAAAATTCCGTGGAGTGATGGTAGGTGACAAAATTTGTATGGAAACCACACATTAAACACTTCCATGCTAAATTATCTTGAAGTATTGTAGTTATGGCAAAAGCAAAGCATTTCCTGCATAAAAAATTCACTACATATTCTGTATTGTTCATTGATTTGACCTTATCTAACCTACTCTTCAGATGTCTGGGGTAACATATATATATGTGTGTGTGTGTGTGTGTATGTATGTATATTCTCTACATTCACTTTTTATACTGCAAAAAAGAGCCATTCGAATTGTTCAGTCATAATTTACTACCTAGGAATTTACTGACAATGTTTGATAATAGAGACGGGGGGATAGTCTGAAGAGAACACTGAATTTTAAGACCCGAAGCATTCGAACCACAAAAAGATTAACCATATCAAGCAGTGAAGTTTGGAATGGTCTGAAAGGGGAACTAAAACAGTTTCCAAACATCACCCAGTTTAAAAACAAATATAAACAGATCATTATTGATAGGTCCTGGGAGGATGGACTTAAATGTCACTGGTACACTTATTAACACTTTCAACTAATTACCCAGTACAATATGTGTATCTATCTTGGCATATATATATGTAGGTAAGGTATTGTATAAATAAGGATGTATACATGGGGTATGTATATATATATATGTATAGGTGTACATAGGTATGTAGGTATGTGTTTCGGAAGTTCCTTTATTTGCTCTATTATAGTTCATATTTTGTGTTTATAATTAATTCTGAAAGCATATGTTACAGAATGTATTAAATATTATAAATATTTTAATTAATAATCAGGAAATAAAGTATGTTATGTTGATATTGTCTTTTTGAACATTTAAAACTGAAGAAGGGATAGGACTCTAAGGATTGCTGCTTCTTCCTGCTCCTTTGCGAGCATATTTCTTTTGGTTATCAATACTTATTACTTATTGTGTCTGTTCAGGATAAACATAAATAAACAGTATTGAAGGCATTTTAGGTCAGAATCACTTGTGTTAATGAAGACTTGTCTTCTCAGAGCTGATTGATGGGGCACCCAGTCTGAAGATGAATTATGGCTCTGGGACTCTAGTTCTCCAGTTAACCAATAACATTGGTGTAGCTGACAGACGATGGCATCGTCTTGATGTGAGAAGTACCAGTAAAGTAAGTCAAGTGTCACAAGATTGTTAGAAAATGATAAAAAAAAAAAAACAAAGTAGTAGTACAATACATGAATACAGCTGCGCTTACAGCTTTGATGACCTGTCTCCACTCTACCCCAATTTAAAGGAAGTGCGTTTCACTCTCGATCGATGCGCCACTGCAATTGTCATGGAGACCGAAGGCGTGGACTCATGGGCCATGACGGAAGACCGCTCGTCCTGTGAAATCCGAGGAGTCACACCCAACAGGGACAAGTAAGATCAATAATTAAATGAGACCAGCCAGGCCAAATTTGTGCTGTGTGAAAACGTCTGAATTCTAAAGGAGTGTAGGAAACACCTTGATCCAAGAGTAAACAAATAAATATGGCTATGAGGTTTGTTTTTAAGAATCCACATCTTCATTCCAACAATTAGGCTTCAAGAATTCTCTTGAGACCCGGTGTTTCCCTGTGGTTTCGGCATAATAATTGAATGTATTCACTTTTAAAATGTTGTTGTGATGCGATTTAAAAGTAAGAAAAGTAGAGTGAAAAAGCTGAGACCCCCATGTCTCAAACCTGTGAACAAAATGGTCAGACAGAATGAAAAAGTGTCACTAAACACAATCCAGGATTTTTTTTTTTCCTGGAATCATCCAATGTGTACATTTTGTCCTGTAAGTGGGTTTTCGGACTTGGTACCATGTGAAACTGAAAGTTGTTTGAACATAGAGCTCCTGGGACATTGATAGGACAATACACATTTGACAACAGATAGGACTGTGCCATTTGGAAGTAAGAACCGAGAGAGGAGTTTGGGAGCATTGGGAATGTAAGGCCAGGCCCCCAGACACTCAGAAATGTTTTGGATTCCTGTCCAGGGAGAAAATGTTTTTTAAAATAATGTTTTGATGAAAGTCCTGAGACTCACAGGATCATTAAAATGCATATATTTGAAGTTCACATCTTATATCCATGGTGGAATTATATTAGCATACATTGGTATAAATATCAAAAATACTAAGTTGGGACTACAAATATATAGTCCAGGGTTCGATTCTTGGTCAGTCGACCTCTGTTCTTGGAGTAAACACTTCACCCACATTGTTTCAATCCATCCAGCTGTGGCTGAGGAAGTAACCTGTATCAGACTGGTGACCTGTCCAGCAGTGGTATGCAATACTGCAAGATTTGGTATCAATCCAATACCAAGGAAATACTGGGCCAGTATCACCAATACTGTCACTGTAGTTTTTAATAATTAAGGAGGATGCCTCATCAAATTACTAAATCTGAATGAATTTTCATGACCTTTTAAGTATTTTTGTGAATTCTGTTTTTCCTTCAGATTATTAATTAGTTAAAACACAGAGCAGAATTTGTCCAAAGTTTATAGGTAAATATAAAATACTTTATCATAATAAGGTTTTTGTTCAGAACCAATAGGAACCAAAAATGGTTCCCCATATATTGTCGTATCTAGATTTATTTTGTTTTCTTAAATAAAAGAAGCACACAAGTGTACAAAATTATCACTCCACAACAAATATTACAAAACAAGTAGAATTTCAAGAAGAATGTGTGGTCAGGAAATACAATACAAAAATAAAACAAAATTTCTCCCCTTAGTGCATTTATTTTCTGAATCCAGCAGTGCACACAGGAGAGAACCTGAAACTAAAGTATCAATCTCATTACACCAGTATCGATCAATATTGATACCAGCGTTGGCATCGGTATTATGGATATTCGGATCAACCTGCCAAACACTACAGTCCAGGTGGAGTTGTACGCTTTCACCCAAATCTGGCCTTAAGAACTGGCACCAGTGTCTTTCAAAGCCTGGAGGACTTTGTCTACTCATCCTGTAGCCCATGTCTACAAATATACGTACGTGTCATTCTTTTGGTGGTGTACGTTTGCTCATGGTTGCCATAGAATATCCTGTGTAGTAGGTCAGGTTAACTCACCAAAACTATATACTATATAACAAATTTTTATTTTTGTTTTGTTCCTGGGTACACAGTGTGTTTTCCTAACCTGTTATGCCTTAAATAGAAAATAGCTGTTATTCCACAGAAACTTTGCTTCTGTGATCAGGACAATGATATTTTGAAATTTGTCTGTTTTCAAGAATATTCTCGATTCGCCTTCACTACTACTGAGTAGTCTTCTTGAATATTCTTTAACTGCTAGAACTGTCCAGAATTAGCTAGAAATTTCAAGAAACTTTTAGAACTTTCTAGAACGTTAAAAAAAATAAAATCAAAGTTTGTGCCGAATGTAGTCATTTTTCCATAGACTTTAGACATAAGCAGTTGAAATATAACACTTAGAAGCCAGGAACAAAAATTGTGTTACATAGTTATAATCTGATGTAGGAGGGTATGAAATAAGATACCTAAAATCATACCTCAGGGTGTAAACTGGATCAGCTCAGACTAAACAGGCTAGCCCACTTTGATCCATACGTATGGACAAGTGGTTTTGGCACGTTTTACACCGAACAACTTTCCATGGGCTTTGAATCATGGATGTTCTTGCTGAGAGGCAATGCCACTACCACTGTGCCTCTGCACTACTATCCTCTGATACCACAGCATGGTGCAAATGAGAGTCTACAACTGCCAATGAACAGGGTGCCAGTCCATTTCAGGTAACTTCCACATGATGGACTGGGGTGATGCAGATGAAGTGTGTTCTCCAAGGACACTGACAGGTCCGTAAATTACTCCAACTCCAGTCCCACAGAGCCACCTGCTCTGTTGTGTTGCCCATGTGTCCATATAAATGTAATTAATTACATCAGCCAAGGACATAATAAAATCATTGTCACTGATTTATTTGTCTGTTAGCAGGATTAGGCCAAAAACTACTGCACGGCCTTTGACGACATTTTCACCACAGACAGGTATTAGGCCATGGAAGGCTATATTTTGGAGGTGATCCGGATTCTGGATCAAGATTTCACATTATGTAGGCTTTAAAGGATTACATTGAAACTACTTAACAGATTTTCAGCCAAATTTTCACCACACATTGGTGTTAGGCCTGGGAAGACACCATTAATTTTTGGATCCGGATCAGAATTTCACTTTGTAGACTTTTAAGGATTACGTCAAAACTACTGCACGAATTTTGACAATTTTTTTTTTACCACAGATAGATATATTAGGCCATGGAAGACTCCATTAAATTTTGTAGGTGATCTGGATCCGGATTCTGAATCAAGATTTTACGTTATATAAGCTTTGAAGGATTACGTCAAAACTACTTAATGGATTCTCACCAAATTTGCAACACAGATATTATGGCAATGTTGGAGGTGATCAGAATTCTGGCTCAGGATTTGTTGGGAGTGATCCGTATCAATATGCATGGTCTGCAGCAGAAAGATACAACATCACAATGTACAACCAAGTTCAGGAAGGCACTATTTTGTTTCAGTTTATGAATTAAATATCACACTGCAACATCTTGATCAATCAAACCATTCTGGATCAGTATGCAGTTACTGTATTGTGTTGTGGAATCCTGATCCAGGTAAAGTCCGAGTCATGATGTAAATTAAAGGTTTAAAGAGTCTAAGTGCATGTTTGGGAAGGCAGTCAGGGCAGCTAAACAACTGTACTCAACTCCACTTCTCTCTGGAAAAGCCTCAGACAGATCACCAACTACAACCTAAGCACCCTTGCTTAGAAAATCAATTGAACGAGTTTTACTGCAGATTTGACAGACAATGGGACAGTCTAAAGGTGTCCTGACACTTGCACGACTTTAATCCATGCACTTGCACGCACTCTGCCGTGCAGGAGAATAAACTTGTCTCATACTCGTTGTAAACCGTTGTAAACTGTGAGCAGCTTCATGCAAGTGCGCAAAGAAAATTTTGAAATGTTCAAAATCTCCATCACACATTAATTACATGAACATTGTGCAAACAATTAAAAAACACTGCATGTGAGTGTGAGTGATTGCGTCAGCACACTGCATCACAGTGCAGCTCATCTCATCAATTATAATGAGATGTTAAATCTATCATAAACATACTTTTACAGATACTCATAAGAAGGAATAAACATGAAACTGTTTTACCAAGCAAATACAATATGAACATTACAAATAATTACCTTTTAGATGGCTGCAAATATGTTCTCCACCTCATGCAGTGCACGAGAGAGAGAAAAGCGGCAGCTGTAACGGTGCTTTGTGATTCCAGAAGCGATTAGAGGTGTTTTCAATAGCCAACTCTGAGAGAAAATGATGAATCTGCTATGAAATAATTAGTTTATATACACACCATCCAGCAGAACAAAGCACAGCATCCAGCTGGGAACACAGCGGGGGGACTGTCATGATGAAGTGCGTGCAATTGCACAGATCAAAGTCATGCAAGTGTCAGAGCACCTTTACCACCATCCCCAACAACAAACAATAGCTCCAACCCACAGCACCTCCTCCCCCATCACCCCGCTCTCCATCCATGAGAGAGATGTCAACAGGCTCTTCAAAAGGCCAAACCCATGCAAAGCAGTCAGACCTGACTCTGTCTCCCCATCCATGTTGAAGAAATGTGCACACCAACTGTCCTCAGTGTTCAGGCATCTTCAGCACCTCAGTGGAGACATGCCAGGTGCCAGCATGCTTCAAAGCCTCCACCATCATCCCCATCCACAAAAAAAAAACGTCAGGTGATGTAGTGATGAAGACCTTCGAGTGCCTTGTCCTCACACACCTCAAGGCCACCTCTGACCCTCATCTGGATCCCCTGCAGTTCGCCTACAGAGCCAACAGACCGGTAGACGATGCTATCAACATGGTCCTCCACCTCATCCTCCAGCATCTGGACTCCCCAGGAACCTATGCCAGGATTCTGTTTGTGGACTTCAACTCTGCTTTCAGTATGATCATCCTGGCCCTGCTGCAGGACAAGCTCTCTCATCCACCTGCAGGTGGATCACTGACTTCCTATCCAACAGGAGGCAGCATGTGAAGCTGGGGGGAGCACATCTGAAACATGGTCCATCAGTACCGGATCCCCCCCAAGGCTGTGTTCTCCCTGTACAACAGCTACACCTATGGTCACCAGTCTGTAAAGCTCCTGAAGTTTGCAGACTATACAACTGTTATCAGACTCATCTCTGAGGGGGATGAGTCTGCCTATAGATGGGAGATTGATCATCTGATGTCCTGGTGCAAACAGAACAATCTGGAGCTCAATGCTCTCAAGAGAGTGGAAATGGTTGAGTTCAGAAAGAACCCAGTCCCGGCCAGCCCCATCACCCTGTGTGATTACCCAGTCACCATTGTGGAGTCCTTACATTACCTGGGGATCACCATCACCCAGGACCTCAAGTGGGAGCTGAACATCAGCTCTCTCACCAAAGAGCACAACAGAGGATGTACTTTCTGTGGCAGCTAAGTAAGTTCAACCTGCCAAGAACAATGATGGTGAACTTCTACACTGCCATCATCTCCTCCTCCATCACCGTCTGGTACACTGCTGCCACTGCTAAGGACAGGAGCAGACTGCTGCATATCATCCACACAGCAGAGAAGGTGATCGACCGCAATCTGCCATCCCTTCAGGACCTGTACACCTCCTGGGACCTGAGGCAAGCAAGGAAGATAGTGGCTGATCCCTCTCACCCAGGACACAAACCTTTTGACACCCTCCCTTCTCACAGACAGCTGAGATCATCAGGACTAAAACCTCAAGACACAAAAACAACTTCTTTCCTTCTGCAGCAAGACACTCCATTTACCCTGCCTCCCCCCACCACTTCCACAAAGTAGAGACTGATCATGTACTGTACATTTGCATGTCTTGCACAGCCCCATTCCACTGCTGCATATATTTGACAGTGAACATAGTTTTGTCTATTTGACTCCTTCACTTCTAACAGAAGTATTTTTTTCCTTTTTACTTTTGTCATTTATGCACCAATTACATCTTACAGAAGTGTCATTTCCTTTTCTTTTTATTGTTGTTTATGCACCAATGACACCAGATCAAATTCCTTGTATGTGAGAACTTACTTGGCAATAAATTTGATTCTCATTCTGAATCACATATCTTTTTTTTTGTTTGTTTGTTTTTGAGTTCTCAACCATTGGTGGATATCAGAAATGTCTCATATAATATAATTTTCCAAACAAGATTAATGCAATCAAATGTGATTTTCATTGTTCACCTCCTACCTAAACTGCACTTGGCTGTTACTTTGATGATGATGATGATGATTTTCTGGCTTGAAGGAGTGTTTTGTAGATGAAAAAAACAAGTTGTTTCTGTTTCCCCATCAAGCAGCTCTTACAGTGTTTGGATTTTGTTTTTTTCTTTTCTTACAGTGTCTGGGTTTTTTTAATACTGTGCTGGTTTTTGCAAGAACAGGGATAAAGGATGTGGGGGTGGAAGTGAATAAAACACATTTTCCACAGTTGAAAACAGGTTATGTTCAGCTTTCTACATGCTGTTGAAGTCCAGCCCACTTTCAACTGGTCTAATCAAACTCAGTCCCATGCACATTCTCGTTTGACTTGGAAAAAATGTAACACAGAAGCTCCACAGTCTCTAATGCTCATTTTCTGTGTAACTTTGCAAATTACTTTGTGGGAACACCAGCTAATCTGTCTGACTGCATTCTGTACATAATCTGCTTTACTCTGACACAACTAAGATTGTTTTCCTCCATTATGCTGTTGGCCTGTTCCTGCTACCTGTGATCAGTGTTTTGTTCTGTAAATGACTTTATGCTGTTCAACAATATACATGAGGGCTTTAACATGGCATCTATATTATAATAGCCAAGTGGCCTCTGTGTGCATGCATGGGTGTATCTGGCTTTGATCACGGACAAACCAGGAAGTGCTGACATTTGTCACTTGCTATTCTTATGTATTTTGGGTCAAAGATGAACACTGCAAAAACAGAAAGTTAATAGGACAAATATTTTTCGATAAATTGGCAATTTTATCTAGCGAGTAAACAATGGACATTCTGCAGCAATGCACCATGGGAGTTTGGTGTTTTAAATGTTGCAATTGTGGTTGATGGTAGTTTAAGTGTTGTTAGTATTATTGATATATTGTGTTATTGTAATTCAATTGGTTGAGTCAGTTAAGTATCATGTTGCCGTTACCATGAGTGAAAAGTGTAGTGCATTTGATGTCTTCTGCTACATCTCTGTTTGTACATGTGTAAAAATAGAAGCACCGGCTTGTGTCAGAATGTGGAAAAGACAAAAATCTCTCCGTGTGTGTGTGTGTCTGTATAAAACCAGTCATGGACACACTGTGGATAACTGACATTTGCTGTTTGGTATGCTTAATGTATTTTGGGTTAAGGATGAACACTGGGAAAAGGGATCCTTCATCGGACTAATATCTTTGGAGGAACTAATATTAGGAGGAGGAGCTAACAAAATATTAGCTAATGTTGCCAATTACATTCTGGACTAACACACCTTTCCAGCAGGGGGTGGTAAATCATCTTTATATTGGTGTGTGCTTTTATTTAGTAAGTTCAATGTAAGTACTATTAGATAATATCTGTGCTAATTCTTTGTTTTATGTTAGCTATTAAGTATTTGTGTTATTTGTTTGGAAGTTCTGAGAAATATGTTAAGTTTTACTCTATTATCTGTCCAAGTTTCAGATACAGGGAGAGCTCCCCCTGTTGGTGAGAGCCAGTAACATTAGAAATGTGAGACTAAACCACACCTATGTTAACACCCACAAGGTATGAAAAGTGTTGTATGACTCATTTTAGGGGCCTTTCACAAGATGGACACTGTCTGTGAGGGTCTCAGGCCTAGTTTCTAATGTGACCTTGAATAAACTCAAAATGAGGAATACAATGGTTTGGTTTTTGGTAAGGGGCAGAATTTTATATAAAAACAACCAGGTAGAAATAACAGTACATAATATAATTGAAAATACATTAATAAAAAATACATGGATGATACAAGAAAGTGAAAATGCTTTGTTTCCATTGTGATCCATTTTAAAGTCAAATGACAAACTAGAAGTAATATAATAGTACTGATGATATTAATAATATTTATTACCACCCTTAAAGTGTCACCTACCTATTTTATAAACACTACCCATTCTAGAGTCTGTGGATCCCCACGGGCAACATGCTAGTTCATTATAATAGTATTAACAATTTAAAATGTATTACAAAGCCATTCTTTCTCGTGTTCATATTTAACTCTTGTACATATAACAATGTACATTATACATCATATTCATCTCAGGTTTTTTAACATTACCACAAACATGGAAATAATCACTGATCTGATGACAACCTTTGGTGCTATGCACTTCCACCTGTTAGTAGTTGTTACCTGTGTAATAACATTAATCTGCCATACATATACATACTATCTTTATTTTCATATGTTTTAATTGACAGATCTATCTAACAATTCACTTCTACGTACTTGATAACTAGGTATATTACCTTGTACCTAATAACCTATCTGCCTATATTTCAGTACCTTTGAATCTTTAGCACAGCTCATATGGACATTCAAAGGGATCATATTGGGCCTCATGTATCAACGTTGTGTACGGTGATATTTGCGCGTATATGGGGTGTACGCCAAAATGGCTGCGCTACTTGGAATTTATCAATGTGGTCGTTGGCGTACAGTGCGCTGAAAATATACACCAAGTCGAGAGGTGGTGTAAATTATACACCAAAATGAACCAGCACTGGAATCCACATAAAAATGAAAATGATCAACATGATAAACAGTGCCATTATGCAAATCAATGCATATGTTACATAAATAGCACTTTCTTGATTATACTACATAATAATTAATACAAATCCCGCTTTTGCGAGATTGCTGGTCTATCGAGCACGATCCGTGGCCACAGCGCTGACCGCAAAAAAAGCGCTGCTCGCCTTTTTCTCCAGACTTCGAGCCTGGAGCCAGAGCAGCGCTGACCTAAACTTTATGTGGTGTGATCGTTTTAGACAATGAAATTGATAATTACAACTGTAGTGTTGTCATTCCCTTCGCCCGTGCTGCAATCAGGTTTTGTTTTCTCCATTCGTTTGTTAAAATAAATAAAGAAATAAATTTAAAAAAATAAAGAAATCTGAAAAATAAGGTGTGTCTTATTAATTGAGCTAGCAAATATCCACATGTCAAGAATTATTGACATGTGAAAAGAGAATAACACTTTTTTGATTATGCTACAAAACAATTGATATGACGGCCGCTTTTGACGCTCTATTGGCACGCGTCGTGATTGGTGTTCTTTTTCTTGCCGTCTTCCTGGCTTCCATGTCGTGAAATGAGGGTGTGTCTGAAGCGGAGTCTGAATATTTATGGGCGTGTTCATTAGAATTACGATTGTTTTCACCCGCCGCATTTATCAAGGTCATGTCGGGCGTACGCCGGAAATGGGCAGGTGCGCACTGCTTGATACATGTCACGGCAACTTTGGTGTACTTCAAATTTACACCGGAAATTTACGCCACAAGCGCGCAACGTTGATACATAAGGCCCATTGTGAGTAAATATTTATTTTGCATGCGGGAAAAAAAAACATGCAAACTCCACACAAAAAGGACCAGCACAATGGGACGTGATCCCATGACCTTCTTGCTGTGACACATCCACTAAGCCACCATGCCACCACCAAGCTAAATTAAAGCTGTATAGGAGACCATACTCTTGTTTGAACCCTACGTGATATCGCAGGATTTGACTACTTACGGGGACCTCCATTTAATATATGCACAGTATAACTTCACAGAGATAAGTGGTGTACGGTTTTGTTTTCAGCTTCAATCACCAAAGCAGTTGCGAAAAGTTTTTTTTTTTTTTTTTTGGTTTCCGGTGGAGAAGAAAAGGCGAGGAGGTGGGAGATGTCATGTCGGTAACAAGAGGCACACCGCAGGGTTGTGTGCTCTTTCCAGCACTCTACAGTCTCTTCATCAAGGACTGCGTCTCCACCTACTCCTCCAACGCCCTGATAAAGTTTGCCAGCGACACTTCGGTGGCAGGTCTTATCAGGGACACCAATGAGACCTGGTACAAGGAGGAGGTCAAACACCTGACAGAGTGGTGTGCAGAAAAGAACCTGGTCCTCAATACCACCACAACCTAGGAGATCATCATGGACTTCAGGAGAGTCTCACAGCCCCCATGCCACATCAGCGGAGAAGAGGTGGAGACATTGGACTCAATCAGGTTCCTTGGCACCCATATCACCAAGGATCTGACATGGACATTACACACCCACAACCTAATGAAAAAAGCCCAGCAGAGGATGTTCTTCCAGAGGAAGCTGAAGCAGGCTGGTCTGGCTCTACAGTTGCTCAGGAACTTCTACAGAAGCACCATTGAGAGGATTCTCTGCCAGGGCTGCACAGTGTGGTACAGCAGCTGCATGGTAGAGAACAGAACAGATCTGTTCCAGGTGGTGAAGACAGCACAGAGGATTGTAGGTGCTGAGTTCCCAGAGTTAGACTGTGTGTATGTTCAACATTTGCAAAGGAAAGCACAGGCCATCTGCAAGGACAATAGCCACCTGGGACATTCTCTGTTTGCTCCTCTGCTGTCAGGGAAGCGGTACCACTCTATAAGGACACAGACTAATAGGCTAAGGAACAGCTTTTTCCCCAGAGCTATAGCCTCTATCACATCATCCCATCCCCCTCCCATAAACACAGACAATCCGTAACAGATATCAACATGTGCAATAAAAAATGGTCTGTTTACTTATGTAAAACTATCCTACCTCACTAAGCATTAAGCACCGCAATAATTTATTAAGCACCTTTTTAGGTATTTGAAGAAGGTCTTGCTGTCCTGTGAAGCTGTTGTCAGACAAACTAAGAAATTGCTTGTCAGGTATTCACAGCCTTTGCCATGAAGCATAAAATTGAGCTCAGGTGCCTCCTGTTTCCACTGATCATCCTTGAGCTATTTCTACAGCTTAATTGGACATGATCTGGAAAGGCACACACCTGTCTACATATAAGGTCCCACAGCTGACAGTGCATATTAGTGCACAAACCAAGCATGAAGCCAAAGGATTTTCTGTAGATCTCCTGGACAGGATTGTCTCAAGGCACAAATGTGGGAAAGTGTACAGAAGCATTTCTGCTGCTTAGAAGGTCCCAATGGGATGTTTTTCAGTGGGAGGAACTGGGAGACTAGTCAGGATTGATGGAAAGATGAATTCAGCAATGTACAGAGACATTCTTGGTGAAAACCTGCTCCAGAGCGCTCTTGCCTTCAGACTGGGGCGACAGTTGATCTTTCATTATGACAATGACCCTACGCACACAGACGAGATATCAAAGGAGTGGCTTCAGGAAAACTCTGTGAATGTTCTTGATTGTCCCAGCCAGAACCCAGACCTGAATCCGATTGAACATCTCTGGAGACATCTGAAAATGGCTGTGCACTGATGCTCCCCATCCAACCTGATGGAGCTTCAGAGGTGCTGCAAAGAGGAATGGGCAAAACTGGACAAAGATAGTTGAGCCAACTTTGCGGCATCATATTAAAAAAGACTTGAGGCTGTAATTGCTGCCAAAGGTGCATCAAGTATTGAGCAAAAGGTGTGAATACTTACAGTATGTAAATGCGGTTTCTTAGTTTAATTTTAATAAATTTGCAAAAATAAAAAAAAAACTTTCATGTTGTCATTATGGGGTGTTGTGAGTAGAATTTGAGGAGAAAAAAAAATAATTTACTCCATTTTGAAATAAGGCTGTAACATAAGAAAATGTGGAAAAATGGAAGCACTGTGAATACTTTCCAGATGCACTGTAAACTAAACCCTTATAAGGCATGTACAATGCTCTGCGTTTTTAGCTTTTTTTGTGCTGTCAGTTTAAAAAAAAAATAAATAAAAATAGACATTGCATAAACACAGTTTGTGCTTTGATTGTTTCAGACCAATATAATATACCCTTCCTGGATTGATTTTCAAAATTGGTCTAAAAAGAACAAAAATGAGCCATCATATTTGTTGTTGTGAAGCAGTAACAGTTATGACAGCTGCAGCAAGGAAAGAATGAAGCAATAAATTTCAACCTTGATGGCTCAGGCGCTGCCCATCTTCTCCTGCTAGCATTCTGTTTCATGTTATTGACGCTTGTATTGTGAGATGTAGCCTTGACAACATACATGACACTTGATGCTTTTTCTGCACCTGACATTCTGGAGGGGTGTTTTTTATTATTATTTTGACATTTGCTTCTCTTTCGCAGGTTTATGGTTAGAAGTCACGTGCTGCAGCTTGGAGGGGTCAACAAGAACATGTCATATGATTACCCACAGCTACGGCACAAACACTACAACGGGTGTATAAGGAACCTGCTTGTGGATAGTAAGGTACGTTTAAATCAATGGTTTGATTGTTGTTCATCATTTCGTGTTTCATCAGTGGTTGTGTTTTTTTTTTTCCTCTTTGATGTAGATGGCAAATTAATTGACAGAAGGTTTGGTTTGGACACAAATGCAAGACTCACAAACACAGCTTTGGTTGACAAACTTTAGTGGTGTGACAAGCAGTGGTCGGTACACGGGTAGACAGTCCAGAAAACACAGCAGCAGTATCATTAACATCAGGCTTAATCGTGGTCGGAACAAATGGGCAGGTGGTCGAAAACACTTTGAGGCAGGCAGGACTATGGAACATGAACGAGAGCTGGAAAGAAGGCACAGGGCGCATCATTCTGGCAAAGAAACAAAGCAGAATGAGCAGTATACGAGGTCTATTAGAAAAGTATCCGACCTTATTATTTTTTTCAAAAACCATATGGATTTGAATCACGTGTGATTACATCAGACATGCTTGAACCCTCGTGGGCATGCGAGAGTTTTTTCACGCCTGTCGGTTACGTCATTCGCCTGTGGGCAGTCTTTGAGTGAGGAGTCGTCCACCCGCTCGTCGATTTTTTTCATTGTTTAGGAATGGCTCAGAGACTGTTGCTTTGTTTGATAAAAAAAATTTCAAAACTGTAAGGCACAACTGAGTGGACACCATTCAATAAATTCAGCTGGTTTTCGGTAAAAATTTTAACGGCTGATGAGAGATTTTGGTCTGGTAGTGTCGCTTTAAGGACGGTCCACGGCGCCTGACGACGATCTGCGCATCGAGGCGGCAGCGTCTCGCCGTTTCAAGTTGAAAACTTCCACATTTCAGGCTCTGTTGACGCAGTAAGTCGTCAGAGAACAGAGAACTTTCAGAAGAAGTCGGCATGAGGAGTTTATTCGGACATTCCATTGTTAACGGTCATTTTGTAATGAAAGAACGTGCGGGCAGAGTCGCATGTCGGGCCGGACCCGACCGCGGGGGGTCGCGGCAGGAAAAACACCTCCGTGTTGGAAATCTTAACGGGCAAGTTGGAACATGCCCAAGCTGTTAAACAATTTCTCAGTTACTCACTTGTTGAAAGCCATTAAAAGCCGCCTGAATTCTACAAATGGTTTTCAACACGGAGGTGTTTTTCCTGTCGCGGCGCACACAGATTTGCCGAGTCGTCACGGAAACGACTCGGCGAATTTGCGCGCACGTCTTTCATTAAAAAAATGTCCTTAAACAGTGGAATGTCCGCATAAATTCCTCATGCCGGCCTCTTCTGAATCTTCTCTGTTCTCTCACGATGTCCTGGGTGAATTAAGCCTTAAATTAGGATGTTTTCAGCTCGAAACAGGCCGACGACAGCGCCTGGAAGCGCTGCAGGACGTCCCGCTCCGTGGGAAGTCCTTACACCGACAGAAGCACCCCATAATCTCTCATCAGCCGTTAAACTTTTCACAGAAAACCAGCTTAATTTCTCGAATAGTGTCCACTCGGATATTCCTCACAGGTCCAGAAAAAATTTTGATAAAGCAACGCGCGCCGTCTCGAGCAGCGTGTGAAACAAAGGAATTCAGCCGAGAGGGCGGGACCACATCTCACTCAAGGCCTGCCCACAGGGAAATGACGTCACCGACACGCGTGAAAAAACTCACGCATGCGCACGAGGGTTCAAGCATGATTGGTGTAATCGCATGTCATTCAAATCCATATAGTTAAAAAAAAAAATAAAAGGGTCGGTTTATTATCTAAGAGACCTCGTATATGCACCCCAGCGACGAGCTGCAAATTGAACACAGGTGAGCATGGAAAGCACTGGAAAGGGGAGCGTGACCAGGGAGAGAGAGAGACAGACACGTCCCCCTTTAAAAGAGACAGAGAGACCCAAACAGAAAAGCATCCAACAAGGAGATAAACAAAAAAGAAGACAGCCTACACACAAAAACAGACTACAACCAAGAAATAAAAGCAGATCAAACACTTCCCCGCCACGGCCGGCCCCGAACGGCCCAGGCGAACCAGGGTGAGCGACATGAAAGTTGCGAACAAGCACAGGATCCAAAATAAAGCGAGAGGGAACCCACGAGCGCTCCTTGGGCCCATAGCCCACCCAATCGACCAGATACTGAAACACACGACCGCACTGGCGAGAGGCCAGGAGCCGACGCATGGAGAAGACCGGGCCACCATCCACACACCGGGCGGGCAGCAGGCTTGACGTTACTGACGTGGAAAGTAGGGTGGACGCGCATGGACCGAGGAAGACGAAGACGGACCGAAACGGGATTAATGACCCTGGAGACCGGAAAGGGACCGACAAACCGGGGAGCCAGCTTCTTAGGCACGCCCCAAAGCGACAAGTGCCGCGTAGAGAGCCACACCCGCTGCCCAGGAACGTAGGACGGGGCAGCGGACCTCCGGCGGTCAGCGGCCGTCTTATAAGCTTCTACAGAACGGGATAAAATCGTCCGAGCACGCTCCCAGGTTCGCCGGCAATGAAGAATCAAACTGAGAGCCGAGGGAACTGATGAGTTAAGGTTGACCGAGGGAAGAAATGCCAGCTGGTGTCCAAAAACAACATGGAAGGGGGAATAACCAGTGGAAGAAGAGGGCAAACTGTTATGGGCAAGTTCGACCCACGGAAGTTGGTCAGACCAAGAGGCAGGATGCCGCGACGCAAGCACCCGCAGACCTTTCTCCAGGTCCTGATTTATTCGTTCTGCCTGCCCATTGGCCTGTGGATGGTAACCCGAAGTCAAACTGGAAGTTACCCCGAGGAGACGGCAAAACTTTCTCCAGAATCAGGATATAAACTGCGGGCCCCAGTCGGAGACTATATCCTGTGGTAAGCCGTGTAGTTTAAAGACCTAGTTTAGCATAACCACAGCTGTTTCCCTGGCCAATGGTAGTTTCCGTAGAGGAATAAAATGAACCATCTTGGAGAGTCGGTCGACTACAGTTAAAACCACAGTGTGGCCCTTGGAGGGTGGGAAGCCAGTTACAAAGTCCATGGCAATATGAGACCACGGATGAGACGGAATTGGCAACGGTAACAGTGACCCTGCAGGTGGTTGATTTGAGGATTTATGCATTGCGCATACTTGGCAGGCAGATACATATTCAGAGACGTCCTTTACTAGGCCTGGCCACCAAAATCTTTGCTGCACCACGAACAAGGTCTTTTTAATGCCAGGATGACAGAACATCCGACTATCGTGACACCAGCGGATCGTCTCACTTCTGAGGTCTGGAGGAACAAAACGTTTTCCCCGCGGACACCCGACAGGAACTGGTGCATCCCCGATTGTCGATTTAATTCTACTCTCGATGTCCCAGGTTAACGCAGACACAAAACATGAAGCGGGTAATATCGTTCCTGGATCTACAGGCGTGTCTACTGGCTCTCCCAGGCGAGATAGGGCGTCTGGTTTCCCGTTCTTGGTGCCCGGGCGGTAGGACAGAGTAAAGTTGAAACGACTAAAAAAATATTGCCCATCGGGCCTGGCGGGCATTGAGCCATTTGGCTGAACGGAGGTATTCTAGGTTTTTGTGATCAGTGTAAACGACAAAAGGGAATTGTGCCCCCTCTAGCCAGTGCCGCCACTCCTCCAAAGCCACTTTAACCGCTAACAGCTTGCGGTCGCCGATGCCATAATTGCGTTCTGTGGGGGTCAATTTCTTTGACAAAAAGGCACAAGGGTGTAGCCTGTTGTCCATGGGGTTCCTCTGGGACAGAACAGCCCCCACACCTACATTGGAGGCATCGACTTCTACCACGAACTGTCGTGCGGGGTCAGGGAGAAGTAGCACGGGGGCCGCGGTAAAGCGATCTTTTAGGACTCGGAACGCTTCGTCACATTCCTTCAACCAGACAAACGGGCGGAGGGATGAGGTGATATCATGCAGGGGAGCAGCCACTGAACTGAATCCTTGAATAAATTTCCAATAAAAATTAGCAAACCCTAAGAAACGTTGCACCTCTTTACAGGAGGTGGGTACTGCCCACTCCTGTACTGCCACCACCTTTGCAGGATCCATCTTAATCTCCCCTGCGGAAATGACAAAACCTAAAAAGGAGACCATGGACTTATGAAATTCACACTTTTCTGCCTTCACAAACAGCCCGTTTTGCAGTAAAGTTTGTAACACCTGGCGAACGTGGCGAGTATGAGCAGTCAGATCAGGGGAGAAAATGAGGATATCATCCAGGTAGACAAAAAACAAATCTATTCAGGAAGTCACGTAGCACATCATTTACTAAGTTTTGGAACACTGCGGGTGCGTTCGTGAGACCAAATGGCATTACAAGGTATTCGTAGTGACCAGAGGGAGTGTTGAAGGCCGTCTTCCATTCATCACCTTGCTTAATTCTTACCAAATGGTATGCGTTACGCAAGTCGAGCTTAGTAAAGACCCTGGCACCTTCCAACAATTCAAACGCGGAAGAGATTAATGGCAACGGGTAGTGATTCTTCACTGTGACCTCATTCAAACCGTGGTAATCGATACAGGGACGGAGTGTTCCGTCCTTCTTTCCTACAAAGAAGAATCCCGCCCCTGCTGGAGAAGAGGATGAGCGTATTAACCCAGCTGCTAAGGTCTCCTGTATGTACTCGTTCATAGCGTGGCGTTCAGGTGCGGATAAGGAGTATAGCTTTCCCCGAGGAGGAGTTGCCCCAGGGAGAAGTTCTATGGCACAGTCATAACTGCGATGCGGTGGTAATGATTTAGCTTTTGCTTTGCTAAAAACAGCTGCGAGATCATGGTAACACACGGGGACCCCAGTCAGATCCGGGTTGATTTCCTGCGAACTACAGACAGACTTAGGCAAACATACATTGCTACAAGACGGACTCCAGGATATAATTTCGCCCTTCATCCAATCAAAATTTGGTCCATGGCGTTGAAGCCAGGGGTGCCCCAGAATGATCGGGTGAGTCATATTATCCATCACATGAAAGCTAATTGATTCAGAGTGAGAGTGGGAGATTAGCAGTTTGACAGACTGAGTGCGGTGAGTGATTTCGCCAAGCACGTGACCATCCACGGCACGTACCACCAGGGGGTGCGGGAGCTTATACATCTTAAGGTGAAGGTGCCTGACAAGAGAGGACAGGATCAAATTGGCATCAGAACCTGAATCTACAAATGCAGATATGTCTATGGTGGTATGGTCAGATGTTAATTTAGCTGGAATTATATTTTGAGTAGAAACAGAGGAAATGGAATTTAGACTCACCCGTACCTCAAATCTTGGCCGCACGGTGGCCCCCCTGGCCTGACAATTAGAAATCAAATGTCCTGAATGTCCACAGTAGTAGCAAAGGCCATCCTCACAGCGGCGCTGTCGCTCTGTTTGTGACAGACGCATTCTCCCCAGCTGCATTGGCTCCTCAGAACTGTGTGGTGGGGGCTCAGGCTGAGAGTGAGTGGAGGAGGAGGAGTAACGGGCTGGAGGCATGTCCATCCAGTGGTCGGGATTACGGTTTGCTTGCCGAGGAGGGTCCTGCTGACGGCGGTCAGTGCGGATGGCCAGTGCTATCAATTCATCAAGATCATCCAGCAGGCCGGTGGCTATTAACAGATCCTGGATCTCTGCAGACAGACCCTGAAAAAACACATCGAGGAGGGCTGCCGGGTTCCATTCACTCTTTGCTGCGAGAACGCGAAAGTCGATCCCGTAGTCTGTTACCCAGCGGCTGCCCTGCCTCAGCCTCAGCCTCATGAGGGAGCGCGCAGCCTCGCGTCCCGGGGCTGTGTGCTGAAAAACCTGTTTGAGAGCCTTGGTAAACGCTGGGAGAGAAGCACAGGCGTGAGATTGTTGGCTCCATTCCGCTGTTGCCCAGGCAGCCGCTCTGCTGGAAAGGTGAGTGATCATGTATGCTATCTTCGTTCTGTCTGTCGGGAACATGGGTGACATCAGCTCGAAGTGGAGCTCACACTGTGTAATAAATGGTCTGACGTCGCCGGATTCTCCAGAGAAATGTTCCAGTTGCGACAGTTGGTTGCAAACCACTGGAGCAGATGTGGGAATCGGAGCGGCTGCTGACGGCCCCGGTGAAGGAGGGCTGGAGGCCCCGGTGGCCGCGTCCGACGAAGCCTGAGGACTGAGTTGCGCCAGGAGCTGATTCATCTGCACGCTGACAGTGGACATGAAAGTGTCCTGGCGTTTAGCAAGTTCGCTAATACCAGAACTCAGCTTAGCGAGCTGGTCTTCCTGCTGCGCGAGTTGCTGGCTGTGGTGTCGTACCGCCAGCTGAAAGGGGTCTGAGCCTGCTGTGTCCATCGTTGGCCAGATTGATCTGACAGAAGGTTTGGTTTGGACACAAATGCAAGACTCACAAACACAGCTCTGGTTGACAAACTTTAGTGGTGTGACAAGCAGTGGTCGGTACATGGGTAGACAGTCCAGAAAACACAGCAGCAGTATCATTAACATCAGGCTTAATCGTGGTCGGAACAAATGGGCAGGTGGTCGAAAACACTTTGAGGCAGGCAGGACTATGGAACATGAACGAGAGCTGGAAAGAAGGCACAGGGCGCATCAATCTGGCAAAGAAACAAAGCAGAATGAGCAGTATATATGCACCCCAGCGACGAGCTGCAAATTGAACACAGGTGAGCATGAAAAGCACTGGAAAGGGGGGCGTGACCAGGGAGAGAGAGAGACAGACACGCCCACCTTTAACAGAGACAGAGAGACCCAAACAGAAAAGCATCCAACAAGGAGATAAACAAAAAAGAAGACAGCCTACACACAAAAACAGACTACAACCAAGAAATAAAAGCAGATCAAACACACCCCCTGACATTAATAAGTTTAAGCAAACATGTGAAAACCTGATCTCTGTCTCTGCTAAATGGTGGGTTTCTGGTTGAATATTTTTATGTCATGGAGAAGTGGAAAGTGATGGAAAATAATTACCCACTTGATCTTTAATTGTAAAACAAAAAAGACTCATTTGCATACTTTTTAAAGCATGGACAAAAGGATCACATAACTGCCAGAATTTCAAAAGAAATGGAAACACAAAAGCACAAAGGCATTCACCTTTCAAAACCTGTACTCTTAAATGTTTTTGAATTTAGATAGTTAGAATGAGAATAAAATTAATTTCTTTTGGTACATTTGGGTTTATTTTAGTGTTTTATGCAGTCATTCACAAATACCTTTTTAGCCAAATCTATTAGTTGAACCCAATGATATCAGTAATACATTTCAATGCTTACTTAATAATCAGCGACGGGGCAGCGTGTTGGTCACCCAGTTACTGCACTTGCTTCCAAAGCAAAAAGTTCCTATTTCAAGACCACCTGTGCCCATTCTCCATGTTGCATCAGGAAGGGCATATAGCATAATCCATATCTCACGGCATGTTGTGATTCAGCAGCACGAAATATACATTAATCTATTGGTTCATGATATTGTCACGAAAAGCACCACATTTTCATAACAGGAGCACAAATTCATTCAAATACATTCCGTGACGGCTGCACGAAATTAAAAGTGAAGCGGGGGTTCGGGTGGTTAAGGTTAGGCTTGGGGGAAGGAGTCGGGTTAGTAATAGTGAGTTTAAAAAAAAACCCATTGCGAAAATTGGACGGGACTCCATTTCGTGACGGGAGCACAAAAAAAATCCACGAGACTGAGTTGTGTAATCCCTGTGCCAAAGGAAGAAGCTGAAACAACTTACTTGTTATCTTAATTATTTATTATCTGGCCTCCAGTGTCAGTTTTAAATTGGCTCTTGCTGTGAGTTAATCTTCAATGTCTTTCACACTGGAAGTGCTGCAAAAATTTTTATAATAGTAATAATAATAAACTCCTGTGTTCTGTTATAGCCACTCAGAGTGAATGACTGACCTCGGATGACCTTATTTTTATTATCACACAGTATGAAATACGGGGGGGGGACCAGCATGTCAGTCTGTCTGTCCAACCGTTCGTCTGTTTTCACTTGTTAGACTGATTTCTCAAGAACCAGTTGACCAATTTCATTCATAGTTAGCATAAGGGTGTACTTGGATGATTCCACAACACTAGCCGATTCTGGTGACCTTGGGGTCAGTGTCGAGGTCCCAGCGAGATAGTCAAGATATTGTCATTGCCACCCTTGTTGTCATTATATCTCAAGAACCAGCTGACCAATTTAATTCATATTTGCATAAGAATGTACTTAGGTACTCTTGTTATTCTATCAAAAACTGGAGCACTGCACTCGTAGAGTGCAAAGCTCCACCAACGCTAGTTTCCAATTCCATAAAATTTTACATTGGAAACATTTTTCAAGGTCAAAGTCCTGTTAGAATCAGCTTTTCATGAGGTAAATTAGATGTGATCAAATGTCAGGAGTATGTTTAGTTCATGCACTTGAAAAAGTTTTTTGTTTTTGTTTGTTCTTTGTGGTGTTTTTCATTTTTTTTTTCAGTTTCTGAATTCTTTTCCAGATAATTTTCACAGAACATTGGTTATCTTTGCTATGCACAGTTTGTCGTTTGGCACTTGGTTTCTGACCGATGACTGGAAGATAGACAAACAAGCATAAAATTGGAACTTCCGTCAAATTTTGGTGTAGGTAAATCCATCACAGAATAATGAGAGTGATTGAGGCACTTTGGATTGAGATATAATGTACACCAAAATGGGCTTTTCAATATTAGATTCAAATGTCCACAAAATCCACAATCCAGATCAAACTTTGTCAGGCGATAGTAGGCACCAGTCTGTGCCTCACTTTCAAATATGAGAGTGATTGGGGCATATTTGATTAAGATATAATGTAAAATATACATTAAAAGGGATTTTCAATATTTACTTTAAATGGCCACAGAATCTGTAATCTGGATCAGAACCAAATCAAGCTTTGTCAGTCAATAAAGGTTACCATCCTACATAACACTCTCAAATATGAAAGAAACTTCATGTTTTTTGACAGAGTTATGACATATGAAAATGTTAACAGCACAAATGATTGAAAATAACTTACACCACTTTAGAGAGGGAGTGTGGCCCGCCCGCATCTTTCTGTTTACAAGGATGTCACTGGGAAATTTTAAAATAAGCGAATCCTCAACACCACAGGAGTAAAGCAACTGAGGAAGGGGGAGGACTTGGGAGGGGGCAGAAATATTTAAATTTCAAACCTAATGAAATTACAGGTTAGATTATCTGGAGTTGTACTGTATATCTAGTCAGTAATGGCTACAATATTACTTGCTGGAGAAGTCAAAAGAAAAATTTGTTTTAATATTAGTATTAAAACTAATACTAACTATTAACTAACTAATATTAAAACTACAATTGATTACACCAGTAGATGTCAGTATGATAACAAGCTGCTGAGGTCACACTTAACGAAGCAAATAGACAAATGTGACGTTAGGATGGCCCTTCCAAATAATGCTTTTAGCCGCTTCCACACCAAACGACTCTTAAACAGAGACACCGTTTAATCTGGTTATATCTAAGAGTGCTTTGTGATGTTTTCTCTTTGCCAGTCTTTACCAACAATAATATTATGTCAGGACAAGCTATCCCTAAACCAGCACCATTGGACTAATGCATGTTTCAAAGATGAATGTACAGATGTTGATGCAGACGTTTCTGCTGCAGAGGTTTTTCCATGCTTAAAACTGTGTCCTTGCTGATGAGGATGCAGAAAACTACTATAGTCCCATTTTCAGAATTTTTGTGTCGACTTGATACCAAATTCTGGTCCTCGTGATATCCAGCCATCCAAGCCTTTACTTCTAACCATTTGTTAGAATAAACTATACATAATGATACTATATTACACTACATTAATCTTGGACTTGCTAAAATATGTACCTTTCTATCCAACAAATGGATGAGTCTCTGCTGGTTGGAACTTCAGGTGTGGGTCCTTCTTGCAGGTAAACACTGCTGCTCCTGTTATGTTCGTTCCTGCTAACGCGTCTCTTCCCTCTGCATAAAAACGCTATCATCTTCACAGAGTACACACCACTTTATCCTGCATCCTTCATCGTTTTCTTCTTTTCACAAAACTCTTGTCATTATCCATGACTGCTTCGCTGTTCTTTTTCTCACGCCAAATAGCTATGAGTCAGTTACTGATGACTCAGCAACTACTTGATCTGTAGCATTTGTTAGCAGTTAGCAACAAGCGTGTTGTGCATTACTGCCACCAATTTATTCGAGGTAAGGAGCACTATTCAGGAGGGGTGTCAAAATTGATTCAAAACTCAACCTTTTGAGGATACTTGGCCGAGTGACATGCCTGCATTTAAATCAACAGACAGAGAAACAGGTCACGTCTGAGAGACGTGGGGCCTCATGTATGAACTCTGGGTAAAATCATGACAAAACTGTATGCTCAAAGGCAGAAATGTGCATCTGCATTCTTTGCATCAGATTTACAGAGCTGTGCGTATCCATGGACCTCATCTGCAAGTAACGATGGTGTAGCGTCCACTTTGGCTTTTTTGTTTGTTTTTAATACACTTTTTCAATTCAGTTTCAATTTATTTCATTTATATATGGCAAAATCACAGCAAAGCTGCCTCAAGGTGCTTCACATAAGTAAGGTTGAACCTTACCAACCCCTAGAGCAATCACACAGGTGACAGTGGTAAGGAAAAACTCCCTCTGATGATTTGAGGATGAAACCTCAAGCAGACCAGACTCAAAGGGGTGACCCTCTGCTTGGGTCATGCTATCAACACAGTTGACAATACAAATATACAGGAAATTTTTGTCTTTTGTTTCTATCTGCACCTGCATGAATGACTTATCAGTCCAGTGTGTGAGTGACCATCTCTGCTGCATTTGTTGCACGTGTGCTGTGATGCCTGCTGAGGCTACCGCTGTCGCTCCTTCCTCCTAGTTTGTTGCTCAGCAAGGCCTTGGTTCCTCTCCTGCTCAGCTCTCTCTCTCTCTGTGTGTGTGTGTGTGTGTGTGTGTGTGTGTGTGTGTGTGTGTGTATATATATATATATATATATATATATATATATATATATATACGAGGGCTGTCAATAAAGTAACGGTCCTTTTTATTTTTTTCAAAAAGTATATGGATTTCATTCATATGTTTTTAAGGTCAGACATGCTTGAACCCTCGTGCGCATGCGTGAGTTTTTCCACGCCTGTCGGTGACGTCATTCGCCTGTGAGCACTCCTTGTGGGAGGAGTCATCCAGCCCCTCGTCGGAATTCCTTTGTCTGAGAAGTTGCTGAGAGACTGGCGCGTTGTTTGATCAAAATTTTTTCTAAACCTGTGAGACACATCGAAGTGGACACGGTTCGAAAAATTAAGCTGGTTTTCAGTGAAAATTTTAACGGCTGATGAGAGATTTTGAGGTGATTCTGTCGCTTTAAGGACTTTTCACGGTGCGAGACGTCACGCTGCGCTCTCAGGCGGCGTCATCAGCCTGCTTCAAGCTGAAAACCTCCACATTTCAGGCTCTATTGATCCAGGACGTCGTGAGAGAACAGAGAAGTTTCAGAAGAAGTCGGTTTCAGCATTTTATCCAGATATTCCACTGTTAAAGGAGATTTTTTTAATGAAAGATGTGCGGACGGATCCGCGCGTCGGGACGCAGCCGACGCGGTGCGGCGGCACAGGAAAAACACCTCCGTGTTGATAACCATTTGTAAAATCCAGGCGGCTTTTGATGGCTTTCAGTGGAGTGAGTATATGAGAAATTGTTTAACAGGCAGGACATGTTCCAACTTGTCCTTAAGGCTTTCAACGGAGGTGTTTTTCCTGTGGCGGAGCGTCGCGGCGGCTGCGTCCCGACGCGCGGACCCGTCCGCACGTCTTTCATTAAAAAAATCTCCTTTAACAGTGGAATATCCGGATAAAATGCTGAAACCGACTTCTTCTGAAACTTCTCTGTTCTCTCACGACGTCCTGGATCAATAGAGCCTGAAATGTGGAGGTTTTCAGCTTGAACAGGCTGATGACGCTGCCTGAGAGCGCTGCGTGACGTCTCGCACCGTGAAAAGTCCTTAAAGCGACAGTCTCACCTCAAAATCTCTCATCAGCCGTTAAAATTTTCACTGAAAACCAGCTTAATTTTTCGAACCGTGTCCACTTCGATGTGTCTCACAGGTTTAGAAAAAACTTTGATCAAACAACGCGCCAGTCTCTCAGCAACTTCTCAGACAAAGGAATTCCGACGAGGGGCTGGACGACTCCTCCCACAAGGAGTGCTCACAGGCGAATGACGTCACCGACAGGCGTGGAAAAACTCACGCATGCGCACGAGGGTTCAAGCATGTCTGACGTAAAAACATATGAATGAAATCCATATAGTTTTTGAAAAAAATAAAAAGGACCGTTACTTTATTGACAGCCCTCGTATATATATCAATCATGAACTTGTGCACACTTGCATGAGCCTGCCTTCCACTCTGATCTTCAACCATGAATGGGATGTAGACAGTTCCTTTAAGTAAACATTTAAAAACAATTTTTTTTAACATGGTAAAGGGGGAAAAACAGAAGCAGAATTAAACCAAAGTTGAAACTGAGACACTCATCAAGAGGCCAACAAATGGAAACACGTTTTATTTGCGGGTCTCAGTTGTGTACCCTGGAATGGCCACAGGCACAAAAATGTTTAACCATAATGAGTGCTCAAAAGGCTATTACATGCACATGACATACAATTCATTCCCATGTTTTGATTAATTTGTCTGCATGAGATAAATGTATCTACAGACATCCAGGCACAACAGACCAGCCATTCAGCCCAAAGCACGAACTTCAGTGCAACAGCCCTGTGCAGTTATCATGCCTTCGTAACTCATCACTAAGCTAAAATAAAGCTTAATTAAAGTCTCAATCCATGACTATCACCAAGGCAACCCAGCATTGTGCTATGTTGTCACAGCCACGAATCACTGATCTATGGATTTGTGCTGAGCAAAACGTATTTGAGGGGGAAAAACATTCCACAGCACAAGAAGTGTCTCATTTTATTTCACATCTCATGTTGCTTTTTGAACACCTCATTTTGCATTGCTCCCATGATCTCTTTTTTTTTATGTTAAGCCCAAACCCTAACCTCCCAAACGTTGTACTGCAGATTTTGTTCTTACAGTTTAAGTACATTACAAGCACACCAATGTGCCATTACTCAGAGTCAGAATAACAAGTGCAGCTAAGCCCCAAAACAATATTGTGTGTGGGTACCAAAACCTGACGTGGCGTGGAGAATGCACTTGCAAGAGTGCAATTTAGAACTAGAAACTGGGGGTGCTAAAGTGTGAGGCCCACAGGGCTGAAGCCCATAGGCCGGGGGTCTGGGGCCCGCTTTAGGCCCCCAGAAGCCAACGGTTTCTAGATAAGCTCAGATGCATTCTGAGCATCCAGAACAGTAATTTTAATGTTTTGAGAAAACCATAAAGTGGACACCATTTGACTTATGCAATTTGAAACTGTGGATTTAAGTACTTTATTCTGAGAATAGCCAGCATTGATTTTATTAACATCCTGGTGTAAATAAGGTATCACCACATGTGTAGAACTCAAAAAGAATGATAGGTTGAGTTTTCATTAAAAAAAAACAACTGCAATGTGGTAAAATGTATTCATAAATATGAAAGAACAGGCTCTTAATAATTATTAACTATCACATACTGTATTTTTTTCTCAAGATTTGTTTTTGTATACATTTGAAAAAACAACAGATCATAAGTTTAGGATAAATTACTTATGAATTTAATTTTCGAAGTGGCACTAATGACAACACTCATACTGAACATAATTTCGCTTGCATATACCGATTTTGGAGATCAAGCAATAATTGCAGATGGGCTTTCTGAGGTCCTAGATAGCTTTTCTGATTTCCTTTTCTAACTTTCAGAATTTAGTAAATTAGCATATGGTCCATTGATACTTGTGTGTAGACACTAGTCCCTAGAGGCAACTATTTTCAGTTTCAAATCTGGGCAAATGCAGTCCCAGAAAATTCAGAATGTGACAAACAAGAAACAGGTGTAAACAAGTCAGTGCTGCTAAAAATACAAACTTGCAGAAACAAAGATACTATTCTGACATGGTTTTGCACATAAGACTGACATGGTTTGCACATAAGACTGGCATAGCATGTTTCAAGTACACACATACTGTATGTCAGAAGATGGGACATACCATATTCTGTCCCCCCGGTTGAAAAGGTGGGGGGAAAGCCCCCTCTGTCCCCCACCAAATTGCACCCATGTGCACTTGCCTTGCAGGATTGGAGTATTTTTCTTTCCCCTGAAATATTTTTGACACTCCATAGATCAATTATTCTATGACTGACGCAAAATGACGCCATACTATGTTACACCCAGGACATGCGCTTCAAGCAGGTGGTGGGTGGAATGAATACTTTGGACTCATCTAAATGGTAAATGGTAAATGGACTGCATTTATATAGCGCTTTTCCATCTGCATCAGACGCTCAAAGTGCTTTACAATTATGCCTCACATTCACCCCGATGTCAGGGTGCTGCCATACAAGGCGCTCACTACACACCGGGAGCAATAGGGGATTAAAGGCCTTGCCCAAGGGGCCTGACTGATTTTCCATTCAGGCGGGGATTTGAACCCATGATCTTCTGGACTCAAGCCCAACACCGTAACCACTAGACCATCACCTCCCCTGCCTCTACTCACCTCTACTGCCAAAATAATTTCTTAATATAATAATGTATATTATAATAGCCAAGTGGCTTCTGTGCATGCGTGTATATGGCTTCAATCACACCGGAACCGGGACGAGCTGACATTTGCCTTTTGGTATGCTTATGCATTTTGGGTCAACGATAACTGTTGATAGGACTGATATTTTGGGAGAAATTAGCAATTTTATCTAACCAGTAAACAATGGACATTGTGTGATTTTGGGGTTTTAAATGTTATTGTGGTTCATGTTAACAGTTTAAAAGTGTTGTTAATGTTATTGATTTATTGTGGTTTTGTAGTTGAATTGGTTTAGTCAGTTTAGTTAAGTGTCATGTTACTGGTACCATGAGTAAAATGTGTAGTGTGTTTGATGTTTTCGGCCACCATCTGTTTCTTCACTTCTAAAATTAGAAGCGCCTGCTTGCGGCAGAAAGCAGAAAAGACAAAAAGCTCTCAGTGTGTGTATGTGACACTTTGATCACAGAGAATCTGTGTATCTGATATTTGCCGAGCTGACATTTGCCGTTGGATATGCTTATGTATTAAGTGTCAAGGATGAGAAACACCAAAACGCAAAGTTGATGGGACTAAACTTTTCAGAGAAGCTACAGATATTAGCTAAAAACACTGAACAATGGACATTGCAAAGCACATTCTGGACTCACGCACTATTCCAGCAGGGGGCAGTTAATCATCTTTATATGAAAAGTGTGAGTGTGTCACAGATGTCATGGATAGGCACCACAGGAGATCATGGACAGTACTCACTGGCATTTATTGGGTCCTGCAGAAGACATGAAACGTTTTTTATATCTTCTGGACTCTCCCATCTGCATCTCTGCCCCCTCAGCAATGCAAAAAGGCACTGTGTGATTTCCATCTTCTTTTTTTTTTCTTCCAAAAATACATTATGAACTATCTCAACATTACATTTTAAAAAAAATTTTCTCTAATATTTTACTCTGTCAGGAGCTATGAAACGTTATCAAAAATAACCAATAACAGTATATTTCAAGAGCAAATATAACATTCATGAAAAACGACATTCCAAAAAAAAAAAAGAGAGAACAGTGCCACCATGTGGCTGAAACACAACACAGCATGGGGTGGAGTAGCTTAGCAGTTAATAACAAAATTTACAACAAAAATTGAAAGACATACCTGCAGAAGACATAAAACGTTTTTTTTTTTTTTTTTAATCTTCTGGACTCTCCCATCTGCATCTCTGCCCCTAAACATGCAAAATACTTGGGTTTACACAACGAATTACAAGCTACGCTGCTTTGGTCACATGACAATGCAAATCCCGCCAAAAAAATGCAACTAAAAACGTCCATACAAGTTAAATTAGTGGTAAAAACGACACAACAATGACTGCCAATGCAACAACATTCATCAACAAACAATACTGATCAGAAGTTATGAATTAATTGGCTCATTTAGCAAAGAAACCAATGTAATATAGCGGCAGCGTTCTCCACACAACTTACCCTCAGCAATGCAAAAAGGCACTGTGAGGGGTAGAAGGGAGGGGCTACGGAAGCCCAGGAGGTACGGAAGAGGTTGGGTGCAGGGAGGTAGTTTCCACAGAAAAAAAATAAATAAATCAATAATAATTAAAATACTGATGAATAAAAATAACTCAGAGAGATAAAATTCACTCAAAATACTTAAATTAAATGACAAACAAATTACAGTAACACAATTTGGAAATTCTAATTGATAAGCTGCATTTTTTTTTTTATATAACTCCAGTACTCCCACCCCCACTGAATTTTATCGAATATGAGCACTAACTACACAGTATATATCAAACGAACCTCTTCAAGTTCACAAAGCACGAGGGGTCAACATGAAATCCAACACTAAATGTATCCCATAAGGATGAAGTGGTATGAGTGCAGCGCTTATCCCTCAATCCAGAAACTGGCAACAGGGTGCCTTAAACACCCCACAAAACCCCATCACATAGTTTAGTTTAAGCCCATGATACAGTAGAAAATGAAAACAATAGAATATTATATCAGTACAGCAACTAACAGGCCCCAAAGTGCACAGGCTATCCATTTAAAGTTTTAGTCAGCAAAAGCCTGGAACACAGATTTACAAACAGCTTTGACACTAAACTTGTCTTGAACAACATCCTGTCTGGACATGGTTTAAATGAGTCTGTTCACAGGTTTCACTAGACGACCAAATCTTGACCTGACCTGTGTATGTGCATCAGAATTACCACAGTGTGTGGGTGATGTCTGGTCAACAGTCTGCAGAGTGTCTGATGTATTGTTTGTATGTGTCGTAACATTGAGAGTCGGATCTGGCTGTCTCACACTGTCTGGAATATCCAGAGCAGTCACAGGAGCAGAGTCACAAGTCACAAACTGATCGGTCAGACAATCCTGTGGTAAGACTGGGCAGGTCTGGGGGTCAGAGGTCACGCTTGTAACGTCAGAAACATCTGCTTCTGACAGACTTGGTGAAGACAGCTGCGTAATCCATTCTATGGTTCTCCTCTCAGAATCCACAGGTTCTGGATCAGTTAAGGGGCCCTGTCCCTCTTCCACAATCACAGGTGAGTTCTTGTCACTTCCAAAGGTAAAACTCTCATTAGCTCCACAAAGAGTCCCACTTTCACCATCAAACAAGGTCCCTTCATCCTCTGGGATGCCATCAGTACCTGAACCTGAGAATCCTGTGACAGGTATCACGGATTCTGTATGTGTGTTTCTCAGGGTTCATGTCAATCAATCAATTCAATTTTTTTATATAGCGTCAAATCACAACAAACAGTTGCCCCAAGGCGCTTTATATTGTAAGGCAAGACCATACAATAATTATGTAAAACCCCAACGGTCAAAACGACCCCCTGTGAGCAAGCACTTGGCTACAGTGGGAAGGAAAAACTCCCTTTTAACAGGAAGAAACCTCCAGCAGAACCAGTCTCAGGGAGGGGCAGTCTTCTGCTGGGACTGGTTGGGGCTGAGGGAGAGAACCAGGAAAAAGACATGCTGTGGAGGGGAGCAGAGATCGATCACTAATGATTAAATGCAGAGTGGTGCATACAGAGCAAAAAGAGAAAGAAACAGTGCATCATGGGAACCCCCCAGCAGTCTACGTCTATAGCAGCATAACTAAGGGATGGTTCAGGGTCACCTGATCCAGCCCTAACTATAAGCTTTAGCAAAAAGGAAAGTTTTAAGCCTAATCTTAAAAGTAGAGAGGGTGTCTGTCTCCCTGATCTGAATTGGGAGCTGGTTCCACAGGAGAGGAGCCTGAAAGCTGAAGGCTCTGCCTCCCATTCTACTCTTACAAACCCTAGGAACTACAAGTAAGCCTGCAGTCTGAGAGCGAAGCGCTCTATTGGGGTGATATGGTACTACGAGGTCCCTAAGATAAGATGGGACCTGATTATTCAAAACCTTATAAGTAAGAAGAAGAATTTTAAATTCTATTCTAGAATTAACAGGAAGCCAATGAAGAGAGGCCAATAGGGGTGAGATATGCTCTCTCCTTCTAGTCCCCGTCAGTACTCTAGCTGCAGCATTTTGAATTAACTGAAGGCTTTTTAGGGAACTTTTAGGACAACCTGATAATAATGAATTACAATAGTCCAGCCTAGAGGAAATAAATGCATGAATTAGTTTTTCAGCATCACTCTGAGACAAGACCTTTCTGATTTTAGAGATATTGCGTAAATGCAAAAAAGCAGTCCTACATATTTGTTTAATATGCGCTTTGAATGACATATCCTGATCAAAAATGACTCCAAGATTTCTCACAGTATTACTAGAGGTCAGGGTAATGCCATCCACAGTAAGGATCTGGTTAGACACCATGTTTCTAAGATTTGTGGGGCCAAGTACAATAACTTCAGTTTTATCTGAGTTTAAAAGCAGGAAATTAGAGGTCATCCATGTCTTTATGTCTGTAAGACAATCCTGCAGTTTAGCTAATTGGTGTGTGTCCTCTGGCTTCATGGATAGATAAAGCTGGGTATCATCTGCGTAACAATGAAAATTTAAGCAATACCGTCTAATAATACTGCCTAAGGGAAGCATGTATAAAGTGAATAAAATTGGTCCTAGCACAGAACCTTGTGGAACTTCATAATTAACTTTAGTCTGTGAAGAAGATTCCCCATTTACATGAACAAATTGTAATCTATTAGACAAATATGATTCAAACCACCGCAGCGCAGTGCCTTTAATACCTATGGCATGCTCTAATCTCTGTAATAAAATTTTATGGTCAACAGTATCAAAAGCAGCACTGAGGTCTAACAGAACAAGCACAGAGATGAGTCCACTGTCCGAGGCCATAAGAAGATCATTTGTAACCTTCACTAATGCTGTTTCTGTACTATGATGAATTCTAAAACCTGACTGAAACTCTTCAAATAGACCATTCCTCTGCAGATGATCAGTTAGCTGTTTTACAACTACCCTTTCAAGAATTTTTGAGAGAAAAGGAAGGTTGGAGATTGGCCTATAATTAGCTAAGATAGCTGGGTCAAGTGATGGCTTTTTAAGTAATGGTTTAATTACTGCCACCTTAAAAGCCTGTGGTACATAGCCAACTAACAAAGATAGATTGATCATATTTAAGATCGAAGCATTAAATAATGGTAGGGCTTCCTTGAGCAGCCTGGTAGGAATGGGGTCTAATAAACATGTTGATGGTTTGGATGAAGTAACTAATGAAAATAACTCAGACAGAACAATCGGAGAGAAAGAGTCTAACCAAATACCGGCATCACTGAAAGCAGCCAAAGATAACGATACGTCTTTGGGACAGGTGCAGCTGGCCTGAGGCCCCTGCACGTGGCCTGCGGGAAAGCACCTAAAAGGCCTTGGAAAGCCCCTGACAGACTGAATGACTAATAGAGCCCTTTTTTTTGGGTTGAACACCTGCTAGTTCAACCAGAGGACATACAGTTCGGATCAGGACACTTGATAGTTCATCATAGTTCAAATAAGGACCTAAAAATTCTTCTACAGTTATGAGTAGTTTTTTCTCTAATAGTTAAAATTTTGGCTACAGTGAAAAGAAAGTCATGAAGTCATTACTAGTTAAAGTTAATGGAATACTCAGCTCAATAGAGCTCTGACTCTTTGTCAGCCTGGCTACAGTGCTGAAAAGAAACCTGGGGTTGTTCTTATTTTCTTCAATTAGTGATGAGTAGAAAGATGTCCTAGCTTTACGGAGGGCTTTTTTATAGAGCAACAGACTCTTTTTCCAGGCTAAGTGAAGATCTTCTAAATTAGTGAGACGCCATTTCCTCTCCAACTTACGGGTTATCTGCTTTAAGCTAAGAGTTTGTGAGTTATACCACGGAGTCAGGCACTTCTGATTTAAAGCTCTCTTTTTTAGAGGAGCTACAGCATCCAAAGTTGTCTTCAATGAGGATGTAAAACTATTGACGAGATACTCTATCTCACTTACAGAGTTTAGGTAGCTACTCTGCACTGTGTTGGTATATGGCATTAGAGAACATAAAGAAGGAATCATATCCTTAAACCTAGTTACAGCGCTTTCTGAAAGACTTCTAGTGTAATGAAACTTATTCCCCACTGCTGGGTAGTCCATCAGAGTAAATGTAAATGTTATTAAGAAATGATCAGACAGAAGGGAGTTTTCAGGGAATACTGTTAAGTCTTCTATTTCCATACCATAAGTCAGAACAAGATCTAAGATATGATTAAAGTGGTGGGTGGACTCATTTACTTTTTGAGCAAAGCCAATAGAGTCTAATAATAGATTAAATGCAGTGTTGAGGCTGTCATTCTCAGCATCTGTGTGGATGTTAAAATCGGACACTATAATTATCTTATCTGAGCTAAGCACTAAGTCAGACAAAAGGTCTGAAAATTCACAGAGAAACTCACAGTAACGACCAGGTGGACGATAGATAATAACAAATAAAACTGGTTTTTTGGACTTCCAATTTGGATGGACAAGACTAAGAGTCAAGCTTTCAAATGAATTAAAGCTCTGTCTGGGTTTTTGATTAATTAATAAGCTGGAATGGAAGATTGCTGCTAATCCTCCGCCCCGGCCCGTGCTACGAGCATTCTGACAGTTAGTGTGACTCGGGGGTGTTGACTCATTTAAACTAACATATTCATCCTGCTGTAACCAGGTTTCTGTAAGGCAGAATAAATCAATATGTTGATCAATTATTATATCATTTACCAACAGGGACTTAGAAGAGAGAGACCTAATGTTTAATAGACCACATTTAACTGTTTTAGTCTGTGGTGCAGTTGAAGGTGCTATATTATTTTTTCTTTTTGAATTTTTATGCTTAAATAGATTTTTACTGGTTATTGGTGGTCTGGGAACAGGCACCGTCTTTACGGGGATGGGGTAATGAGGGGATGGCAGGGGGAGAGAAGCTGCAGAGAGGTGTGTAAGACTACAACTCTGCTTCCTGGTCCCAACCCTGGATAGTCACGGTTTGGAGGATTTAAGAAAATTGGCCAGATTTCTAGAAATGACAGCTGCTCCATCCAAAGTGGGATGGATGCCGTCTCTCCTAACAAGACCAGGTTTTCCCCAGAAGCTTTGCCAATTATCTATGAAGCCCACCTCATTTTTTGGACACCACTCAGACAGCCAGCAATTCAAGGAGAAGATGCGGCTAAACATGTCACTCTCGGTCTGATTGGGGAGGGGCCCAGAGAAAACTACAGAGTCTGACATTGTTTTTGCAAACTTACACACCGATTTAATGTTAATTTTAGTGACCTCCGATTGGCGTAACCGGGTGTCATTACTGCCGACGTGAATTACAATCTTACCAAATTTACGCTTAGCCTTAGCCAGCAGTTTCAAATTTCCTTCAATGTCGCCTGCTCTGGCCCCCGGAAGACAATTGACTATGGTTGCTGGTGTCGCTAACTTCACATTTCGCAAAACAGAGTCGCCAATAACCAGAGTTTGATCCTCGGCGGGTGTGTCGTCGAGTGGGGAAAAATGGTTAGAGATGTGAACGGGTTGGCGGTGTACACAGGGCTTCTGTTTAGGGCTACGCTTCCTCCTCACAGTCACCCAGTCAGCCTGCTTTCCCGGCTGCTTGGGATCTGCCAGGGGGTAACTAACGGCGGCTAAGCTACCTTGGTCCCGCACCGACTACAGGGGCCTGGCTAGCTGTAGAATTATCCACGGTGCGGAGCCGAGTCTCCAATTCGCCCAGCCTGGCCTCCAAAGCTACGAATAAACTACACTTATTACAAGTACCGTTACTGCTAAAGGAGGCCGAGGAATAACTAAACATTTCACACCCAGAGCAGAAAAGTGCGGGAGAGACAGGAGAAGCCGCCATGCTAAATCGGCTAAGAGCTAGTAGCTACGCTAAGCTAGCGGATTCCTAAAAACATGCAAAGTGAATAATGTGTAAATAATTTAGAGGTGATTCAGCAGAAGGAGTGCTTTAGTTAAGGCACGTAAAGATTACACTGGGAAACAAATCGTAATCTAGATAACTAGATCAATCTAACTGTGCAGATTAAACAGCTAACAGATACAGAAAAACACCGCTGTGCTCTGGAACAGGAAGTGATACAATACCGCAGTGAGAGCCAACCGTCCACCACAGTGTAGACAGTTGATTCCCACTGGTCACCAAGCTTCTTCTTACTCCTTTCCTTCCTGTTTGCCAAGAGCACCCTGTCACCAATGTCAATGTTGGATCCCTTCACCTTCCTGTTGTACAGCTGAGTATGCTTTCTCTGCTCTTTGACAGCACGGTCCTGTGCAATCACCATCGCCTCTTTCAGATCATTAGCAAGGCATGTCACATACTTATCATAACTCGTCACTGCAGAGTCATGAAGGACAGCACGGAAGAGGGCATCAACAGGTAGGCGGGGGACTCTGCCAAACATGAGGTAAAAGGGGGGGTAACCTGTTGTCTCATGGGCTGTGCAGTTATACATGAAGGTCAGCGTCTGCAGGCGTCGTGGCCAATCCGCTTTCTCTTCAGGGGGCAATGCACGAATCATGCCACCCAATGTTCCATTGAACCGTTCCACACTCCCGTTTCCCATAGGGTGGTAGGGGGTTGTGTGTGACTTCTTGACACCCGATACTCGGAGGAGCTCACTTATCAGCTGACTTTCGAAGTTAGCGCCTTGGTCGCTGTGAATCCTCACAGGAAAGCCAAAGACACAGAAATACCGGTCCCACAGAACCCTTGCCACCTGCTTAGCTGTCTGGTCTTTACATGGAAATGCCTGAGCTAGCCTTGTAAAATGGTCTGTTATCACTAAGACATCAATAGACTTGTTTCTGGAGTCTTCAGCAGACCAAAAGTCAATACAGACCAACTCCAATGGCCTAGTTGACATTATAGTCTCCAGGGGAGCCCTTCCTTCAGGCTCAACTGTCTTGCTGATGATGCATCGCTGACAATGACTGACATAGTCCCTAACATCTCTGTCAAGATGTAGCCAGAAAAACCTGTCTTGTGAAGCTGAGGCTCCTGGACTGAGCCTGATGACCTGCTCCATTGTGAACTCCTTGCAGAACCTCAGTCTTGAGAGAGTCAGGTACGACATATTCGAAGCGTTTAGCCTTGGTTTTCAGGTCCCTTGAAATCCTGTACAGCACACCATTTGTCACAGTCAATTTATCCCAGTGTTTCAAGTATTTAGTGACAGAGACAGACTCCTTGAACCTTTCTCTTCTGGAAGGCCTACAATGTCTTTCAACATAGTACAAGACCCGAGAGACAGTCCTGTCCTCCAACTGCCTGTCACGGAGGTCCTTTTCTGTGTAGGCGGGTAAGGTGTCCTGTCCAGGTGGAACCAACTGAGGTAGATGCTGCAACACTTCAACAGCATGGGACCTTGGACCAGCATCCCACTCAAGGAGCGACTGTAGTACAGCAGACACATCCTCCATTGCAACAGACTGAGTGTGCATCTGTAAGGGACTGTATGTGAACTTGACACTCACTGTAGAGGGTGTCTTGTGACCACTGGATGACCGAAAGGCATTCTGCACTGAAGAACTTGACACATCTTTGACCACACTGAGAAGGCCTTCATAGGGTTCAGCAAGCAGCCTGTGGCCAACACTCCCCTTGACAAAAGGCACACGGCTCAAGGCATCAGCCACAATGTTTTGTTGACCTGGGACATATGTGATGTCAAAGTCATAACTGGCCAACTTGGCTACTCAGCGTTTCTCACAACACTCCAGCTTTGGCTTTGTCAGGATGTGAGTCAACGGGTTGTTATCAGTCCAGACTGTGAATTTGTGGCCCTTCAGCCAATGACTAAACTTATCACAGACTTACCATTTCAAGGCCAGAAACTGTAGTCTGTGAGCTGGGTAGTTCTTTTGGGCGCGAGACAATGACTTGCTAGCAAAAGCAATTGGTCTGGCTCGTGCTTCACCATCTTGAATCTGCGAAAGAACAGCACCTATGCCATCCAGGGATGCATCACTTGAAAGCATGAAAGGACGGCTGAAATCCGGGTGGGCTAGGACAACGCTGTGAACCAGCGAAGCCTTCAGATTTTCAAAGGCCTGTTCCTGCTCCGTTGTCCAGTCAGAAGCACACAACTTCCTACCAGACAGTTTGTTCTTATGGTATTTACCTTTTTTTCTTCACACCTTTCAGCAGGTCAAAGAGTGGTTTGGCGATGGCAGAGTACCTGGGTACGAAGTGCTGGTAGTAGTTGATCATCCCCAAAAAGGGTCTTATTCACTTCTCGGACGGAGTGACACCATCAGGCTCCATGAGGTCAGCGGTTGTCATGTTTGTGATGTTCCCGACCTTACTTGGGTCTGTTGAAATACCAGTCTCATCTATCACATGGCCGAGAAACTTAACAGACCTCCTAAGGAAGAAACACTTTTTAGGGGCCAGCTTCAAGTTATGGCCACGCAACCTTTCGAACACCATCTGCAGCCGTTGGAAGGCAGTCTCCTCGTTAGGTGCAAACACCAACAGATCATCCAAGTAGCACAGTAGGCTCAGATAATTTTGGTCTCCAAAAATGCTGGTCATCATGCGCATGAAGCTCCCCGGCCTGTTGCAAAAGCCCTGCGGCAGATGGTTGTACTCGAACAAGCCCAAGGGTTGAGTTCCTCTTCTAAAAATTGTTGAGGCTGAAGATTTTAAAAACATTCTGGACTCACACACCATTCCGACTCATCATACAAGCTTTGTTTAATTAATTAACACCCTTGAAAAATGTCAGCTACCTATTTCATAAACTCTACCCAATATAGAGCCTGTGGATCCCCATGGGCAAGGTGCTAGTTTTAATTTTATTACCTTATGAGACTCATGGTGTTGATAAAGGAAAGCTCAAAAGTGTTAATTCGTTTTCTATAACAGCTTACTTCAGTCAAGCGTCATTTGGTGGCCGGACCCCTATTTTCCAGCAGACATAGAGAGGCAAAGCGAGAGGCAAAGTACACTTTAGACAGGATCCCAGTCTACTGCATTACCACATATAGACAGACAAACTCATTCGCACCTACACACACATATACAGTGAGGAAAATAAGTATTTGATTTGTCAATTTTGCAAGTTTTCCCACCTACGAAGAATGGAGACATCTTTAATTTTTATCATAGGCATACTTCAACTGTGAGAGACAGAATCTAAAAAAAATTTCAGAAAATCGCATTGTATGGTTTTTAAATAATTAATTTGCATTATAATGGATGAAATAAGTGTTTGATACATTTCCTGTAGTTCTTGACCATGTTTTCACACACTGCAGCGGGGATTTTGGTCCACTCCACCATACAGATCTTCTCCAGATCTTTCAGGTTTGGAGTTTCAGCTCCCTCCAAAGATTTTCTATTGAGTTCAGGTCTGGAGACTGGCTAGGCCAGTCCAGGACCTTGAAATGCTTCTTCCAGAGCCACTCCTTACCTGCCCTGGCTGTGTGTTTGGGGTCATTGTCATGCTGGAAGATCAAGCCATGACCCATCGTCAATGCTCTTACTGAGGCAAGGAGGTTGTTTGGCAAAATCTCGCAATACATGACCCCATCCATCCTCCCTTCAATATGGTGCAATCGTCCTGTCCCTTTTACAGAAAAGCACCCCCAAAAATGATGTTTCCACCCCCATGGTTCACAGTTGGGACAGTGTTCTTGGGGTTGTTCTCATCCTCTGAACACGGCGAGTGGAGTTGATACCAAAAAGCTCTACTTTTGACTAATTTGCCCACATGACCTTCTCCCATGCCTCCTCTGGATCATCCAGGTGGTCACTGGTGAAGTTCAAATAGGCCTGGACATGTGCTGGCTTGAGCAGGGGTACACTGTGTGCCCTGCAGGATTACAAACCATGATGCCATAGTGTGTTACTCATGTGATCTTTGCGACTGTGGTCCCAGCTCACTTCAGGTCATTGACTAGGTCCTCCTGTGTAGTTCTGGGCTTTCTCAATCATCCTTACCCCATGAGGCAGATCTTGCATGGAGCCCCAGACTGAGGAAGATTGCCAGTAATCTTGGGTTTCTTACATTTTCTAATAATTACGCCAACAGTTGTTGTCCTGTAGCCTGTCCCAGCCTTGTGCAGGTCTACAGTTTTGTCCCTGGTGTCCTTAGACACCAGGGACAAAACAAGGTCTTGGCCATGGTGGACAGGTTGGAGTGTGATTGATTGTGTGGACAGGTGTCTTTTATACAGGTAACAAATTCAAACAGGTGCAGTTAATACAGGTAAAGAGTGCAGAATAGGAGGGCTTCTTAAAGAAACAGACAAGTCTACAAGAATCAGACTTCTTGCTGGATGGTCGGCGATCAGATACTTATGTCACTGAATAAAATTAATTGTGATTCAATATGGTTTTCTGATGTATGTATGTATGTATTTATTTATTTATTTTAGTTTTTTTTAGGTTCTGTCTCTCATAGTTTAAGTGTAGCTATGATAAAAATTACAGACCTCTCCATTTGTTGCAAAACTTGCAAAATTGACTGTGGATCAAATACTTATTTGCCTCACTGTGTGTGTGTGTGTGTGTGTGTGTGTGTGTGTGTGTGTGTGTGTGTGTGTGTGTGTGTGTGTGTGTGTGTGTGTGTGTGTGTGTGTGTGTGTGTGTGTGTGTGTGTGTGTGTGTGTGTGTGTGTGTGTGTGTTGGAAGTGGGAGGAAGGGAGAGAACTCACACAAACATGGGGAGAACATGCAATCTCCACACAGAATGGACCAGGGGGAAACGATCCCAAAACCTTCTTGCTGGGAGGTACCATTGTTTACCACTAAGCTACCATGCCACCGCATCAAAAGTGTTGAATTTACAATTTTGCACTATCCAGGACAAAAGAATCACTCACTGCAAATGACAAGCACAAACATTTTTTCAGATCACTAATGACGTTACTGGCCAACACCAGGCAGGTGTTTTGTTTACAATGTTAACTGAAAATGCATGCTCGGAACAAGTGAGGGAAAATGACATCTGGAAAATTCTCGTTTCAGTGCACCTGGCCAAAATCCCTGAATGTGTAAAGTGTAAAGAAATACTGACAGGTGTTGAATAATGGAAACTCTGATGAAAAGTCAGAAATACTAGGACAGTATTATATGACATGTTAGGTTTAGAAGCATATTGTTGTGCTATCCATCGCCACATCCTACCACACTATAGAATCACCTTAGTAATCACCCGGGGAGACAACCATCCCCAATTCAACTTGATTTATTTTATTTGTATATGCCAAATCAGTGCTGCCTCAAGGCGCTTCACATGACTAAGGTCCAACCTTACACCCCCACCGCCCCCCCACCACCACCACCACCACCACCACCAAGCAAGCACATATGGAAAACTCTGATGATAACGATAACAAAACCTCAAGCAGACCAGACCTAGAGGGGTGGCCCACTGCTTAGGCCATTCTAACAGTTAAAAGGGTTTTACAGATTTACAAGAATTTCTGAATAAACAGAAGAAACAGAAAAATGGAAGAGCAACAAAAACAGAGTCCTTAATTGAACTAAAAGGCAGTCCATCTTGGGTCTTTAATCCATCAGTCTCCATGTCCAGTTCCAGTTAGAGCCTGAAGAAGTATGACTTTCAGTCATTGATGCAACAGGTAGGGCATACCTGAGGTCAGTCTGGTGCCCTGGCGTGCAGGACCAGGATCCATTGGGGGTGTTGTCAGTGCCTTGGACAGAGAGAAAAAGCACTGAACCATTGGCTGGAAGTAACTGCACCCGAGGCATTAATTCACCAGTAACGAATCAACAGAAGCAAAGTGATTACTAAGGTGGCCACTGACAGCTGGCCCTGTACTTCACTAACAGACCCAGAATTTGGATGTCGCAAGGCCAAGACCTGTTGTGTTGCTAATAATATGAATTAAAAGGACAGGAAGCATAGTTCCTTACTACACTGGTATGTTAGCCATATGATAGGGAGAACAGATGTGTCTTTAGTCTAGACCAGTGGTGGGCACAGTTCTGCTAATTAGCAAAGCTAACTTTTTTGTTAGCAGATTAGCGCTTCAGCTAACTTTGGAAACCATCAGCGGACCAATTAGCTTCTGCTAAGTTTAGTTCCTCTAACTTTCAGCCCGCTAACATTGTTATGCTGGCATAGTGAGTAAACCTTAATGGTAAAAACGTGTGTAAACCCTAAAATCATATTTGTTGTTAAAAAAAATGAGGTGGGCTTCATAGATAATTGGCAAAGCTTCTGGGGAAAACCTGGTCTTGTTAGGAGAGACGGCATCCATCCCACTTTGGATGGAGCAGCTCTCATTTCTAGAAATCTGGCCAATTTTCTTAAATCCTCCAAACCGTGACTATCCAGGGTTGGGACCAGGAAGCAGAGTTGTAGTCTTACACACCTCTCTGCAGCTTCTCTCCCCCTGCCATCCCCTCATTACCCCATCCCCGTAAAGACGGTGCCTGTTCCCAGACCACCAATAACCAGTAAAAATCTATTTAAGCATAAAAATTCAAAAAGAAAAAATAATATAGCACCTTCAACTGCACCACAGACTAAAACAGTTAAATGTGGTCTATTAAACATTAGGTCTCTCTCTTCTAAGTCCCTGTTGGTAAATGATATAATAATTGATCAACATATTGATTTATTCTGCCTTACAGAAACCTGGTTACAGCAGGATGAATATGTTAGTTTAAATGAGTCAACACCCCCGAGTCACACTAACTGTCAGAATGCTCGTAGCACGGGCCGGGGCGGAGGATTAGCAGCAATCTTCCATTCCAGCTTATTAATTAATCAAAAACCCAGACAGAGCTTTAATTCATTTGAAAGCTTGACTCTTAGTCTTGTCCATCCAAATTGGAAGTCCAAAAAACCAGTTTTATTTGTTATTATCTATCGTCCACCTGGTCGTTACTGTGAGTTTCTCTGTGAATTTTCAGACCTTTTGTCTGACTTAGTGCTTAGCTCAGATAAGATAATTATAGTGTCCGATTTTAACATCCACACAGATGCTGAGAATGACAGCCTCAACACTGCATTTAATCTATTATTAGACTCTATTGGCTTTGCTCAAAAAGTAAATGAGTCCACCCACCACTTTAATCATATCTTAGATCTTGTTCTGACTTATGGTATGGAAATAGAAGACTTAACAGTATTCCCTGAAAACTCCCTTCTGTCTGATCATTTCTTAATAACATTTACATTTACTCTGATGGACTACCCAGCAGTGGGGAATAAGTTTCATTACACTAGAAGTCTTTCAGAAAGCGCTGTAACTAGGTTTAAGGATATGATTCCTTCTTTATGTTCTCTAATGCCATATACCAACACAGTGCAGAGTAGCTACCTAAACTCTGTAAGTGAGATAGAGTATCTCGTCAATAGTTTTACATCCTCATTGAAGACAACTTTGGATGCTGTAGCTCTAAAAAAGAGAGCTTTAAATCAGAAGTGCCTGACTCCGTGGTATAACTCACAAACTCGTAGCTTAAAGCAGATAACCCGTAAGTTGGAGAGGAAATGGCGTCTCACTAATTTAGAAGATCTTCACTTAGCCTGGAAAAAGAGTCTGTTGCTCTATAAAAAAGCCCTCCGTAAAGCTAGGACATCTTTCTACTCATCACTAATTGAAGAAAATAAGAACAACCCCAGGTTTCTTTTCAGCACTGTAGCCAGGCTGACAAAGAGTCAGAGCTGAGTATTCCATTAACTTTAACTAGTAATGACTTCATGACTTTCTTTGCTAACAAAATTTTAACTATTAGAGAAAAAATTACTCATAACTGTAGAAGAATTTTTAGGTCCTTATTTGAACTATGATGAACTATCAAGTGTCCTGATCCGAACTGTATGTCCTCTGGTTGAACTAGCAGGTGTTCAACCCCAAAAAAAGGGCTCTATTAGTCATTCAGTCTGTCAGGGGCTTTCCAAGGCCTTTTAGGTGCTTTCCCGCAGGCCACGTGCAGGGGCCTCAGGCCAGCTGCACCTGTCACAAAGACGTATCGTTATCTTTGGCTGCTTTCAGTGATGCCGGTATTTGGTTAGACTCTTTCTCTCCGATTGTTCTGTCTGAGTTATTTTCATTAGTTACTTCATCCAAACCATCAACATGTTTATTAGACCCCATTCCTACCAGGCTGCTCAAGGAAGCCCTACCATTATTTAATGCTTCGATCTTAAATATGATCAATCTATCTTTGTTAGTTGGCTATGTACCACAGGCTTTTAAGGTGGCAGTAATTAAACCATTACTTAAAAAGCTATCACTTGACCCAGCTATCTTAGCTAATTATAGGCCAATCTCCAACCTTCCTTTTCTCTCAAAAATTCTTGAAAGGGTAGTTGTAAAACAGCTAACTGATCATCTGCAGAGGAATGGTCTATTTGAAGAGTTTCAGTCAGGTTTTAGAATTCATCATAGTACAGAAACAGCATTAGTGAAGGTTACAAATGATCTTCTTATGGCCTCGGACAGTGGACTCATCTCTGTGCTTGTTCTGTTAGACCTCAGTGCTGCTTTTGATACTGTTGACCATAAAATTTTATTACAGAGATTAGAGCATGCCATAGGTATTAAAGGCACTGCGCTGCGGTGGTTTGAGTCATATTTGTCTAATAGATTACAATTTGTTCATGTAAATGGGGAATCTTCTTCACAGACTAAAGTTAATTATGGAGTTCCACAAGGTTCTGTGCTAGGACCAATTTTATTCACTTTATACATGCTTCCCTTAGGCAGTATTATTAGACAGTATTGCTTAAATTTTCATTGTTACGCAGAAGATACCCAGCTTTATCTATCCATGAAGCCAGAGGACACACACCAATTAGCTAAACTGCAGGATTGTCTTACAGACATAAAGACATGGATGACCTCTAATTTCCTGCTTTTAAACTCAGATAAAACTGAAGTTATTGTACTTGGCCCCACAAATCTTAGAAACATGGTGTCTAACCAGATCCTTACTCTGGATGGCATTACCCTGACCTCTAGTAATACTGTGAGAAATCTTGGAGTCATTTTTGATCAGGATATGTCATTCAAAGCGCATATTAAACAAATATGTAGGACTGCTTTTTTGCATTTACGCAATATCTCTAAAATCAGAAAGGTCTTGTCTCAGAGTGATGCTGAAAAACTAATTCATGCATTTATTTCCTCTAGGCTGGACTATTGTAATTCATTATTATCAGGTTGTCCTAAAAGTTCCCTAAAAAGCCTTCAGTTAATTCAAAATGCTGCAGCTAGAGTACTGACGGGGACTAGAAGGAGAGAGCATATCTCACCCATATTGGCCTCTCTTCATTGGCTTCCTGTTAATTCTAGAATAGAATTTAAAATTCTTCTTCTTACTTATAAGGTTTTGAATAATCAGGTCCCATCTTATCTTAGGGACCTCGTAGTACCATATCACCCCAATAGAGCGCTTCGCTCTCAGACTGCAGGCTTACTTGTAGTTCCTAGGGTTTGTAAGAGTAGAATGGGAGGCAGAGCCTTCAGCTTTCAGGCTCCTCTCCTGTGGAACCAGCTCCCAATTCAGATCAGGGAGACAGACACCCTCTCTACTTTTAAGATTAGGCTTAAAACTTTCCTTTTTGCTAAAGCTTATAGTTAGGGCTGGATCAGGTGACCCTGAACCATCCCTTAGTTATGCTGCTATAGACGTAGACTGCTGGGGGGTTTCCATGATGCACTGTTTCTTTCTCTTTTTGCTCTGTATGCACCACTCTGCATTTAATCATTAGTGATCGATCTCTGCTCCCCTCCACAGCATGTCTTTTTCCTGGTTCTCTCCCTCAGCCCCAACCAGTCCCAGCAGAAGACTGCCCCTCCCTGAGCCTGGTTCTGCTGGAGGTTTCTTCCTGTTAAAAGGGAGTTTTTCCTTCCCACTGTAGCCAAGTGTTTGCTCACAGGGGGTCGTTTTGACCGTTGGGGTTTTACATAATTATTGTATGGCCTTGCCTTACAATATAAAGCGCCTTGGGGCAACTGTTTGTTGTGATTTGGCGCTATATAAAAAAATTGATTGATTGATTGTTTTGCAGTCACAGTCAGACCGCTGTGAGTTCAGCCCTCCCCCAGCAGAAGGGGCCGGCTGTTGGCTGTAAAAAAAGTATAATTTACTTTCCACATGCAGCAACACAGACTTGTGGCAGGAGATATGAAAAGCAAGGCACTTCTCACTGATGGTATCATTTATAAACAAAACTAATTCCGGGCAGTTTATTGACATTAACAGCAACTCTGTCATTTTTTACAAAGTGAAAATATCACACATATCTTTTAAAGTAATGCACTAATGCTGAAAGTTTGAGCATTAACATCACCGCTGGACTGATAGTATTGCACACCGGGCATTTGCCTGGTGGCCTGATGGCCTACTGGCCTGCGGATTTTTTTTTTTTTTTTACTAAGTAAAGTGAGCTGTGAGCTTTTCATCCGCGTTTTGTTTTTGTTTTGTTTTTGTAGCAGCTACGACTCGTCCTCACCTCTTAAAGCGTGGTGATCAGCACACCTGCACTGAGCTTTAGAAAGACGTTTTTTATCCTTTTTTCCTCCTTTATTTAGAGCTGAGCTGAGCTGCTCCATATCTGCACGTTAAAACAGCTGATCCTCCGCGACGCGTCAACAACTAACACTATTTTCCACTCAAATGCACCTAAACTCTCTTTCTGAGGACCACATGATGTGAAAACACAATAAAATTTTCTTACCTGTCAATCTGGTCACGTTTTCTGCATAAATAAATGTTATCCATTCTTTGTGCTCAAACGCCAAAGCAGGGGCGAATCCAGATGGAATGGGGGCGTGGGGCAGGGATGTCCCCCCCTCACAACACCCCTAGATTAAAGGTCCAGTCTTGAAGCCTTTTTCTTACTACAACTACTAATACTACTTAAAATAATAATTTTGTTTAGCGAAAATTTAAATGTTAGAAAAATGTTAGAAAGAATTTAATAGTTACATTTATTAACAATGTAGGTTAGAAATTACAAGTTTTACTGTTACAGTGCTGTCAGCAGTTAAATATGAGGTCAAGAAAGAGGTCTTTATTTTACTTTTTATAAAACAAGTATTTATTTTCATTGAAGTCAAGAAAGGGTGACTATAAAGTGAGTTTTGGCAAAACAGGTATCATTGTCATGTTAAGGTGGCAGAGGGTTGTTGTGGGAAGCTGGGGAAAGTAACTAAAAAGTAACTAGTAATCTAACTTAGGTACTTTTACGATTGAGTAATCAGCAAAGTAACTAAGTTACTTTTTCAAGGAGTAATCAGTAATCAGTAATTGGATTACTTTTTCAAAGTAACTGTGGCAACACTGGATACCAGTATATAAACCCTCCTATTGGTGCATAAACTGGTAGATCGGCCCTTTAGTCATGATTGATTGTGGCCTGAACCAATGAGGTGAGGGGCAGGCCAATTACCCCTCCATCTCGGGCCTCGGTTGGGCTACACAGTGCGCCAGTGCAGGACAGAGCGATAACGAGCGATATGGATGGTGGCAAGAAGAGGAAAGGTGGTGCTGAAAGAGCCAGGGATCAGAAGAGAGTAGCCCTTCAGGCAGATGCTGCAAAATGTCTTAAAATAACAGACATGTTTGTTTCGCGTGGACGCGGAGCATCCACATCTGCGGCAGGCAGCCTCAGCAAGTGGCGGAGAAGAAGTTCAACAGGTGGATGAGGTGGGGACCACTACGGCCATGACGGTAAGTGAAGGTTAACATCAGCTATTAATTGATGAACAGCAACCTAACTTGTTCATAAATCAGACATCTGTGTGTGAGAGAGACATTCTGATCTTCTGGTCTGAAGTAAAGTGCTGTCTAACTGGGTCACTCAGATATGAATTAAGGTTGGATATTATTTTCATGCGTGCTAACTCTGCCAGTCACGTAACCTAGCCTAGCAATGTAATCTGTGCAAATGGTGTGCATGGCTAGCTACCATGCTGCCGCCGCCAGGTTGTTTCTTTATTCTATTTGTGTGACGGTTGTGCGTCGGTGATACGAAGTACGCTGTTTTGCACAGTCTGCGGTGCGGTGGCGTGGTATAACGGCGTCCCTGTCTAAAATGTATTTTCCCAAGTCCTGGCATAATTTCACATACCTAACATTTTACTTTAAATTGAGAGTCATTCTCTAAGTTGATTAGCAACACAAATTAGTAATAAAAGAAATCCTTGATGTTACTTGTAGCTTGTAGTGAGATAGACAACTGTCTCCATCTTGTGGCCTTTTTGTGTATTGCAGTTTCAAAAGTTCAACCTTTGTATCCAGTCATTGGTCCAGTCATCCAGTCATTTCTTGCTTTATATGATGAATTGTATCACACAAGTAATGATATATTATTTATAGTATAGCCTACAATATTTCTATAACAAATGTTTTTATATAATTTCTATTTCTAAATTTAAGTAACAAGGCTGAATGAAATGACGGCTTATTATGTGTAAAAAGTAATGTGACCTACTGTCAATAGATCATACTTTTGATAAGCCTATGATAACTATATTTCGGGAGAACTTTTCATAATGCTTCTTATAGTGTTAAAATGTATGTGTCTCCTGGTGCACATTGATTGGTTAAGGGGCCAAAAAAAAAACACTGTCACAACAGGCTTAATTTTTTTCCCCTTCAATACCTGGTGGTGGCCTGGTCTTGGTTAAAAATGCCCGGCCTGAAAAATTTCCCCAGTCCAGCCCTGATTAACATACACACGCAGCAAAAGGCAGTGTACCAAGTCAATACTAAAAGTTAGTGGTTAGCTGCTTCCGCTAAATTTTTTAGTGGTTTATTGGTTTACCGTTATAAATGTTAGCTTTTCAGTTAGCACATCAGCGGTTATCAAAGATAACTTTTGGTTAGTTGTGTCCACCACTGGTCTAGACTTAAATGTCTCTATGGAATCTGACTGTTTTATCTCTGCGGGGAGATCATTCCACAAGGTACACATACAATAAGAGAAGTCTCTGTGGCCTGCCGACTTTTTTAACCTTAGGGACACAAAGTTGTCCTGCGTCCTGGGAACACAGAGCACAGGCCAGTTAGTAGGGTGTAATTGGGTCAGCTATGTATGGAGGCCCTAATCCATAAATAATTCATAAGTTAGTAAGAAAACCTTAAAATCTGATCTCAAAGAGACAGGAAGCCAATGAAGGAAGGCCAAAATTAGTATAATGTGGTTAAACTTTCTACTTCTGAGAGACCACAACATGTGAGAATAGGACACCACATCTCCTCCAGCCTTACTTTGAACACAGGGACCCCACAAGGATGCGTGTTGAGCCCCACCCTCTTTACACTGCTCACTCAGGACTGCGCTCCCATCTACTCTTCTAATTCCTTTATCAAATTTGCAGCTGATACAACAGTAATGGGACTCATCTCGAATAATGATGAGATAGCATACAGGCGCGAGGTGGCACATCTGGCTAAGTGGTGTGAGGGCAGCAATCTGGTCCTTAACACCTCAAAGACGAAGGAGGCAATTATTGACTTCAGGAGATCAAGAGGGAATACATCTCCCCCTTTACATTCACGAGGAAGTTGTGGAAATTGTAGAGGAGGTGAAGTTCCTTGGCGTCTGGCTGTCCTGGACTGCCAACATCTCAAACCTGGTCAAAAAGTCTCAACAGAGACTTTTCTTCCTCAGGAAGCTGAGGAAGGCCCAGTTACCCCAGGGACTGATGCTTTATCGGAGTACCATCGAGAACATCCTTACAAACTGCATCACGGTGTGGTTTGTGAGCTGTACAGCTGCTGAGGGCCCTGCATAGGGTGGTGAAGGCAGCCCAGCACATTATTGGGATGGAGCTTCCTCACCTTGACACGCTCTATGCTAGCAGACTGAGGAAGAAGGCTGGAGACATTGCAAGGGACACAACACACCCCGGGAACTCCTTGTTTGAACCGCTACTGCCTGGGAACCAGTTCAGAGCAATAAAGGCCAGCACAAATCGTCTGAGAGACAGCTTTTACCCAAGAACCCTGGCCTCCATCACACCCCATCCCCTTTCTTGGACATGAAACATACACAGCTTACAAACTGTGGGTGGAACTATATGGACTAAGATTTAATCTATACGCTATACTTACCGTCCTCACCTGGAATTTTGCACAGTGAACTGCTGCTTTAGATATTCACATGAAGCACTGGGCATACCTTTTTATCTGCATATTATATTTTGTATAATTTATATTTTAATGTTTTAAAATTTGTATATATTTAAGGAGGAGTTAAGGGAAATTTTATTATACATTGTATAATGACAGTAAAGTGATTCTGATTCTTGACAAAATTCTGTCAACAGCATTTTGAACCAACTGGAGAAGCCTATTGTGAAGGTGGAAGAAAGCAGTCCTTATGATTTCTCTGATATGTAGGACAAAGGACAATGTAGGATCAAAAATCCACCCAAGGTTCCTCACTTTGTCACTGTAGTGTATAACACACAAGTCTAAGTTAAGCGTTAGCTGGTCAAACTGATGTCGATGTCTCACTCGATCAAGAACCATTATTTTAGTCTTCTCCAAATTTAAAGAAAGAAATTGCTAGACATCCAGCTTTTCACTGAAGCAAGGCAATCCTCTAAAGTCTTTATGTGTATGAGATTACCAGCAGTTATTAGCATGTACAGTACAAATGAGTATCATCAGCATAGCAGTGAAAAGTAATGACGTCACAGTATATGCCCAAGGGGTGCTATATAAAGGGCGAAAAGCAGGTAGCCTAAGACAGACCCCTGGGGAACCAGTCTGGCTCCAAGTTCAATTGTAGTTCAGGAATTAATGCATCACCACCCCTTGAAATTAGCCATCTGTTTGTTGCAACCAGGTGAAATGTGGTCTTTTGCAGTTGCTGAGGTCCTCAACATTGACACACCTGTGTGCTAGATCTGCGCTCATTGGAGTTTAACGTAGTATTTAAAGCCTGGGGGTGTTCTACAGCCAGTGTTTTATCAACTTTGCTCCCACATTTTATCTTTACCTTTAAACGACGCACACATGCCTTCTGTGTGAGAGGGACTTAAGTAACTATTCATTTGATGCAGTGATATCCAAGGATCATCCAAAGAGACAGAGTACCAAAAACATTGAGTGATGACTGGTTAGCATTCAAGTGTCACATCCATCCAGTAAGACAGGAAGCACCAGGACCCTAAAGACTGTGAACTTCATTTTCCTGCAAAATCCTTGACAACACCCCCAATACCTTTGTCCAAGGACCAGCTGGTAACAATATCAACAATTCCATTATTTAAACAGAACACAGCAACAAGAACCATAAATTGGTTTATCACAACACATTGCAATAGTTCACCCTGTTTCTGAATCATGAAGGAATACAGATGTAGCCCCAAGACTGTGATGAAAAACTACAAGGCTGCTCTTCTTGTTCCCTGCTCAGTCTAGATCTTTGTTAAGGAGTACTGTATGTTTAATATAATTTTGTCTGTTCCTTTTTCCAAACTCTTGTAACAGACTGTATATTATTCAAGCAACGGGGAATTTATTTAATAAAAAAAGAGTGCCACCAAGTGTGCTACATGTCCTTGGTGTATTTGTCTGCTCACAATGAAATCTGATGATGGTTTAACCTTATGATATTCACACTGAGAGCCAAAAAATAAAAAAATCATGCTGAGAGCCACCATGGTGTCCATTTCTACTGAGCCTTCTCTTTGACAAAGTGCCTCGGCTTAATCACTCGCTCACTTTTTTGTTTTTCCTCACTATTTTCTGTAAACTCTAAAGCAGTGGTCAACAACTTTTTTTAAAAATAAAATCATTTGTCACATCACCCAAAAAGCAAAGGGCTGCTACCTTTAAGAAATAAGTCTATGCAGACATTCAAACACTGAATGAAGTTGATCTCTTCCCTCCCAAAATATTTTAACTATAAATCTGACAACGTATTGAATCAACTCCTGCCGAAAATTATCCTTGGAAACTGATATGCACATATAAATCAAATCTGAAACGTATGCCTCACTCGGAAAACTGGAACATCAAACATTCAATTCTAAGCAACAACAGCTTGCACCATATTAGTTAATACTGCGTAATTAAGTTCAAGACTAGCCAATCAGGTGGGCAATTTCATTTGAATATTTTTGTCTGTGAAATTGCCATCTGATGCAGATATATGGAGCTGAAATAGGCTTTGAACCATCAACACAGGACCAGAAAGGTGTGATCTTTCTCTGCTTGCAAAAGTCGCTGTCCTTTGGCCTTACTTGCAATTCAAGGTTCTTTTGCAGCTCTGTAATTTCCATGGCCACATCCCTTGGTAAAGAATTCGCTTTCTGAAATGTTGCCTCCATTGTGGTAATGAATTCCTGTGCAACAAATCTCACAATGTCTTCCACTGCCTGTGTTTTGTGAAAGCATGATAAGTATCTTATGACTTAGAATGTTCTTATTAGGCAGATGCCTTTCTGCAAGCAAGGCCAAAGGACAGCGACTTTTGCAAGCAGAGAAAGATGGTGTGATAGTAAGAAAATATTTTGTTTTGAAAGCTGTGGTAGAGAAGCTTGAATCTTCGACTGGACTGGGTTGCTTGACGTGAGCACGTTTCGCTTCTAATTGCAGAAGCTTCCTCACCTGAATTTCTTGCTCTGGTAGTCTGACTTCTGTCTTGACTCCTGTAGAGAAGAATAACAGAAGCCCGCAAAGCTGGAGTTTTAAACCTAACCAGACCCCTCCTACCGAGAGGCAGACTGCTATTAGCAGTGACTAACAATTGCTCTAGTTAGCACCCTCCTAATGACAGAGCAGCTGTCCCTCCTAACGATGGGACTGACGCCACTCCTGATAACTCTCCTGACGACATGAATGACTCAATACCATGAACAAAAGACTGAAACTGCTTTGACTTGAGTAACCCATTGTAAACAGGGGACAAAGAGTGTCTCAGACCACCTCAACGGTTAAGTCAAAGTCAAAGTTGGCTTGTCAATTCAGTGTCACACACTGTCAATTCTTCACATGTACTAGACATACAAGGAATCACAATTTTGTTTCTCACCTTCCCTTAAGAATGGGTTTCAACTGTTTCACATACAATGCTTCCTTTACTCCCCTCTCAAACCATTTCTTTTCTCTGGCTAAGATTTTAACTTCCTTGTCCCCAGACATGTGGTTAGTGTCTTTAAGGTGGAGATGAACTGCAGACTGAGTTCCACAGGTGCCCTCTCTGCAGTGATGGTATAGCCTTTTGTGCAACGGCTGTTTAGTCTCACCTATGTAGTGTTTGTTACAGTTTTCCTGACATCTCATAGAATACACTACATTGCTCTGTTTGTAACTACGGATCCTGAACTTAGGGTGAACTAATTTATATCTCAAGGTGTTAACAGGTTTAAAGTAAACTGGTATTTTTGTTGTGTGGGCCGCCAGAAGAGGAGGTACTGCTGGCTCACCACCAGAGGGCGCCCTGCCTGAAGTGCGGGCTTCAGGCACGAGAGGGCGCTGCCGCCACGGACACAGCCGGGAGTGACAGCTGTCACTCATTCTTTCCTGACAGCTGTCACTCATTCTTCATCATCTCACTCTATAAAACCCAGACGTCATCTCCACCTCATCGCCGAGATATCGTACTTCTATGGAGGTAACTTTCTCTGCCAGCATTAAGTGATTCCAAGAGCTATTGTGTTGCAGCTGTCAACCAGAGGACCGGCGTGGGTCGCGACTGTTTTGTCCTACGTCTCGTCAGATAAGTGGTTAAACAGACGCTGCACGAGTGTGTGTTAAAGGTGGAGGTGGCATTCCCACCGTTGTTGTTACGGGGTGTACACACACCCACACTTGACTGTCTTTGCTCTTCGCCAGCAGTACCAGATGCGACAGTCGGGGACGGTGATCACCTGGGAATTCGGGACTTGGCGGCTCCAGTATTCACCAGGTTCGGTGGCGGCGGAAATCGTGTGGTTCCGGCTCTTCTCAGGACAGACGTCTTCTATCCTCGAGCCTGCCCACACGTCACCTTTGTGGATTGACTGTTATCAGATTCTGAGATTGTCTGTATATTCATTGTGCACCTTCACAACATTAAATTACTTTTTTTGGCTCATCTATTGACCGTTCATTTGCGCCCCCTGTTGTGGGTCCGTGTCACTACACTTTCACAACAGGATATCTCGGCCAGCGTCATGGATCCCGAGGGGCGTCACCCATCTGTTGGACAGCCAATGGAAGAGCAGGGTGCACAGGCGTCTGCAGGAGGCGTGCTCGGTGAGTTGCAGCAAATCCTCACCGCCTTTACCGCTCGGCTGGATTTGATGTCCGAGCAAACCGTCGTCCTTAATCACAGGATGGAGGCTCTCACCGCACAGGTGGAAGCGCGCGATCAGAGCGCTGCTGCGGCTCCTCCTCCTGTTGACCCGGTGCCGAATACAGACATTCCACTGGTCGTTCAACGAACCCCCCCACCATCCCCTGAAGCATACATAAGTCCCCCAGAGCCGTACGGGGGTTGTGGGGAGACGTGCGCGGACTTTCTGATGCAGTGTTCGCTCGTCTTTGCATAACGACCCGTGATGTATGCGTCTGATGCCAGCAAGGTGGCTTATGTTATTAACTTGCTTCGGGGTAAGGCACGCGCCTGGGCTACGGCGCTCTGGGAACAAAACTCACAGTTGTTATCAGCATACACTGGGTTTGTGGGGGAGTTCAGAACAGTGTTTGATCACCCTAACAGAGGAGAGACCGCTTCAACAATGCTGCTGTCAATGCGACAGGGGCGCCGGTGCACAGCCGAATATGCAGTCGACATCCGCATCGCGGCTGCGAGGTCCGGCTGGAATGACGTTGCGCTCCGTGCCGCCTTCATAAACAGACGGTCATCGGTCCTGAAGGAGCATCTGGTAGCTAAGGAAGAACCGCGGGATTTAGATGGGCTTATCGATCTCGTTATACGGTTAGACAATCAGTTGGAGGAACGCCGTTGGGAGCGAGGCGAAAGACGTGGCTGGGTACGCGCCGTCCCTCTCCCTTCCGGGTTAAAAAAGGGGCCGCCCTCCCCATGCTCCACAGCCGCAGCGCTCCGTGGGGCAACAGCTCCCCCCTGCTGATGTTGCTAGGGAAACGCACAGGGCCAAACTGAAAACAGATGACAGAATGAGGAGGCTGGTCCGCGGGGAGTGTTTTCTCTGCAGCTCAAAGGAGCACAGACAGAAAAACTGCCACAAACAGCCACAATGACAACAACCGCCCTTAGAGACTGGGCTAAGGGGGGGTCATAACATTCACGTGGGACACACACATATTGCCACACGACTCCCAGTTACAATCCTGAGCGGGGATTTAACCTTTCAAGCCCCAGCACTGGTGGACACGGGGTCAGAAGGGAATTTGCTAGACAGCAGATGGGCAAGGGAGGTAGGGCTCCCTCTGGTGGCGCTTCCTTCGCCATTGCAGGTGCGGGCACTAGATGGCACCCTCCTCCCTTTAATCACACACAAGACACAACCAGTAACTCTGGTGGTGTCTGGAAACCATCGGGAGGAGATTGAGTTTTTTGTAACTCCTTCTACCTCCCGCGTGATTTTGGGCTACCCATGGATGTTGAAACACAATCCCCGGATTGATTGGCCGTCTGGGGTAGTGGTTCAGTGGAGCGAAACCTGCCATCGGGTGTGTTTAGGATCCTCGGTTCCTCCCGGTTTACATGCTAAGGAGGAGGTCAAAGTCCCTCCCAATCTGACGGCAGTGCCGGTTGAGTACCACGATCTTGCTGACGTCTTCAGCAAGGATCTGGCACTCACCCTTCCCCCGCACCGTCCGTACGATTGTGCCATTGATTTGGTTCCAGGCGTTGAGTTCCCGTCCAGCAGGCTGTACAACCTCTCACGACCTGAGTGCGAATCAATGGAGACCTACATCCGGGACTCATTAGCTGCCGGGCTGATCCGGAACTCCACCTCCCCGATGGGTGCAGGTTTCTTTTTTGTGGGCAAGAAAGATGGCGGACTCCGTCCATGCATTGATTACAGGGGGCTGAATGAGATTACGGTTCGCAACCGATACCCGTTGCCATTGTTGGATTCCGTATTCACCCCCCTGCATGGAGCCAAAATCTTTACTAAGCTGGATCTTAGAAATGCGTATCACCTGGTTCGGATCTGGAAGGGAGACGAATGGAAGACGGCATTTAACACCCCGTTAGGTCACTTTGAGTACCTGGTCATGCCGTTCGGCCTCACCAACGCCCCGCGACGTTCCAAGCCTTGGTAAACGACGTCTTGCGGGACTTCCTGCACCGATTCGTCTTCGTATATCTGGACGATATTCTCATCTTTTCTCCGGATCCTGAGACCCATGTCCAGCATGTACGTCAGGTCCTGCAGCGGTTGTTAGAGAACCGACTGTTTGTGAAGGGCGAGAAGTGCGAGTTTCACCGCACGTCTTTGTCCTTCCTGGGGTTTATCATCTCCTCTAACTCCGTCGCCCCTGATCCGGCCAAGGTTGCGGCGGTGAGAGATTGGCCCCAACCAACAAGCCGTAGGAAGCTGCAACAGTTCCTCGGCTTCGCTAATTTCTATAGGAGGTTCATTAAGGGCTACAGTCAGGTAGTTAGCCCCCTGACAGCCCTGACCTCTCCAAAAGTCCCCTTCACATGGTCGGATCGGTGCGAAGCCGCGTTCAAGGAGTTGAAACGACGGTTCTCTACTGCGTCAGTTTTGGTGCAGCCCGACCCTAGCCGCCAGTTCGTGGTTGAAGTGGACGCCTCTGACTCAGGGATAGGAGCCGTGCTATCCCAGAGTGGAGAGACCGATAAGGTTCTTCACCCGTGTGCCTACTTTTCTCGCAGGTTGACCCCGGCTGAACCTAACTATGACGTCGGCAATCGAGAACTCCTTGCGGTGAAAGAGGCTCTTGAGGAGTGGAGACACCTGTTGGAGGGAGCGTCTGTGCCTTTCACGGTTTTCACTGACCATCGGAACCTGGAGTATATCAGGACCGCCAAGCGGCTGAACCCCAGGCAAGCCCGCTGGTCACTGTTCTTCGGGCGTTTTGACTTCCGGATCACCTATTGCCCCGGGACCAAGAACCAGAGGTCGGATGCCTTGTCCCGGGTACACGAAGAGGAGGTCAAAACTGCACTGTCGGATCCACCGGAGCCCATCCTGCCTGAGTCCACTATCGTGGCCACTCTCACCTGGGACGTGGAGAAGATCGTCCGGGAGGCCCTGGCACGAAGCCCGGACCCGGGAACTGGACCAAGAAACAAACTATACGTCCCACCAGAGGCCAGGGCTGCGGTCCTGGACTTCTGTCACGGTTCCAAGCTTGCCTGTCATCCGGGGGTGCGAAGGACCGTGGCAGTTGTCCGGCAGCGCTTCTGGTGGGTGTCTATGGAGGCCGACGTCCGGGAGTACATCCAGGCCTGCACCACCTGTGCCAGGGGCAAGGCTGACCACAGGAAGTCCCAAGGTCTACTCCAACCGCTTCCTGTGCCTCATCGCCCCTGGTCCCACATTGGCCTGAATTTTGTCACGGGTCTCCCACCGTCCCAGTGCAACACCACCATCCTCACGATAGTGGACCGATTCTCCAAGGCGGCCCACTTCGTGGCCCTCCCGAAGCTCCCTACGGCCCAGGAGACAGCGGACCTCCTTGTCCACCACGTCGTCCGTCTGCATGGGATCCCCACTGACGTAGTCTCGGATCGTGGTCCCCAGTTTTCCTCTCACGTCTGGAGGAGTTTCTGCAGGGAACTGGGGGCCACCGTGAGCCTCTCGTCCGGGTACCATCCACAGACGAACGGACAGGCAGAGCGGGCCAACCAGAAGCTGGAACAGACCCTCTGCTGTGTAACATCCGCGCACCCGACGGCCTGGAGCAACCACCTGGCCTTGATCGAGTATGCGCATAACAGCCAGGTGTCTTCTGCTACCGGCCTCTCCCCATTTGAGGTGTGTTTGGGGTACCAGCCCCCATTATTTCCCGTGGTGGAGGGAGAGGTCGGTGTGCCCTCGGTCCGGGCCCACCTTCGGAGGTGCCGTCGGGTGTGGCGCACCGCCCGTTCTGCCTTGTTGAAGGCCAAGACCCATGCAGACCGCCGGCGGTCCCCGGCCCCTGTATACCAGCCCGGGCAGGAGGTGTGGTTGTCAACGAAGGACATCCCACTGCAGGTACAGTCACCTAAGCTGATGGACAGGTTCAACAGCCCATTTCGCATTCTCAAGGTCCTTAGCCCTGCCGCAGTGAAGCTCCAGCTCCCAGCTTCACTGCGGATCTACCCGGTGTTCCACATCTCCAGAATCAAACCGTACCACACCTCACCCCTCTGTGCTCCCGGTCCGGCACCGCCTCCTGCCCGGATCATTAACGGGGAGCCGGCTTGGACAGTGCGCCGGCTCCTGGACGTCCGTTGAATGGGCCGGGGGTTCCAATATCTGGTGGACTGGGAGGGGTATGGATCCGAAGCACGCTCCTGGGTGAAGAGGAGCTTCATCCTGGATCCGGCCCTCCTGGCCGATTTCTACCGTCGACACCCCGATAAGCCTGGTCGGGCGCCAGGAGGCGCCCGTTGAGGGGGGGGTCTTGTTGTGTGGGCCGCCAGAAGAGGAGGTACTGCTGGCCCACCACCAGAGGGCGCCCTGCCTGAAGTGCGGGCTTCAGGTACGAGAGGGCGCTGCCGCCACGGACACAGCCGGGAGTGACAGCTGTCACTCATTATTTCCTGACAGCTGTCACTCATTCTTCATCATCTCACTCAATAAAACCCAGACGTCATCTCCACCTCATCGCCGAGATATCGTACTTCTATGGAGGTAACTTTCTCTGCCAGCATTAAGTGATTCCAAGAGCTATTGTGTTGCAGCTGTCAACCAGAGGACCGGCGTGGGTCACGACTGTTTCGTCCTACATCTCGTCAGATAAGTGGTTAAACAGACGCTGCACGAGTGTGTGTTAAAGGTGGAGGTGGCATTCCCACCTGTACACACACCCACACTTGACTGTCTTTGCTCTTCGCCAGCAGTACCAGATCCGACAGTCGGGGACGGTGATCACCTGGGAATTCAGGACTTGGCGGCTCCAGTATTCACCAGGTTCGGTGGCGGCGGAAATCGTGTGGTTCCGGCTGTTCTCAGGACAGACGTCTTCTATCCTCGAGCCTGCCCACACATCACCTTTGTGGATTGACTGTTATCAGATTCTGAGATTGTCTGTATATTCGTTCTGCACCTTCACAACATTAAATTGTTACTTTTTTTGGCTCATCTATTGACCGTTCATTTGCGCCCCCTGTTGTGGGTCCGTGTCACTACACTTTCACAACAATTTTGTGCTGTCTGAAGATCAGACAGCACAAAATCCCAGTGAAGGAAGAGTACAACTCAAGATTCAAAATTCAAACAGCTTTATTGATCTTTATTGATTTTTTTATTGTTTTTTTTTTTATTGTGTTTTAAATTTTTTAATTGTTTTTTGTGTAAAGCGCCTTGAGACGATTTTATCATGAATTGGCGCTATATAAATTAATACATTTGAATTTGAATTTGATCCCTGAAATGGCAATTCATTTTTCATACCCGATTACCTCAGACAAAAATCCAGCAATTAATCCACAATTATTACTAGCTGAATGTAATAATGGCACACATCAGAATTTAAACAACCAGACATATCAAATCAAATCAAATCAATTTTATTTATATAGCGCCAAATCACAACAAACAGTTGCCCCAAGGCGCTTTATATTGTAAGGCAAAGCCATACAATAATTACAGAAAAACCCCAACGGTCAAACGACCCCCTGTGAGCAAGCACTTGGCAACAGTGGGAAGGAAAAACTCCCTTTTAACAGGAAGGAACCTCCAGCAGAACCAGGCTCAGAGAGGGACAGTCTTCTGCTGGGACTGGTTGGGGCTGAGGGGAGAGAATCAGGAAAAAGACATGCTGTGGAAGAGAGCAGAGATCAATCACCAATGATTAAAAGCAGAGTGGTGCATACAGAGCAAAAAGAGAAGAATAAAAAGAAACACTGTGTGCATCATGGGAAACCCCCCAACAGTCTAAGTCTATAGCAGCATAACTAAGGGCTGGTTCAGGGTCACCCGATCCAGCCCTAACTATAAGCTTTTTCAAAAAGGAAAGTTTTATGGTTAATCTTAAAAGTAGAGAGGGTGTCTGTCTCCCTAATCCGAATTGGGAGCTGGTTCCACAGGAGAGGAGCCTGAAAGCTGAAGGCTCTGCCTCCCATTCTACTCTTAAAAACCCTAGGAACTACAAGTAAGCCTGCAGTCTGAGAGCGAAGCGCTCTATTGGGGTGATATGGTACTATGAGGTCCCTAATATAAGATGGGACCTGATTATTCAAAACTTTATAAGTAAGAAGAAGAATTTTAAATTCTATTCTGGAATTAACAGGAAACCAATGAAGAGAGGCCAATATGGATGAAATATGCTCTGAACTTTTAGGACAACCTGATAATAATGAATTACAGTAGTCCAGCCTAGAATAAATAAATGCATGAATTAGCTTTTCAGCATCACTCTGAGACAAGACCTTTCTAATTTTAGAGATATTGCGCAAATACAAAAAAGCAGTCCTACATATTTGTTTAATATGCACATTGAATGACATATCCTGATCCAAGATTTCTCACAGTATTACTAGAGGTCAGGGTAATGCCATCCAGAGTAAGGATCTGGTTAGACACCATGTTTCTAAGATTTGTGGGGCCAAGTACAATAACTTCAGTTTTATCTGAATTTAAAAGCAGGAAATTAGAGGTCATCCATGTCTTTATGTCTGAAAGACATTCCTGCAGTTTAACTAATTGGTGTGTGTCCTCTGGCTTCATGGATAGATAAAGCTGGGTAGCACAGAACCTTGTGGAACTCCATAATTAACCTTAGTCTGTGAAGAAGATTCCCCATTTACATGAACAAATTGTAGTCTATTAGATAAATATGATTCAAACCACTGCAGCACAGTGCCTTTAATACCTATGGCATGCTCTAATCTCTGTAATAAAATTTTATGGTCAACAGTATCAAAAGCTGCACTGAGGTCTAACAGGACAAGCACAGAGATGAGTCCACTGTCTGAGGCCATAAGAAGATCATTTGTAACCTTCACTAATGCTAAGATACTAAGACATATACATTAGGGTTATGACAGATCTCAGATTTATTAGCCTGGGGTTATAAATGATGAACTTTTACCTAAAACTCACAAAAATGACTTTGGTTTTGCCAGCCCTTGAAAAAACCTCCTGCACCTAAGACAGTTTCATATTTCACATTAAAACACCTAGCGGCTCAAACACTCTTTATTATAACATGTCAGTTTTACATACAATACACAAGAGTAATACATGAAAATGAGTACATATAGCATTTGTCGTGTTTTTAATAGTGTTTCAGATTTGTGTATTAGTGTTAATAAATTTGCTGCTACATTTACACATGACGACAAGTCACGAATGCCACGAAGTACACATTCTTGGCCGCTGATCACGAATGTGATTATTCGGGGCAGAGGCGTCAGGTGTCCTCAGGAACTGCTGCAACCTGTTACCACACGTTACGATTAATGGCACATGTTGCCGGAGAATTATCAGGAACCATTACGCACGGTCAAGAATAGTGTTCCGCGTTGTTACGCGCTATCCCGCGCTATTGCGCGTAACAGCGCATCGTTAAGTTCTGTCACGTTGTGAAGGAGGTGAATTGTCTCCACACACACACACCCATATTCATCCAACCAAATTCAGATCACTCCAGTTTTTCAGAAGAACTTTGTGACTGCATGCGTAGTTGGGCTCTGTGCCATGGAGTGGCACAGAGAGGAGGAGGAGGACAGCACCAGATGTGTGGCTTCATGCGGCTCTCGTCTGGCGCATTTTCCCAAACATCAGGCACATGCAGCAGGTGGAACACCTGCAGAAGCGCGCTGAAGAGCACTGAAATTTGACTTTTAGCCGACTTGGTGTCAGCAATCAAACAATGTTGTGCAGCGCAGGGTTTAATTGTGCGCACGCTTCTTCCTCTGCCGAACTGGAGGAGGTGCAGAGATGTCTGGCTGCACGTGAGTCTCCTCTCGCTCCACTGGTTCCTCTGGCTCAGACTCGTTCTCCCGCTCATCGGTTACAACAGCAGGTGGAACACCTGCAGTAGCGTCCTGAGGAGCTTCAGCAGGAACTGTGGACCCACATTTGAAGCCGAGTTTAATTGTGCGCACATGACAGAAAACTGATCCGTCGTTACAAGTCGTGTCAAAACTTGACAGTTTCCGTGTCACTTCGTAATAACGCGTGGCAGTTTGGGCTCCAAGAACCATCACAGGAACCACTACGAACGTTGTCACGTTCTATTAAGGATCAATACTCATCAAGACGGATCAATACGCTCAGTTGCGACCTCCACGACGTGAGACGAAATGGGGGTGCTGTGTCACATTCGTGGAAGATTTTTTGACAGACAAAAACATGCTCCACGAATATCAAGAATATCACGCACCAACACGCACTATTAAGAAACCTATTCAGATGCGTTAAGTCACATTAAGAATGTCAGGAATGTGTCACGAATGACAGAAAAATGACATTCATAACACGTCTTGGTTATGTGTAAACGCACCTTAAGATATTTGTCTGTTTTGCAAGTAGAACAAACCTTCTCCATCAACCTTACAGCTCTCTCACCTACTATGAGTAGAGAAGCATTTCACAGCTTTGGGACACTTACGTTTGGATATTGATGACAGCAGGACTTCATAATCTGTCTCTGAATAGTGTTGGTTAGAAAACCAGGCCTGCAACCATGTAGTTGCAATGAAATCGCAAGTTACCCTCAGCTGTTCTCGCCACTTTGCAAGAAGGAAAAATGCAATAAGTGGTAAAATTCCTCGTGAGTTCCACCTGGCACTGTGAAGTGATGGCAGCTTGTGCCATTTGATGTGAGGCCATTTTTCCTCCATTTTATAAGACTTGTATGCTTCACAAAGCTCAAAAAGGAATTTAAAATCATGTCTCCAGCCAAGGTTCTCATATTCTGGTATCACTTCTGTGCCCATGTGTGCATTTTGCAAATCATCATACTGTTCCAAAATCTCATCAATAAACTCGTAGTTAATGTTAGGTGACCGGGACCGTATAGGAAAAAAGAAGTCCAACACATGTCGCAGAACAAGATGAAGAATGTGGTGCTGGCAGCCGATGTATTGAGGTTCATCGAATCCCTTGTGTCGAAATGTTCTCTGAAGCCTGGCTACAACACCATTTTTGTGACCACTATTGACTGCTGTTGTGTCAGAGATGATCATCTGAATACTGTTCCATGCATTGTACTCATCAAGTAGGTCCTATCTTGGTATATAGATGTCTGCAGTGGTTCTACGGTCACAAGCCAAAATGCCAAGTTGTAATGTTCTTATGTCATTTTTTTAAGTACACAACTTGGTACTCCTTGTCAGTTTTCTTACCATCAAAATGCAAACAAAATTTCTCTTCAGAGATCAGTTCCATGAGGCGGTTCTTAACTTGTTCTGCATCTCTGATTGTTCAACGCCAGACAACAGACTGTGATGGTGTTGGGACACTAACTCCATCTTCAGCCAGACTTTGAAGCACCTGTGATGCTTTTCTGGTTGACAAAGAGTGTTTAGACACCAGTTTGGCAGCAGACTTTGTTGAGTGTCATGTTCATGTTTATCTATAAATGGACTGCATTTATATAGCGCTTTTCCATCTGCATCAGATGCTCAAAGCACTTTACAATTATGCCTCACATTCACCCCAATGTCAGGGTGCTGCCATACAAGGTGCTCACTACACACCAGGAGCAATAGGGGATTAAAGGCCTTGCCCAAGGGCCCGTAGTGATTTTCCAGTCAGGTGGGGATTTGAAACCATGATCTTCTGGACTCAAGCCCAACACCTTAACCACTAGACCATCACCTCCCCCATAATCTATTTTACCTTTATTTTTTATTTCTTTTAATTATTGTTTAATAATATATTTTAGCAATATTTATTTGTATATATTTTCTTGTTATTTCTTGATACTTGTTAATTCTTTTCTTGTTGCATTATTTTTAAATAGTATTGTGTAAACTCGGGTATTTTTAAAAGTAATGTGGTGCTAGGTGCGGGAGGTTTTTTCATGATCCAATGAAATAAACTTCAAAAAAGTGATCTATGGGTAAAAGTTCATCAAATGCAACATCAGGAAAATGAAAGTTTTGAAAAACGTTTTGTAGTCATAACCCTAGTATTTGATTTAGTATTTGTATTTGTATTTATTATTATTATATTTGTATTAGTATTTGATTGTTTATGTATGCTAAACTTTGAAACAGTCCGTCGTCCAAACTGAGGGAATGAGGGTGTAGGTGGCTGCAGCAACATGCCACGCCACCATGCTTGGGGGAGGTGAAGGTCACTGCAGCTGCAGAGCCGCGCGGCCTCCAGAAGGGGGAGGAGTGGCAGGGCGGAGGCAAGGGGGATGATAGGGGTGGTGGGGTTGGGGGAGGGGGCATGCGTCATGTGTGCAGATGAGATGAGTTTGGATCATTCATATGAGTCTGTATCAATTTCAGTGTGTGCATAATGTCTGGAGTTGCCTTGACAACATCAGACTGTAGGGGAAGGCAGAAAGATAAGAGGTGCAGCCGAATGGTTCACCAAGGCCGTAGAGCTTCTTCTGGAGGAAAACAAGCACAGCATTTTGACCTTTGGAGGCTGATAAGCCTGCCATGTTTAGGGTAGAGAAACACAGAAATTCCATTTACAGCTCCTTTGACTGACCAAATTCAATTTATGAGTATTCCCTGGACAACTCACCGTGGACAGGATACTGGTCCATCTCAGATTACTTCCTCAGCCAAGAGCTATACCCATTTACAGATGGGTTGGCTGGAAATATGCAGACAAAATGTCCAGTTTGTATTGGTAGTCCAAATCCTGTCCCACAGAGGCACTTGCTCTGTTTGTATTTATTACTGAGAACAATCTAGTGCAGTGGATTTCAAACTGTGAGATGGGCCCCCCGGGGGCGCCAGAGTTCTTCAGGGGGCCGTAAAAAATAACTGTAAACACTGTTAACCAGCAAAAGAAGAAGGGGAAAAAAGGAAAAAGAAAACATTGTTAGCTAACATGTCAGGAGCAAAATGGATACATTTTAGTGTGTAAATTTACCAGTGAGAAGACAGAGTTTGGGGCAACCAACAAAAGAAGAAAGTAGAAGATGAGCTTCGTTTGCTCCTTTCCACAGTGCATCCCCGCATCAGCCGCCTGTGCCCCAGACTCATTGCTCACACTAAACAAGAGGTGAGACTAGATGAGAGACTAAATATGTATAAAAGTTGAATTAATATTATTTATGTTAAAATGTTAGTTATGTCAAAGATGTTTAAATGTTAAAAAAAAAGTGATGTTTAAAATATGACAAAGGTAAAAATAGAAGAATACAAAGTTTTTTAAAAACATGTTTAAAATGGTTGAAAAGGGTGTAAAATGTGTGAAAGAATAGAAAGTTCTTTAAAAATATTTAAAATATTTACAAAGGTTGTAGTGTAAATTGTGTAAATGCCTCGGCAGTTGCTTAAAAACACATAAATATATTTAAAATGTGTTTAACATGTGTAAAAGAATGAAAAGAAACACATGAAGATGTTGAAATTGTATGTGTTATGTATGTATAAATTGTATGCTTTTTGGTGGGGGGGGCAGCTATTCATTTGTTCTCTGGGGGGGGTTCACTCTCCCACACTTTAAAAACCCCTGATCTACTGGAAAATGACATTATTTTTCTTGCTTTACCCTGGAACACTAACATCAGGAGACTTAGAGGCACATCATGGGTGATCACATGACCTAATGACTAAGGTTTAGTGCTCTAAGGTTAGGGGTTTGATTAAGACTAAGACCTGCCTGTTGCTTACAATCAACAAGTTGGAGAGACTTGGAATAAATTCTATCCAGGCTCTGAGGTTCATTGGTCTGGTGTTTGTCCTTGGATACCACAATTGGAAGTGGAAAAGACTCTACCATTTTCCCTGGATGGGACTCCAGTCTGTTGCAGGTTACTTCCCCATCCAAGACCTTTACCATTTTCCAGCTAGGCGGACTGAGACAATGCAGATGAAATGTCTTGTCCGAAAGACACAGACAGCTAGGAATTAAACTCCAGTCTATATATCGGTAGCCTAGACCCCTAGACCACAGAGTCATTTGCTCTGCTTTACAGATTGCTTATAAAATCCCAGGAGAGCCGTAGTTTCTTAGGTTCTCAAACCCATCTGTGTGGCAACAGCAATCACTCAATCATGAAATGCCACTCAAAAAACTTTCACCAGGAGGTTTATTTTTTCCATTTATTCACTCTGCTGACATTATTTCTTCTGCAGCTGAACATAAACCTCATATTTGTTTTAAGGAGATTGTGGTATAATGATTGCTCATTGTGTCCCCCAGCATTCACGTTATGTAACCTTTTCTGTGAAGCCTGGCTATTTTGAGAGCCATTGTGAGAAGAAAATATGTACACCCTTGACTGACCTGGTTTCCTGGTGGTAGTAAGGATTTCCACAGGTGAAGTACATTTGCTCTCGTTTTCTGAGTCAGAAAGTTAGGAGATATGTTCAGTGAAACCCTTTTCTTTTTCCTCTTTGAAAGGAGACCTTTTTACTGCTTTCATTAACATGAACAGTCTGGAAGAAGCATTTTATGGCTTACAGGACAGGTCTGAACCAGAAATATATTAATAGTGGTGTTTGTATTAGAGCACTGGTGGTATGCTGGACTGCTTTGTATATCATTGGGAAATTTGCATTTAGTTCAAAATGTGTAAATGCCTTCATATATAAAGGTTCAAGCCCATTTAAGTGCCTGTTAAAGCACTTAAATGGTCTTTAACGAGCCCATTAAACATTTCCTGTATATTTGTTTTGTCAATTGTGTCGGTAGCATGGTCCAAGCAGAGGGTCACCCCTCTGACTGTGGTCTGCTTGAGGTTTCTTCCTCAAATCATCAGATGGAGTTTTTGCTTACCACTGTCGCCCGTGTGCTTGCTCTAGGGGTTGGTAAGGTTAGACCTTACTTGTGTGAAGCACCTTGAGGCAGCTTTGTTGTGATTTGGCACAATATAAAGGCAAGAAATCTAATTGAATTAAAGCCTGTTTTTACTTTCGCATGCCTTCACATCTTTATGAGTAATTAAATGATACAGAGGCTTTTTGATAAACTGATATACAAGTACACTCCCATCTTTGATGTTTGTATCAAAATTAAGACAATCAGGTCAGGTCTAGGAGCACATGCTGGTGACGAGTGGTGCCACATCCACCACTCTACAGAACTACATTGGGTCCTGGATGGCAACCACCCAGGCAGACAACCAGTCCATCCCCATCTGTCAAAACTGCAATCAATCTGCTCCAGTCCGGTGAAGTATTTGCTGTATCTTGGATTTTTCCAATTACAAAGGTCCTCAGTACTGAGGTGCCTGTAGATTGTGCCTAGAGAAAGGCACCACATGGCCACAGTATCATAATTGATATTCCTCATCTGAGTCTTCCCAAGTATGTATTTCCTTTATTCACAAACTTTTAAAAACAAAACAGCAAAGAAATAAAAAATATATTTAATGAAATTAAATTTAAAAAAATGAAAGCACCAGGACTTTACCCTGTACACAGGTGTGTAATTATGGCCATGCATTCTTGCTTGCTGAGCAAATTTATGTCCCAATTATGTCTCATTGTACACATTTCTGTAATTTGTTGTGCAAGTCTGAAAATCTCATCAAAATAATGCCACCAAGAGGCACAAACATTACAAATATCACACTGAAATTTATACGAAAGGTGTCTCCTGTTAGCACCAGTTGCAGAATGGGCACCAAAAAGGCACATATTGATAATTGTACTTGTGTTATTATCACTATAACACATCAATAAATTTTATACAACACTTAGCAAAATAATACTCAATACTCATACAATCTGCAAGATATTACAATGTGTCGTATATGTCACACGCCAGACATTATGTATAACCTTTCTCCAAGCACAATAAATAGTTTCAAACTCATTTGTGCACAAAGGAAGAATTTGGCAACCATAGAATGAAACAACTCATTCCTCATGATGGAGTTAGCATTATTAAAATCAGCAAGAAACATATTACACTGACAAATAAAATCTGCAACATATTTTCCAGCAGTTAAAATAAAAATGTCCTCATGAAGTTTATCACCCAAGAAAGTAACTTTATCAATTCGAGGTACTCTAACATTATTTACAAAAAATTACAGAATTCAACAGTCATGCCCTAGTGCACTTATAAATAATAAGCTCGCTCTTTTTGCCATTAAACGAAATATCATATTTTTATGATACATACTCCTCACATACAGCAATCATGCATTCTAATGTATCAGTGTCCATTCATTTGACATGGTCATTCCAACTGTAGCTAAGGATCCCTTGAAAAGACCTAGTACCAAAGACATCTCATGTTTAACTAAGATAATATATCTTATTACTATATTTTAAGGAGTGTAGGTCACATTTTTCTGTATTATTACAGCTTTTTGTGCATTGTTGTACTGTATTTTTATTATTGGGATTTATTATTTTATTATTGGAGTTTATTTTTGCATTGATTACTGGGAAAACCCTACATCTACTTCTATAAGCAACAGGTTGGTCATTGTAATGTCCCAAGGTTCTTGAAATGGATCAGTATCTCCATCTGTTGATGCAGGTACAACGGAATTTCACCAAGAACTCGTGTGTGTGTGTGTGTGTGTGTGTGTGTGTGTGTGTGTGTGTGTGTGTGTGTGTGTGTGTGTGTGTGTGTGTGTGTGTGTGTGTGTGTGTGTGTGTGTACATATATATGTATGTATGTGTGTGTGTATATTAGGGATGCACCAGTACCAGTATCTGGTATCAGCCAGATCTCATATTCTTTTAATCGTACTTGTAATTTTAAAACATTTGCGATACTACGTGACCCAATACCCTTTTACAGCAGCATGATGTCAACCTCTCAATGTGAGATTTTTCATGCACGCACTTTAATTTCCGGACTATAAACTGCTACTTTTTTCATACATTTTGAACACTGTGGCTGAAACAGTGATGCAGCTAATTTATGGATTTTTACAGGCTTTCTTGTAGTTTACTCATAAGTTGAAATACATCCGTCAATGCTGTCCATTGATTGCCTGAAAGCTGCTGTCCATCATGCGGAGTAAATTCACACACATAGTAAATAAAAACTCTTACCTGTGCATTTCAGTGGAATTCATCATCATATGATCCTGGAGAAAAATATTCCACACAAAGCCTCCTGAGCAGGGAAGTAGCACCAAATTCTGGGCCCTAGGTACTAGCCATATTGAACACCCCCCACCCCCCCCCACCCCCCATTGTTGTTTTTTTTTTATTAACGCAAACACCATTTCTAATGCGTAGTCAAACCAGGTCTAAATCATGTACAGTAGTGTTCAGAATAATAGTAGTGCTATGTGACTAAAAAGATTAATCCAGGTTTTGAGTATATTTCTCTGGATTTTTTGTCCATTTTAAAGCATTGGAGATCATTGTAGATGAACAGCCTATAATTTTTTGCACCTGCGTATAAGTTTTCCCCTCTCCAATCAACTTTTTAATCAAACTACGCTGTTCTTCTGAACAATGTCTTGAACATCCCATTTTCCTCAGGCTTTCAAAGAGAAAAGCATGTTCAACATGTGCTGGCTTCATCCTTAAATAGGGGACACCTGATTCACACCTGTTTGTTCCACAAAATTGACAAACTCACTGACTGAATGCCACACTACTATTATTGTGAACACCCCCTTTTCTACTTTTCTTTACTAATGGCCCAATTTCATAGCCTTAAGAGTGTGCATATCATGAATGCTTGGTCTTGTTGGATTTGTGAGAATCTACTGAATCTACTGGTACCTTGTTTCCCATGTAACAATAAGAAATATACTCAAAACCTGGATTAATCTTTTTAGTCACATAGCACTACTATTATTCTGAACACTACTGTATACCTTAGATCACACCTGGGAGTCAGAACCCTTTTTAAAGTTGGGTGAGCAGTTTTGAGTTGGGGTGTCTGGGGGACCAAATTGCACACTTTTTCTAGAAAATGGTGCAATTTGGTCCCCCAGACCCCCCAACTCACTATAGCTAGCTTTCAAGCTCACCTGTAGTCTTACACACCTCTCTGCAGCTTCTCTCCCCCTGCCATCCCCTCATTACCCCATCCCCGTAGAGACGGTGCCTGTTCCCAGACCACCAATAACCAGCAAAAATCTATTTAAGCATAAAAATTCAAAAAGAAAAAATAATATAGCACCTTCAACTGCACCACAGACTAAAACAGTTAAATGTGGTCTATTAAACATTAGGTCTCTCTCTTCTAAGTCCCTGTTAGTAAATGATATAATAATTGATCAACATATTGATTTATTCTGCCTTACAGAAACCTGGTTACAGCAGGATGAATATGTTAGTTTAAATGAGTCAACACCCCCGAGTCACACTAACTGCCAGAACGCTCGTAGCACGGGCCGGGGCGGAGGATTAGCAGCAATCTTCCACTCCAGCTTATTAATTAATCAAAAACCCAGACAGAGCTTTAATTCATTTGAAAGCTTGACTCTTAGTCTTGTCCATCCAAATTGGAAGTCCCAAAAACCAGTTTTATTTGTTGTTATCTATCATCCACCTGGTCGTTACTGTGAGTTTCTCTGTGAATTTTTGGACCTTTTGTCTGACTTAATGCTTAGCTCAGATAAGATAATTATATTGGGCGATTTTAACATCCACACAGATGCTGAGAATGACAGTCTCAACACTGCATTTAATCTATTGTTAGACTCGATTGGCTTTGCTCAAAATGTAAATGAGTCCACCCACCACTTTAATCATACCTTAGATCTTGTTCTGACTTATGGTATGGAAATTGAAGACTTAACAGTATTCCATGAAAGCCGCCTTCTGTCTGATCATTTCTTAATAACATTTACATTTACTCTGATGGACTACCCAGCAGTGGGGAATAAGTTTCATTACAGTAGAAGTCTTTCAGAAAGCGCTGTAACTAGGTTTAAGGATATGATTCCTTCTTTATGTTCTCTTCTTTATGTGCTATTGAGCCGAGTATTCCTTTAACTTTAACTAGTAATGACTTCATGACTTTCTTTGCTAATAAAATTTTAACTATTAGAGAAAAAATTACTCATAACCATCCCAAAGACGTATCGTTATCTTTGGCTGCTTTCAGTGATGCCGGTATTTGGTTAGACTCTTTCTCTCCAATTGTTCTGTCTGAGTTATTTTCATTAGTTACTTCCTCCAAACCATCAACATGTTTATTAGACCCCATTCCTACCAGGCTGCTCAAGGAAGCCCTACCATTAATTAATGCTTCGATCTTAAATATGATCAGTCTATCTTTATTAGTTGGCTATGTACCACAGGCTTTTAATGTGGCAGTATTTAAACCATTACTTAAAAAGCCATCACCCAGCTATCTTAGCTAATTATAGGCCAATCTCCAACCTTCCTTTTCTCTCAAAAATTCTTGAAAGGGTAGTTGTAAAACAGCTAACTGATCATCTGCAGAGGAATGGTCTATTTGAAGAGTTTCAGTCAGGTTTTAGAATTCATCATAGTACAGAAACAGCATTAGTGAAGGTTACAAATGATCTTCTTTTGGCCTCAGACAGTGGACTCATCTCTGTGCTTGTCCTGTTAGACCTCAGTGCTGCTTTTGATACTGTTGACCATAAAATTTTATTAAAGAGATTAGAGCATGCCTTAGGTATTAAACGCACTGCGCTATGGTGGTTTGAATCATATTTATCTAATAGATTACAATTTGTTCATGTAAATGGGGAATCATCTTCACAGACTAAGGTTAATTATGGAGTTCCACAAGGTTCTGTGCTAGGACCAATTGTATTCACTTTATACATGCTTCCCTTAGGCAGTATTATTAGACAGCATTGCTTAAATTTTCATTGTTACGCAGATGATACCAAGCTTTATCTATCCATGAAGCCAGAGGACACACACCAATTAGCTAAACTGCAGGATTGTCTTACAGACATAAAGACATGGATGACCTCTAATTTCCTGCTTTGAAACTCAGATAAAACTGAAGTTATTGTACTTGGTCCCACAAATCTTAGAAACATGGTGTCTAACCAGATCCTTACTCTGGATGGCATTACCCTGACCTCTAGTAATACTGTGAGAAATCTTGGAGTCATTTTTTATCAGGATATGTCATTCAATGCGTATATTAAGCAAATATGTAGGACTGCTTTTTTGCATTTGTGCAATATCTCTAAAATTAGAAAGGTGTTGTCTCAGAGTGATGCTGAAAAACTAATTCATGCATTTATTTCCTCTAGGCTGGACTATTGTAATTCATTATTATCAGTTTGTCCTAAAAGTTCCCTGAAAAGCCTTCAGTTAATTCAAAATGCTGCAGCTAGAGTACTGACGGGGACTAGAAGGAGAGAGCATATTTCACCCATATTGGCCTCTCTTCATTCATTCTAGAATAGAATTTAAAATTCTTCTTCTTACTTATAAGGTTTTGAATAATCAGGTCCCATCTTATCTTAGGGACCTCATAGTACCATATCACCCCAAAAGAGTGCTTCGCTCTCAGACTGCAGGCTTACTTGTAGTTCCTAGGGTTTTTAAGAGTAGAATGGGAGGCAGAGCCTTCAGCTTTCAGGCTCCTCTCCTGTGGAACCAGCTCCCAATTTGGATCAGGGAGACAGACACCCTCTCTACTTTTAAGATTAGGCTTAAAACTTTCCTTTTTGCTAAAGCTTATAGTTAGGGCTGGATCAGGTGACCCTGAACCATCCCTTAGTTATGCTGCTATAGACTTAGACTGCTGGGGGGTTCCCATGATGCACTGAGTGTTTCTTTCTCTTTTTGCTCTGTATGCACCACTCTGCATTTAATCATTAGTGATTGATCTCTGCTCCCCTCCACAGCATGTCTTTTTCCTGGTTCTCTCCCTCAGCCCTAACCAGTCCCAGCAGAAGACTGCCCCTCCCTGAGCCTGGTTCTACTGGAGGTTTCTTCCTGTTAAAAGGGAGTTTTTCCTTCCCACTGTCGCCAAGTGCTTGCTCACAGGGGGTCGTTTTGACGTAATTATTGTATGGCTTTGCCTTTGATTTGATTTGATTTCACCTCTCTTTTCAAAGAATTTGGTTAGGAGCTGCTTTCCCTCAGTTTTCTTTCCCTGTCCTTTTTTCTCTTCATTTTTGAAATCCGGACTTTGATTTTTTAGGAAAGACATATTTTATTTCAGCCTAAACACTAGGGCTGCAACTAACGATTATTTTACTAATCAGTTCATCGGTCGATTATTTTTTCGATTAATCGTTTTGTTTTGTTTTTTTGTTTGTTTGTTTTTTTTTACTTACATGTGAGTTTTGCCATTATTTCTTTAAGTGAGTTATTATTAAAAGGCCTTTGTCACACAACATCAACGTTTGACCTTGTAACAAAGTTATGTTATATTCTCGAGATTTCCATCAGGTTTACGAGTAGATGCCTACAGCAACTATCTCAACCACTGACAACATATTACAGCAAGAGTCCAAGAAAGTACTTTAAAGGCCTGACGAAAGTGTAATATGTTATTTTTAATAAGATATTTTCATGAAAAAAGACACAAATGTGTAGTTTACTACATTTTATTTTTTTCTTGTGTAAAAACACAGCTTAGATGTGGTTTGACCAAAACAAATTGTCATTAAACTTAAAAAACAGGGATGAAGTGGAGGTTTAAGAGTCACTAGGTGTTCACAGGAAACAGTTATTTCTATATTTATTTATGTTCATTGTTAGTTGGTTTAATCTTTTCTGTTTTGTTTTATCAGATTCTTTTTGTCCGTTTCTCTAAAACTGTATTGTGGCATTATTAGTTATTATTACTATTATTGTTGTTGTTTCTATTATTATTATTATTGATATATAAATACAAATAAATGAATAAAATATTACAATTTGTAATACATTTGACTCTTTTACGACAACAAATGCTGAGCCATGAATTATTATACAGAAAACAAATGTGCTGACAGCTGCAACAGCTTAATGCTAACTTCAACATTGAAAACACCATAGACATGCTAACGCGTTAGCATTGGTCCCGTTTTTAAGTTATAAAATACATCTATCAAATGTTTCAGAAGACCATAACAGGTCAGATTAACATAAAAAGGTAAATGTTACTGACAGACATATGCTCTTTGGGATTTTAGTGGGGAAAAATTAAGATTAGGCGAAATAAAACACTGAATCAACAATGCAGCAGATCGAAGCAGTGCTTCGATTTGTGAATCACTGCTTCGATAGGTTCAAGGTTCAAAGCAAAGCCGCGCTGCAGAAACGGTTGATTTATATGGAAGAAACTAAACATTTGCGGAAAAACAAAGTTATTTAACAACTAATTGATGACTAAATTAGTTGACAACTATTTTAATAATCGATTAAATCTATTAGTTGTTTCAGCTCTACTAAACACCTCTTTCTGTGAGATTCCGTTGGGGATGTGTGTGTGTGTAGGGGCGGGGAGTGACGCCTGTGCACCTGGACTAAACCATTGTACAACTGTGCAGGGGTGGAAGGGCCCTCAGAGATCTTTAAATATTATTGTTAGAGCAGAATTATGTTTTGAAACATTTATACATTCATTCTAATTATATTCTTTTACAACATGAATTGTATGGACATTAATAACATGCAACACAAAAATGTATTTAATGCCAGTTTTTTGTGCCCCCCCCCCCCCCCCATGCTCTGGGCCCTGGGTACATAGTACCCTTTACCCCCCCCAGTCCGACGCCCCTGCTCCTGAGTTTGGAAAACAACATCTGAAAATACTCTAATTCCTCATGTGGCTGGGAAAAAAGTTCCTCCGTGACACCACACTTTGCACCAGTTCCTCCGTCAGAACTCAGATCACGGTTTCAGCAGTGGAGGTTGTCCATCATGTTGGTGAGTTTCAGCCCTTGGTGTGGGTGTTCAGCCAATGGGAGACCGGCTTGGTCCGCTACAGGTGTAGTCTGTTTGCGGAATGTCCGTGGTGCTGCATTCAGACCCTCCACTCCTCCTCCATGGACCACAATTTGCGCCAGAAGTTGAGTCACTGCTCATCGTTAACAGCTCATTTACCACAGGCATTGAGCTATTCTGTCTCAGTGCAAGGAAATTATCCCATGATCCACAAAGAAAAAATAAAATAATGTTAAAATTTCTCAGTTTTGCCTCCGTGTGTTACGGAGATGCTGCGCACCTTGGGGAAAAAACATTTACAGTTTGTATTTGTCTGGTACGTATTTAATTAAAAGTTTAAAAAAAATAGTGTGGAGAGTGAAAGGCTGTTTAGCTCAGTGTCACACACTGTAGATAAAAACAGAAACAGGCTCACAGCTGATAATGTAGACAAGCTTCTTTTCATCAAAATGAATCTGTCCCTCACATTTTCAAAAAATGCTTTTAGTCGTCACAGACATAAAGTTATTGATGGACAGATTCAGTTCAGTTCCTGCTGTTGTATATTTTGTCGTGCTGAAGTTTACAGGTTACATTTAAATGAGATGTCTCGCAGTGTTACATTTGTTAAGAAACACAAAGTTAGTGTTAAACAACAATTTGTTGTTGTCAGAAAGTGATGTTACATGATTTAAATGAAATGTGTGTAAATAAAAACAAAGCAAATGGTATTGGTAGCAGTTACAGTCAAAAAGTAAGGAACAGCTGCTGACTAAAACATGTTGTCAAAATCATCATAAAACTGTAATGGTACTCGGTGTCGACGAGTACCAAAATGTATGTACTTATACTCAGTCTGGAAAAAAGTGGTATCATTGCATTCCTTATATATATATATATATATATATATATATATATATATATGCAGTGGTGGGCACAGATAACCAAAAAATTTACTTTGATAACAGATAATCAGATAAATGAATAGTTATCTTTGATAAAGTTAAAACGATAAACCACCCAAAAATGTTTCAGAAGTTACAGATAACCAATAAATTCCAGTATCGTCTCCAGTATACATGCAGCTACTAACAAGCTGATTTTGAGTTCAACACCACAATTGCTTCTGAAAGCATCAAAGGGGACAACAAACCCAATTAATTAGTCAGCACGTCTGTCTTTGAGCACCCTGCCCCCTGCTGGAAGCTCCAGTTTACTACAAGGCTTCCAGCACAAATGTAAATGAGAGGAGCCACAAAGCTCAACTTTCTACTCAATCATAATGCTGCCATCAGGCGGAGGTCTTGGAAAATAAAGCAATGCTGACTTATGGTTTGGTGTAAATAAAATGAATACTGATAGAATAACTCCATTAATGTCAATTCTGTCATTTGTGCAAAGTTAAGATATAACATATATCTTTTAATGTTGAATAATGCACTAATTCTGAAGTTTTGTAACAAACACAGACAGATGGCATTCTGGGTAAAATGTGCCTCCGGGGTGAATACTGCCATGAGCACTACTGGCCAGTAGATGGCAGTAGAGACCTTGAAAACTTGCCAAAACAAAATTCCAGATAATCTGTGTCTGCTACTCTGCTACGTTTAAGATGCGTGGAATTTAATAAATGCAAACACAATAACAACATCTATAAACCCAGAGAATATATTCATGAAAGTTTTAGGCACTAGAGTTTAATGCTGTTGTCCGTGGAGCCTGATCAGAGTGTCTCAAATGCATTTCTCATGCCGTGAACGTACTGAGATTACCCTATACCCATAATGCACCCGGACACAGCATGTCCACACTAAAACTTTAAAAATTAGCACATTACTTTAAAACTAAAACATATATCTGATATTTTCACTTTATAAAACTTCAGACATGACATTAATTTAAATAATTTGTCTGAAATTAGTTTGGTTAAAATTTGAATCATAAGTTAAAAATGTATGCCTCTGGATGTCTTGGGTGATATTGCCATCATATCAGTATGGGGTTAAAGGAAATGAGGGGGGTTTTGTTGACTAGTTTTTCTTTGCCTGCAAAGGGTAGAGCGGTTTCTTTTAGAAGCAGCTCTTCTCTGTTTGCAGAGGGTAGAACTACACATCTGCTACAAAACATTTAACAGGTAGGTGCTCAACTGATTTTAAATTTTATAAGAGTTTGTAGCTGTTCAGCTTTGTTATCGGTCAAAAATTTATTGGAAGATAGTTACTCCAATAATGGTTTTTAAAGTTATCTGAAAAGATAATCTGATAATGAAAACATTATCTTTGATAATTATTGGTTATTGGAATATATATATATATATATTTATTTATTTATTTATTTATTATTATTGTTGTTGTTGTTGTTGTTGTTGTTAATGAATGTGTTATTTTTTGGTATGTAAATCACACCAGAGTATAAATTTCAGGACCTGCCAAAACTAATTTAAAAAGGTGACCAATACTCCAAAAAATACAGTGATTATGAAATAAAAATGACACGTCCAGATATGTCCTTATCTATATGTAATGATGAGAAGACACCTTCATGCATTATGGAATCACCGGCCTCAGAGGATGTTCATACAGTTGTTTAATTTTGTAGAAAAAAAGCAGATCACAGACATGACACAAAACTAAAGTCATTTCAAATGGCAACTTTCTGGCTTTAAAAACACTATAAGAAATCAGGAAAAAAAATTGTGGCAGTCAGTAACGGTTACTTTTTTAGACCAAGCACAGGGAAAAAATATGGAATCATTCAATTCTGAGGAAAAAATTATGGAATCATGATAAACAAAAGAACGCTCCAACACATCACTAGTATTTTGTTGCACCACCTCTGACTTATAACAGCTTGCAGTCTCTGAGGCATGGACTTAATGAGTGACAAACAGTACTCTTCATCAATCTGGCTCCAACTTTCTCTGATTGCTGTTGCCAGATCAGCTTTGCAGGTTGGAGCCTTGTAATGGACCATTTTCTTCAACTTCCACCAAAGATTTTCAATTGGATTAAGATCCGGACTATTTGCAGGCCATGACATTGACCCTATGTATCTTTTTGCAAGGAATGTTTTCACAGTTTTTGCTCTATGGCAAGATGCATTATCATCTGGAAAAATGATTTCATCATTCCCAAACATCCTTTCAACTGATGGGATAAGAAAAGTGTCCAAAATATCAACGTAAACTTGTGCATTTATTGATGATGTAATGACAGCCATCTCCCCAGTGCCTTTACCTGACATGCAGCCCCATATCATCAATGACTGTGGAAATTTACATGTTCTCTTCAGGCAGTCATCTTTATAAATCTCATTGGAACGGCACCAAACAAAAGTTCCAGCATCATCACCTTGCCAAATGCAGATTCTAGATTCATCACTGAATATGACTTTCATCCAGTCATCCACAGTCCACGATTGCTTTTCCTTAGCCCATTGTAACCTTGTTTTTTTCTGTTTAGGTGTTAATGATGGCTTTCGTTTAGCTTTTCTGTATGTAAATCCCATTTCCTTTAGGTGGTTTCTTACAGTTCGGTCACAGACGTTGACTCCAGTTTCCTCCCATTCGTTCCTCATTTGTTTTGTTGTGCATTTTCAGTTTTTGAGGCATATTGCTTTAAGTTTTCTGTCTTGATGCTTTGATGTCTTCCTTGGTCTACCAGTATGTTTGCCTTTAAGAACCTTCCCATGTTGTTTGTATTTGGTCCAGAGTTTAGACACAGCTGAATGTGAACAACCAACATCTTTTGCAACATTGCGTGATGATTTACCCTCTTTTAAGAGTTTGATAATCCTCTCCTTTGTTTCAATTGACATCTCTCGTGTTGGAGCCATGATTCATGTCAGTCCACTTGGTGCAACAGCTCTCCAAGGTGTGATCACTCCTTTTTAGATGCAGACTAATGAGCAGATCTGATTTGATGCAGGTGTTAATTTTGGGGATGAAAATTTACAGGGTGATTCCATAATTTATTCCTCAGAATTGAGTGATTCCATGTTTTTTTTCCCTCTGCTTGGTCTAAAAAAGTAACCATTACTGACTGCCACAATTTTTTTTTTCCTGATTTCTTATAGTGTTTCTTAAAGCCAGAAAGTTGCCATTTGAAAAGACTTTAGTTTTGTGTCATGTCTGTGATCTGCTTTTTTTCTGCAAAATTAAACAACTGAATGAACATCCTCTGAGGCCGGTGACTCCATAATTTTTGCCAGGGGTTGTAGTTCCCTTTCTTCACCAAGTTCCTCTGCTCTTCATCTTTTTCTTCAGGTCTATGACCTTGGTTCCCCGGCAGAATCTTCCAGCACTGCCCGAAGCTGTTCTCTTATTAATGACCACTGCACTAACAGAGAGCACATTCCCTCGTGTGGTGCCAGGGGTCGCTGTAATGTCGAGTGGGGTTCATCTGGCTGCCTGTGTCAACCAGGCTTTACAGGACCACAGTGTGACCAAGGTAAGCATGTAAAACAGTTCTTAATGAGCCCTGAGCCGTACTTGAAAGCTGCCTTTTAAACGTCTGTGGAGTAAGCCGAAGAAATTCTAAATGCTAATGGGAGCTATGGGAATTTCTGTTTTTCAAAATGTCACTTTGCTGCTGTAAGATAACCTTGCTTTGGCAGAACAGCAAGCGCTCACTCTGATATGCTTGTGTGTGTGTGTGTTCCGCTTGACAGCTGAATTAACTGAACAAGGCTTTTGTCTTTTCTGATCCACAAGTGCCTCCAGAGTTGTCCTTTGATGGACGGAGCCACATTCAGCTCCAGCTCATGTGGTCGCTCCCTGCACGACAAACACGGCTCCAGTTTGGGGTTCGGACACGTGCCGCCAATGGCGTCCTCTTGAGTCTGCTTTCCCAGGAGCAGAACGAATACCTGCGTTTAGAAGTAAGTCATGTCTGGTTGCAGCCGTTCGCTAAGTTGTGACAGCTCAGATTGTCATGTCTGGGGGGCTTTAAATTTATGATGGCAGCAGGGACAAGCGATGGTTGCAAAGGCTTGTCATGATGAAAGCCAGTAATATCAGGGCAGTGTGGCCAGTAGCTGAAAGAGATGATGGCTGACACATATGTTCTTTAGTGTACAAGGTCTTTCAGTAAATTTGACTGCTACAATTTAAAAGTGACCTCCATTTGTGAAGATAAGATGACCTTTGCTGATCCATTGAAGAGAATTTTTTTAAGGTTAATTCTGTTTTTCTACATCTCAAGCACAATTCATTGCAGTGACGGCAGCTGCATGCTATAATTTGACACCGGTGTTCTTCAGTGAAGGTCAGCTCCCTGCTATGTTATTGTCTGGTATTTTCACAGCCTACTTGAAAAGGCGAGGTCAAAGTTTGCTTGCATGCCATTTACTTTGCCACAGTGGGAGTGGAGTGGGGCTCACGTAGGGTAAAAATTCTACAGAAAACACATCTGCTTCACTTTGCCAAACCTCCGTAATAACAAGCCTCTCCTGCCTGACACACTCCTGAGTGGCCGTGATGTCGGGTTCTTGTCCAAGCATTTTGACTCATTGATTGGTAGCGTGGACAGCTGCTGAAACTAAATGGCTCTATTCAGCCTGTCATGTCTGTTAAGCTCATAGGGCGGCCATTTGCAGTGAACCATTAAGGTATTTTACACCACTGGTCTGAGATTGGAGGCGTGTGTGCTTGTTGAACAGTTTCAGCACGGGTATTGTCTCTTTTGGTCTTTACCGTGCATTGAAGTAAAACACACTACTGTTCTAGTTCCACAGTGATAGGAAAGGGAAGCTGCTTTTGCTTTTATTGTATGTGGGCTGTGAAGCCTCTCTTTGAAACCCTCTCTGGGGCTGAATTGGTGAGCTGTGTAAAATGTCTGATGTGTGTCTGTGGCAGCACACTGAAGCATTTTCAAGGCTGCTTGTCTCAAAGCTCTTGAAACCACTTGAGCACAAGTACCATGGCAACAAACCCCAGTTTAAAGGGTTTCCTCGCAACCCTTTTTCTCTTAAAGGTTGAGAGGTGCATGTCCACCGTATAAATAATGACACTTTCTCACAAGCTTTCCCATGATGCATTTCAGCGTTCAGGACACACTATTCTATGCTGTCAGCTCTTGCTGAGGTTGTGAGCAGTTGTTGCTGGCTATGGATGCAGATTCCACATTAGTGTTGCTGTTGGTGGATCTAAGCGCAGCCTTCGTTACAGTTGGTCACTTTATTCTGGAGAAACTGTTGAGCTGTTTTGGCACTTCTGGTTTGGTACATACTCTGTATGGTTGAGATCTTACATGTCAGGTTGATCACAGTGTGTGTATTATTATTATTATTATTATTATTATTATTATTATTGTTGTTGTTGTATAAAAATGCTAAATCTGAATTTTCCACAATGAAGTATGGGGTACCTCAAGTTTCTCCTCTAGCTCCACTGTTGTTTTCTCTTCGTGTTGCACCTTTAGGTCAGATTATATCAAAGTATTTGATTAAATGTCACTGGTGTTGTTTGTTGACATGTAGTTGCACATGCCTGTTGATGTAGGTGATGGGGCTCAGAATGCAAATCTGAAGACTTGTCTGGCTGTAGTAAAAGTTGGACATCTTTTTTAATGCAGAAAAGATTAGATGATTTTTTTTATTGATCCTGATAGATATGGTATGGTAAATATGGTAAATTTGGTCAATTTAATATGTTTAATTTAATACATTTCATACGGTAAATTTTCAGTGTCATTGTGTTATTCATCACAGATAACCTTGGGGTGGCCTTTGATCTACTGTTTCCTTTTGACCTGTATATGCAAGAGACTGCCCATTTTCATTTGAGTAATATTGCAAGGATTAGCTCGCCCTGTCCATGGAGAATGCTGGGACATTATTACTGCCACATATTTTTTTTTCTGCACTACCAAACAGGAGCATGAAATGCCTGCAGGTGACTCACAATGCAACTGACTGGAATTTGTAAATTTTATGTGATTGTGAGTCCAGAATATAACTATCAATGTCCATTGTTCAGTGTTGTTAGCTAATATCCATAGTTTCTCCAAAAATATTAGTCCTATCAACATTCCGTGTTGGCAACATTCATCCTTGACTCAAAATACATAAGCATACCAAACAGCAAATGTCAGCTCTCCACCATTTCTCTGTGATCAAAGGTAGGTACACACACATGCACACATAAATGTACACAGCCATCACTTCACTTTTAATATGTAGATGATTTACCACCCCTTGCTGGAATGGCGTGTGAGTCCAAAATGTAATCATCAACAACCATTGTTCATTGTAATATCTATAGTTTCTCCAAAAATATTTGTCCTATCAACTTTCTGTTTTTGCAGTGTTCATCCTTGATCCAAAATACATAAACATACCAAACAGCAAATGCCAGCTCTCCCCAGTTTGTCCATGATCGAAGCTGCACACACGCATACACATACAGAGTCCACTGGGCTTTTAATATGTAGATGATTTACCGCCCCCTGCTGGAAGGGCGCGTGAGTCCAGAATTTAATGATCAACATCCATTGTTCACTGTTCACCTAATATTCCTAATTTTTCCAAAATATTAGTCCTATCAACTTTCCATTTTCGCGCTGTTCATCCTTGACCCAAAATACATAAACATACCAAATGGCAAATGTCAGCTCTCCCCAGTTTCTCCGTGAACGAAGCCATACACACCACAGAGAGGCCACTTGACTATTAATGTATAGATTATGGGCATGCAGGGTATAAGCAGCCTGTGTCTCAAAGGAGAACTGCGACTCTAAACAAAACGTTTGTTATATGTCAATGATGGATGTTTTTGGTAGCATCTAGATTGCACTGCTTTGTCAAAGAGCAGTAACTCCAGAGTACAGGAAATGTGAGATGACACTGAAAATTTCAGTAGATTTCCTCACTTCAGAAATTCACTTCAACAAACCTTTGGGAGCACTGCAAAAAGTTTATATAATTCGATTTTTCCTGAGTATTGATCGAGTCCTTTGTCCTTTGCTCATTTTTGTTGTAGACTTGAGGGCAGGAGGAGTCAGTGGGGAGAGCAGAGTCAGCTTTTACCGAGCGTGTATGTGTGTCCAGTGGGGGAAACACATTTGAAAGGCCCATGCTGAGGGAGCAATAGTTAGTTAATGCAGGCTGGGCTGAATGTGAATTATCTTACCCTACTGTTTCCAATTAAAGTTTGGACATGTACATGCTGCAGTTATGGGAGCCCCTCGTTGGTTGAGTCCATTGCATTTGCTCATCCTTAACTGCCAAACGTAATTGTTGTTTCTTGTATGCTTTCCCTTCGGGATGCCTCTGGATTCTACCATGCAATCATGTGTATGCCGGCACTGCAAAGCATCATGGCTACAAAATTGCCAAATTAATTTTTAGCACAGATTTTATTTTATTTTTTTCTTGGCGGGTTCACCAGAGAGTCTTTTCTCCATCATTAAATCTCACAGGTTTTGTTCGGACCAAGCTTTGCTGTCTTTTTTTCACCATGGCCCCTGGCCAACTTCTGTTGATGCTGCTTCAATGCAGCTCATCACCACTGATGAGTCACTTATAATGTTTCCAACCGTACAATTCTAGCTGTATATTTTACTGACCACACCAATTATTGGAAGCCACTCTTACAAAGTGCTGTTGTAGGTTACAAAACAAACGGTGATTCAAAAGTCATACAATAAACCAAGTTTTGATTATTGAAATTATTCACTAACACGTATCACTTGAAAGACTTGATAGATTTTGTATGCTATTATACAACTCTGCATACAAAACTTTCCATAAGAATCACTATGTCTGTCCATATGTCCATCCATCCTTTATTTCCTCAACCATCTGGTGGATTTCAGTGAAATATCATACAGTGGTAGCTCGTCATATGAAGATGTGTCTTTATTCAAGGGGAGACAATTATACTTTTGTGTTTATTGGTGGCATCATATGCAACAATCCAGAAGTTTGCAGATGACATGGCCATTGTTGGAAGCATCAGGGATGACAGAGAGGAGTGTCTGGTGTCTGTCTGGTGTCACACAAACCATCTACAGCTCAACACCTCAAAGACAAAGGAGCTGGTCATTGACTTTGGGAAGTCAAGACCAAGTCCATGACCAGTTCTGATCGAGGGAGCTGAGGTGGATTCCTGCAAGTACCTCGGGCTGTAGCTGGACAGCAAACTAGACTGGACAACCCACACCAACCACCTGTACAGGAAGGGACAGAGCAGGCTGTACTTTCTGAGGAGGCTGCGGTCATTTAACATCTGCAGGAAACTCCTGTGGAAGGTTCTACCAGTCCATAGTAGTCAGTATCCTCTTTTACACTGTGGTGTGCTGGGGGACAACACATCCAAGAAGGGTATGTCTAGGCTGGACAGACTGATCAGGTGGGCTGGCTCTGTAGTTGGCATGAAGCGGGACTCTCTGGTGACGGTGGCAGAGAAGAGAACATTGGACAAACTGCTGGACATTATGGACGATGCCAGTCACCCTCTGCACATCGTCATCAGCAACCAGAGGAGCCTCTTCAGCCACAGACTGCTCCTTCCCAAGTGCAGGACCAACAGACTGAAAAACTCCTTTGTCCCTCAGGCCATCAGACTGTACAACTCCTCACTCAGGGAGGAGGAGTGACAGGAAGACAGAGGACGGGAAGGAGAGGAACAGTAGTAGCCAGTAAACCAGTATTTATACTGGTATTTATATTGCAAATCTTTTTTCCTTTTTACTTTCAATTTTGGTACTTTATGTGCTTCTTACCCTGTGTGCTACTATACAATGCTGCTGGAACCTCATTTTCCATAAGGGAGTCTTCCCAAGGGATCAATAAAGTTCTATCTAATCTAATCTCTAATCTAATCTAGTGGTTAGCACTGTTGCCTCACAGCAAGAAGGCCATGGGATCGATTCCCACCTGTGGCCTTTCTGTGTGGAGTTTGCATGGTCTCCCCGTGTCTGCATGGGTTTCTTCCCACATCTAATGACATGCAGGTTAGGTGAATTGGAAACTTTAGAATTGTCCAGGTCTCCCTTGTAAAAGAGATGTTGGTCTCAGTGGGACTAACCTGGTTAAATAAAGGTTAAATTAAATATGATTTTAACTTTGTATGTATAACTCCTCCTAAATCAGTTTAAATATTTGAATGAAACTTCAAACAATGGGAGTACACCATGTGAAGACACGCAGGAAGAAAAATAATTCTGGTCCAGCATCTTAAAAGGGAAATAACTGGAATTTGTTGTTGCCTTTATTTATTTATTTTACAGTTTGTTAATTCAGGTATTTCACCACAAAAGATTTGCTATCGCTGAGATATGTACATGTAAGAAACTCATATGGAAGACAAAGGTTATCATTTTATGTGCTTGGTCTCCATTTTATTTATTTATTTATTTATTTATTTTGCTACTGTTGCTGTTCACAGGTCTGTTTGATTGTCTTCTGTGTATCTCAGGTAATTCAGGGTTTCCTGGCTGTCTTCTATAACCTGGGAGATGGAGATTTCAACCTGACATTGCCACACCATCACCTTGATGACGGAGAATGGCACGAAGTAGAGCTGGAGCGCATTGGCAGAGAGTTCACCCTCAGGCTCAATGGAGGCGGGGGACGGCGAGAGTTAACGGCCTCTCCAGGGAGGAGCCAGGAGATCATTATTGACCCCTCTGTGGTGATGCTTGGAAACAATTTTCCCTCCGGACACAACCGCAGTTTCCTAGGCATGGAACTACTTAACCGTTTTCAAGATGAATGGATGGATCGATAGCTGACTGGATGAATGAATGAATGCATTTATCTGTGGATGACGGATTAATTCATTAACAGGTTAATTTAGAAATGGGCAAACTACCACCATGTGTCAAGAACTAGACATTAAGCTAGTGCATTAGCTCATAAATTAAGACTTATATCTGATTTAGCCTGAGGTGGGCACAAATTGAATTGTAGAATTTACCGTATTGACTGTTTTGTTGCTACTGGGGCCTACTTGGGTATAAAATAAGCGTATTCTTCTCACAAGAGCATCAGAGGTCAAGGTTGCAATCTTCCCGCATCAATCCAGTACTTACCTGGAGTTCTTTTCTCTTTGGTATACACAAAACTGTCCCAACGCTAAGACAAATCCTGGCAACTGCACATTATTAGATATAGCAAATTCAACAAATCATAACATTGTACAAATTCTTTTACCTTTTAAATTCCTTATTTAAATTGTTGAACTTTATGGGTTCTAGAGTTTAAAAGCTGGCCCACAGATATTTTGAGCAGTTAGTTTTAATCAGATTATAAAGGTAGCTTCGGTGCCTCTGATCTAAATTTAAATGTTGTGTTAGTCCCCATGCTTCCCACAAAGTGAGCAAACTAAACAGCAGAGAAAATATCCTGCTGAAACAGAAGTCCGTGCTGACAGATTTGCTTCGGGCTGTTTGTGTGCTTGTTGGTTTGCAGGTTTGTCAATGAATCTGTTAGTGTCAGTGTGTGTGTGCGCGTGTGTGTGTGTCTCCATGTTTGAGTTTACACCCCTGCTCCTGTGTAAATGTGTATCCATAAAAGATTTTGCCTGAAGACTGGTGTCTTCGTGTGCCTTTTACCTTTGTTTACAACTAATGCCTTTTCTCCCCACATCTTGTTTTTACCAGGATGTCTGCGTGATCTAAGGTTTAACGGCCGCTCCGTCCCTCTGGAAGGTGAGCAGCCTTCAGAGGACATTCAGGTCATCACTTCCCAGGGCGTTTCACTTGGCTGCTCTTCAGAAGCCTGCAAAAAACACCACTGCGCTCTCCCTCTGGTCTGCGTGGACCTCTGGAGACACCACGAATGCAGGTGCTGCACAAATTAGGAATAAATAACCCAGGATGATAATGAGGATTTACTGTCTGCAGGCACATTCTGTACATATTTAAAGGAGCATATTCCTGCTTAGAAACATGCTGTATGCCTCAGCCAGGCTGTGGATAAAATTAGTAACACCAGCACTGAACATACAGTAGCAGAGCATGTCCACTCCAGTACTATCCTTAACACAAAAGTATAACTTCACCACAACTTCCTGGAGGTGGCTGCATGCACTCAGTTCTCATAAAGAACAACTGAAAAAAGATGCTGGCGCCCAGAAAAAAAATTAAAATCAATATGGACACGGGGCCTTCCTAAAGTAGGTAAGGGTTGGAGTGTGAGATTGGCCGGAGAATTGGTGCAGCAGGGGAGGTATTGCATTCTGTCTACCGTACTGTTGTGACAAAAAGGGAGCTGAGCCAAAAGGTGAAGCTCTCGATCTACTGGTCAGTCTTCATTCCTACTATCACCCATGGTCATGAGGGTTGGGTCATGACTGAAAGAACTAGATCGCGGGTACAAGCGGCTAAAATGGGCTTCCTCAGGATGGTGGCTGGTGTCTCCCTTAGAGATAGGGTGAGAAGTTCGGTCATCCGTGGGGAGCTCGCAGTAGAGTCGCTGCTCCTTCGTGCTGAAAGGAGCCAGCTGAGGTGGTTCGAGCATCTGTAAGTAGCAAGTAAGGTTTATTTATATAGCACCTTTCAAGATAGAAATCACAAAGTGCTTCACATAAGAACAGAGAAATTAAAAACAGCAGAAACATAAAACCATAAAAACTATAAAATCTGGTAAGGATGCCTCCTAGGCGCCTCCCTAGGGAGGTGTTCCAGGCAGGTCCATCTGGGAGGAGAACCCGGGGAAGACCCAGGACGAGGTGGAGAGATTATATCTCCACACTGGCCTGGGAACGCCTCGGGATCCCCCAGTCAGAGGTGGTCAATTTGGCAAGAGAAAGGGAAGTCTGGGGTCCCCTGCTGGAGCTGTTGCCCTGCGACCCGAACCCGGAAAAGCGGTTGAAGATGAGTGATGAAATCCAAGCATTACAATATAGGCTTATTTTTGTAACATGCTACAATATAACAGCTCATTTTAATAATTTTAACCTGATCATTTCACCAAGTCGTTATTGCAAATAAGAATTTTTTTTAATAACTTACTTGGTGAAATAAGGTTAAATCAAAATGCTGGGGTAGGCTCCAGCCCCCCGTGACCCTTAATTGGACTAAGCGGTAGAAGATGAATGAATGAATAAGGAGAACATATTTACTTGGGGCCAGTGTTGACAAATCTGTGAGATTTCTTTACAGAGATGTGAGGAGATGCTGATACCTTTGCTACAGAATGAAGGTCCACGTTTTTGGGGCCTTTGCGCTACCTTTTCTTAGGATCCTAACTCACTGGGGTGCAACAGCCTGCGAATGGCAATTGCGAGGGAAATTGCTTTTCATGCAATCGTCACTGGATGGTGCTCTTCATTCGCAGAGAGTCCCCAGCATTGTGCCTGGATTTTTAATTTTTCAAAGTTGGTGAGGTGACAAGGTTCCTCCAAGTGTTCTCCCAGAGCCGTCGCTGGTGTCCTGGGACCCTCTGACACACTTCTGAAAGTGACCGAGTTGCTACCATTACCATGGACATCAGGTCTTCTGGACTTACACATTTAATGGACGAGGATGTGCATGTGCGCGCATGTGCGATCACACATGTGCATGTGCGATCACGCGTGAGCGTGTGCATGAGGACGTGCGCACATGCATGCGTGTGTGTGCATTTGTGTGTGCAGAGTGCAATGGTACCAAACGTATTTAACCAAATTTGCACTCTAAATGGAACCAAGCCGCTCTCTAAATGCAATGCAACACAAATTGGGATGAATGAATGTCGTGTGACATGCAAAGCACCAATCAAATGATAAGGATCCACTCAGCTGTATATATATATATATAAATACAAATATTGAATGTTTGAGTTCAATGGTACGAACATTTCATGAGGTGAAAGCCTCGTTGAATGGTATGTCAGAAATATGTCAGAAATACGTCAGAAATGAGTCCAGCTTTTCTTCTCTCTTCCTGCTAACAGCCTCCAGGCAGCACAGTAGATTTGTTTTGTGCATGCACGAGCATGTGTGTGTGCGTGCACGTGTGTGCTCACATGTGCATGCGCGATGACATGCATGTATGTGTGCAATGGTACCAAACTTATGGAACCAAATTTGCACTCTAAATGCAACACAAATGGGATGAATTAATCTATGTCATGTGACATATAAAGCGCCAATCAAATAACAAAGATCCACTCAGCTATATATATATATATATATATATATATATATATATATATATATATATATATATATATATATATACATATATATACACTCAACAAAAATATAAACGCAACACTTTTGGTTTTGCTCCCATTTTGTATGAGATGAACTCAAAGATCTAAAACTTTTTCCACATACACAATATCACCATTTCCCTCAAATATTGTTCACAAACCAGTCTAAATCTGTGATAGTGAGCACTTCTCCTTTGCTAAGACAATCCATCCCACCTCACAGGTGTGCCATATCAAGATGCTGATTAGACACCATGATTAGTGCACAGGTGTGCCTTAGACTGCCCACAATAAAAGGCCACTCTAAAAGGTGCAGTTTTATCACACAGCACAATGCCACAGATGTCGCAAGATTTGAGGGAGCGTGCAATTGGCATGCTGACAGTAGGAATGTCAACCAGAGCTGTTGCTCGTGTATTGAATGTTCATTTCTCTACCATAAGCCGTCTCCAAAGGCGTTTCAGAGAATTTGGCAGTACATCCAACCATCCTCACAACCGCAGACCACATGTAACCACACCAGCCCAGGACCTCCACATCCAGCATGTTCACCTCCAAGATCGTCTGAGACCAGCCACTCGGACAGCTGCTGAAACAATCGGTTTGCATAACCAAAGAATTTCTGCACAAACTGTCAGAAACCATCTCAGGGAAGCTCATCTGCATGCTCATCGTCCTCATCGGGGTCTCGACCTGACTCCAGTTCGTCGTCGTAACCGACTTGAGTGGGCAAATGCTCACATTCGCTGGCGTTTGGCACGTTGGAGAGGTGTTCTCTTCACGGATGAATCCCGGTTCACACTGTTCAGGGCAGATGGCAGACAGTGTGTGTGGCGTCGTGTGGGTGAGCGGTTTTCTGATGTCAGTGTTGTGGATCGAGTGGCCCATGGTGGCGCTGGGGTTATGGTATGGGCAGGCGTCTGTTATGGACGAAGAACACAGGTGCATTTTATTGATGGCATTTTGAATGCACAGAGATAACGTGACGAGATCCTGAGGCCCGCTGTTATGCCATACATCCAAGAACATCACCTCATGTTGCAGCAGGATAATGCACGGCCCCATGTTGCAAGGATTTGTACACAATTCTTGGAAGCTGAAAATGTCCCAGTTCTTGCATGGCCGGCATACTCACCGGACATGTCACCCATTGAGCATGTTTGGGATGCTCTGGACCGTCGTATACGACAGCGTGTACCAGTTCCTGCCAATATCCAGCAACTTCGCACAGCCATTGAAGAGGAGTGGACCAACATTCCACAGGCCACAATTGACAACCTGATCAACTCTATGCGAAGGAGATGTGTTGCACTGCATGAGGCAAATGGTGGTCACACCAGATACTGACTGGTATCCCCCCCAGTAAAACAAAACTACACCTTTCAGAGTGGCCTTTTATTGTGGGCAGTCTAAGGCACACCTGTGCACTAATCATGGTGTCTAATCAGCATCTTGATATGGCACACCTGTGAGGTGGGATGGATTATCATATATAGTGGGTGGGTGTGTATATATACACACACAAATATTGTGTGTGTGTGTGTGTGTGTGTGTGTGTGTGTGTGTGTGTGTGTGTGTGTGTGTGTGTGTGTGTGTGTGTGTGTGTGTGTGTGTGTTGTGTGTGGTGTGTGTGTGTGTGTGTGTGTATCTGTGTTTCTGAGGCCACAGTTATCTCAGCTCTTACACACTCCAGGCAGCTCAAAATTTACTTATTGGCTCCCATCGACAGTCCACATACTTAGATAGCAAAATATCAGAGACTACAGGCCTCCCAGAATTTCACCATTTTTACCTTTCCTGAGCAACAAATGCCTCAAATTTGTTGACACGCACAAGAAATGATACTTACAGGATCATTCACCAAAGTTATAGCAAATAATTCCATGTACTTTTGGCAGAATTAAGCTTTTATCTAGATTAAAACCCAAATTTAAACCCAACCTGTTCAGACTGGTGCCATCCATTAAGGAAAAGCCATCACTGTTGTGACATGAAAACGAGGCTGAGGTCATGTGGTTTTGTTTACGTTCTGTTGCCAAGGGGAATTCCCCAGAAGCCACATCAATCTGACAGACAACAACAACAAAGCAGATATTTGTTGTTGTTTTGTTTGTCATTTTCACTTTTGAGCTTCAAAGGAAGAAAAGAACAGAGAAACAACACAGGAAATCAACTATGGTGGGTGGGTGGGGGTTGGAGGGGTCAAGGACCATTATGTCTGATAGATTATACTGAGAAAAATTATTTTATTCTCTGTCTTTAACATACATTTTCCTGTTGCATGCAACTGATTTGACTTGACTTTTTTCTTCTGGAAAATCATAAACCATTTCTTTGGAAAGCCTAGACCGATGCATTGTACTTTTTAATTTTTCCTGTGTGAAGGGAAATTAAACCAAGTATCCTCTGGCCACAAGAAAAACACTTGAACCTTTAGGTCACTGTTTCCCTAAATTGTAGACCGCCACAGCCTTTGTCTTTTAACCATTGCCCCTCTAATCTCTGGGGCACCACTACTTTATCTTCTACACCACCAATCCCTCATCTCTTGGCCACCACCACCCTAATCTCTAGGCTCCCACCACTCTTAATTTTTTTTTTTTAACTAACACCACCCTAATCTCTAGACCCCAATTGCTCAGATTTCTAGACCAATACCACCATAATCTCTAGGCTACCACTGATCTAATTTCTAGGGCATGACTACCATAATCTATAGGCCACCACTGCTCTAATCTCTTAGCCACCACTGCTCTAACCTCTAGGCTAACCTCACCCTAAACTCTAAAACATCACCAGCCTATAAGCATTACTGCTCTAACCTATAAACCAGTGGTTCACCAACCTTTTTCATTGGAGCTTCTACCTAAGAATGACTGCCCCCCCCCCCCACACACACACACACACACACACTCACACACACACACACACATACACACACAACAATAAACTAATTAATCACAAATCTTTTGGAGAATTAGTGGAGCAAAAAATAACATGATTTAGTTTTACTCCCTTTACATCCAAGGGAAAAAAAAAGTATTTTTAATTACTTTTGATGGTCAATTACACATTTTATTATAATTTTATTTAATGTACACATCTTTTTTGACAACCACAGAGCAGGCATAATGCCACCGTCTGATCTTTGGCTCTCTCTTGGACCTACATTCTCCAGGCCACTGCCTCTACATATTTTTACATTTATTAATTTTCTTCAAACTTGTACACCAAATCTGATCAGTCATACAAACCATATGACAGGTAATTGGTATGCAAATGTATGCAGATCCAGATCTAATCGAGTGAAATATTGTCACAGAGGAAGTTTTGTTAGTGGAGTTTTTGCAAGATGAGAAATATGATGATGACCATGCAGTAATCTTGTGAATCTTAATGCAGAAGTCCAGGATTGTTCCGCGTCTGATTGCCTTCTAGTTTTCATGTTCACTTGAAATGAAAGTTTTCACCAGATGGCTGCTGTTACAGGGTATGTCTAATAGTGTGTCAACCTGAGGGGGGAAAAGTGCCTAACAGCAACAGCAGCATGGTCCTAACTGCACATTTAAACACTGTAGGACGGCTAAATCAGCTGGCTGTGATTCTTAGAACCCGTGCAGGGTTCTTTTGGGATCAATATCACACCGCATTGTGCAATTGCAACACAGCTTCAGGTTATACTTCAGGTTGTACTGAGACAGTTGGGGGCATGTGATATTTTTGCAAAAATACATCAAGGTATTGCAAAGCCAATCTTGGCTTCCCAGTACCTTTTTCAGTTTTATCAGCTTGAGTGGAGCAGCAGACACTGTAACCGTCAAGAGTGTACCTGATATCAGAGGTGTAACTCCTGGGATTTAGTCTAACACTGTCAGCTTAGGTTTCTTAGGGCTGCAAAGTTAAAATCTTTGTATCTGACAGCTTGCTGAGTGCCTTGTCTCTTCGCTTTACGTGTGTCTTCCCTCCACAGGTGCCCTCCAGGCCACATGACCAAAGAAAGCTCTTTGGGCAAAGTGTGTGTGTACACGTTGTGCGCCAGCCGGCCATGTCGCCACGGGACCTGCGTACCTCATTCTCCCTCCCGGTATTCGTGCCACTGCAGCGAGGGTTACCGGGGACGGCACTGCGAGGTCACGCTCGCCATGTTTTATAACGAGGACAACACCAGCCTCAGCCTCAGCTCCATGTTCGCCATCAGCATCTGTGTCATGGCTTTTCTAGGTAGTTATGTCGACTATGTTCTCGTCTACCTGTGGTAACCAAACCTGTCGTCTCTCCATGTGTCTATTGTTCATCCGGTGGCACTTTTATGTTGGTTTATTTCCATATTCATTGTGTTATTCATGTACTCTGTTTTTATTTGCAGTGCCTACTGATTTATTTGTTTGACATCTGCGTGATGCTGTGAAATCCATTCACACGCATATCTTGTAGCTGTATCGATCTCTTGGGTTGTGCCAGCATGTGTTTTCTCCTTGGAAGGTGGAGGAAAACATGAAACAAATATCATAAATGGAAGAGAAGCAGGAAGGAAAACACTGCGTGTCTTAATTTGGGATTCATGGGGGAGCTGTAAAAGTCCCTGGAGAGTCAGAGCACCTCTTCTTTATCTGTTTTTCTATATTTCTTATCACTCCTTTGTCCCCTGTCTCTTCTAATGTTCTGCTACATCTTCAGAAACCATTTTTCACCCACAGCCTTACTTTTTTCTGTCCAACTTATTTTATATCGCAGCATTCTCTCCTTTTACTCCCATGTCCATCCACATTCCTTTGTACAGTTCTTTTCTTCCCAGGCCAACCTAACCATATCTGTATTATTTTTCCTGTTTTGTACATTGTTTAAAATGACTCTCAGAGATCGTCAAGTCAGGCAAAATTGCCAAAGCAGCAACAGTTTTGTTGTACCTACACTTAGTTTATTATTTGTGAGCTCAGGATTAGATTTGTGTGAGGTGTCATGTTAAGTTATTGATTAGAATGCAACTGTATTATTGTAAAACGATTATGTTCAGATAAGTCCACACATGCACGGGTATTTTTAAACACAAGGATTTTCTGCCTTCTTTCAAAAAAGAAATAAATAAATCTCATCCACATAAGCACTGTTTTAAACAACTGCACAGTATGTATGAAGCCACAGCACCCTAGGCAAACGTTAATAAGTTTACCATTGACGAGTGACGCTTGTCTACACAAGGCTTTTAGAACGTACAGTTCAGTGATTTTAACCCTTGACCTTTTGACCCCCAAACTAACAGGCTTCTTGGGGTCACCATGCTGAATACATATATTCCAGCATGGTTTGGTGACAATCGGGCAATTAAAGAATTTATTGCGCGCACAGAAGTTTTACAAAGTATGCCCCAGTGACTGTGACTTTTAACCTTTTGACCCCAAAGCCAGTAGGCTTTTTGGGGTCAACATGCCTAACACACACACTAGCATTGGAGTGAGTTGGGCCAGGACAACTAGTGGAGCAGATAACTGCAACAATTGTTCATTTCTGGAAACAATCGCCAAAATTGGAACACATACTCCTCAAACATTACTCTTTTGAAAAAAACTGAGTATCCACTTGAATTTTCAATCAGTGTTCAGGTAGGGGTCAATTGAAGAATTACACAGGGGTCAAAATTTAAAAATGTTTCAATCATATTGAAAGCTATACCACATTATTTGTCTGATCACAACGATACCAAAAAGGTATAGTTTGGACTATCTATGACCGAATGTTATGGAGTTATGGGGTAAAAACAACAAGAATGGTGACAAAGGTCAATTTCAGTTTGTACAGGGGTTAGAAGTTAAAGTTGCTCTAGTTTTGGTAAAAAGTGGTGCAAATTATTGGTTGAAGTAATAGGATTAATAAATGAAATAGTTTTGACTGTGTTGAATGCTTGGTCTGCAAGGTAAAGGTAGAGCAATGTCGACGTCCATTGGATTCTATGACATGTGACATATGTTACCCTGTAACATGATAACTAAGCATGCCACATAGTGCAAACTATTCCTTTTTAAAACCCTATTAACTCAACCAATAATTTGCATCACATTTTACAATATTTAGAGCAAATTTAACATCTGACCCCTGTACAAACTAATGCTGACCTTTGTTACCATTCTTGTTGTTTTTACCCCATAACTCCATAACATTCAGTCATAGATAGTCCAAACTATACCTTTTTGGTATCATTGTGATCAGACAAATAATAATACAATAACATGCTTTTGGAAGGCGGTATGCATTTTCAAGAGGCCAGACGTCCATGCCCAGTCGCCCAAAATGACAGCTATTCGCCCTTGTCTAACTTGGGCGAATAGCTGTCATTGCAGGCGACGGGATGGACGGAGGGACTCAGAAAAATGCATACCGCACGACAACAGCATGTTATTTGCATTATTATCACTTTTTACTGAGATACACAACACGTAACGCGTACATAAAAAGTTGGCTCACTTAACTTCTGCCCTGTCGCCTGGCGCGCGCACTGCTGTTCAAATTCAGCAGTGCGTCCTCATCAAGCTGGCTGCTTTAGCTGCTGTTCATTGTCATACTATCCATGGGAATATCATCCGGAATATCCATAATGGGACCAAAACACACTTCTCGCCTTTTCATCTTTTCCTCTGCGGACAGTTTGTTTTTTTTTTCCCCTCTGCGGACAGTTCTTGGGCTGCGCGCTATGACGTCATTTGTTTACGCACAGTGGGCGGGTATAGCCAGATACCGTCGACTTAAATCTATGATGCCGGCCTAGCAACGCTCCGGTAAAGTGATAATAATGTGGTATAGCTTTCAATATGATTGAAACATTTTTAAATTTTGACCCCTGTGTAATTCTTCAATTGACCCCTACCTGAACACCGATTGAAAATTCAAGTGGATACTCAGTTTTTTCAAAAGAATAATGTCTAAGGAGTATTTGTGCCAACTCTGGTGCCTGTTTCCAGATTTGAAGGATTCCTCTGTAAATATTCTGTTATCTGCTGCACTAAACTGAACTTATCTCGCTTGCAAGTTAAATGACACACGACTGACTGACTGACTGACTATGCACACAGTGATGTCAAGCCAATTGGCATGGCCGTACACAGGAAAATGTAAAACATGTTGTCAAGTAATATCGACACCATGCAAAAGCGACACTTGGTGATATACCTGTAACTGGAAATGTTGGCAACAGTTTCAATTTTCAGTTTATTTGGCAGCACGGTGGATTAGTGGTTAGCACTGTTGCCTCACAGCAAGAAGGTCATGGGTTTAATTCCCACCTGTGGCCTTTCTGTGTGGAGTTTGCATGTTCTGTCCTTGTTTGCGTTGATTTCCTCCCACATTTAAAAACATGCAGGTTATGTGAATTGGAAACATAATTGTTCAGGTCTCCCTTGCAAAAGATTTTTGATCTCAATGGGACTAACCTGGTTAAATTAAATAATGAAATTTTCATTTTATACAGCGCCAAATCACAACAAAGCTGCCTCAAGGTGCTTCACACAACCTCTGCCATTGCAGAAAATTGCCTCATGCAAAACAACAGATACTGCACACATTCTGACATTTCAAGACAAAAACTGCTTTCCTTGTACATAAACACTGAAACAGCATTTTTGAAGCTCTTCTCCCGGGACGGAATTTTCCAAAAGCTCAGTTTTTATTTACTTTAAGTGCATTTCATGTGGGCTAAAGAGCAAAATGCATATAAAAGCTCCATTTTTCAAAGTTCCTGTTCACGTGTGGACAGGGCTTTGGAAACATTAGAGCTGACTGTTAGTTCACAGTAGTTGTTAACTGCTAACAGTTGACTGACATCTACATGGTTATACAATACTGCCGTATCCTAAATGTATCTGTACATGCAGCAGAGATGTTGAGAGAGCAGGTAACACACTGTGACACAGATAGTATTATTATGATTGTGTGTTTGTGGGTAAAAGCAATTATGGAAATATATTTATTGAGCAGAGAATGGATTTTTTTTTTTTTTTTTTTGCTCACAAAGATAAGCATATGTACAGCGACAGCACAACAGATCAGCCTCTTTCCAGGTGAATGAATGAGTGAGTGTGCTGGGCAAATGCACTGCCAAAATTGTTCATCTTGTATTCATGACTTAATTAAAATGTGGGAACAAATTGTGTGTCATGCACATGCAATAACATTTCTAGTGTGAGGTGTAGTAGAATGTGGTCTTGAGATAAAATATACCATCAGCGTATGTGCTTGTGTAAGTACAGACCCTGTCCTGACTATAGCCTTTAACTATGAAATTCATATTGCGAGCTCAGTTTATTTACGTGTTTTCAATATCAAAGGGGGCAAATCACCTGGAATGGTTTAAAGAATTTGTTTCAAATCAATTCCTGACAAATTGAGGCCCCATTTAGCACAGCGCCTGGTGTCTTCCTTTTGATACACACTCTGGAAAAAGCTTCTATCCAGGTTTTGAAACACACAGAGTTTTGGTGCAGCCACCCTTCATTTACAGCACCAGTTAAAAACACTGGCACCATCCCCAGTCACACATTCTATCTATTATTTCATTAAGGTTTTACTATCTCATTCTGTTGTATATGCATCATAAATGCATCCAAGAAATGGGAACCGTATTTGCTAGCTTCTTAGGTGGGCAGAGTGAAGTGACAAGCTTTTGATATGTGCAGTGTTTAGGAGGCAAACTACACAGATAGCACACAGTTAATACTTTTTAATGATTTATCCAATCCAGTTTCAATTCAATTTATTTATATAGGGCCACCCCAAGATGATTCATGGGTGCAACCACCCTGCAAGCATGTACAGCATCTAGCAGATCTTGAACATGGCTATGGGATGTCATAAAGGTAAAACAAAATTGCTCTTTCAATCAATCTGTTGCATCAAAGTTCACCCGTTGCAATAGGATTTGCCCTAAATTATATGTTCTTTAACTATTCGTCATACAGCACAGACTGTCTTAAACATGAAAGCCAAATTAGTAAAGACTTACTTTCACAAACTGTTAGCATAAAATTTATTAATGACACAATGTTTTGGTTCAAGTGCTTTGTGTGACTTTTAAAAAAAAGCAACATGCAGCATCTTTATACTAGAACTACAACCAATGGGGTCAAAATTCACTGAGAAACACCTGAGACAGTTTTTCATTCATCAATCAACACTGCAGCACTTGAAAAGCTGACTGAGGAATCGACATGTCTGGGTTGGTGATTGTCCTGGATTCAGAGATCCATAAGATCCAGACTTTTAATAACTTCCTGGACTCAGCTGTTGGAAGTGTATCGATATGTAGTCAAAGTGCTGAATTTGTAGAGACATTCATTTTTCACAGCAGTGACATTCATGTCTCTGGGTCCTTGGCCTTTAAGGTCAGGAGACTGCTGGTGAGAGCTTAGGGAGTCATGACGTCACCGGCCAAAGACCTGCAGGAGAACAAAGGTCCACATCTTTACAATCCTGGTGCTTCCTGTCTTTCTGTATGGTTCAGAGACTTGTGAGACTTAACAGAGACCTGAGGCAATGACTAGATGTCTTTGGTACTCTCTCTTTGGAGGAATCCTTGGGTATTGCTGGAATGACTTTGTTTCAAATGAATGGATACTTAGGGAGACTCAAAAGAGGAGTATCAGCTGCAGTATCTTGGCCATGTGGTTCTTTTCTCTGGGCGTGAGCTTCCATGCAAGTACCTCAGTGCTAAGGACCCCGACAGCTGCAGAAGGTCACTTTGAAGAGGTGGGAATGGACTGATTGTATGACTGGATGGCTGCCATTCAGGACCCAGGGTGGTTCCTTGATGTGGTAGATGTGGCACCAGTGCACACCACCAGATTTGATTGGACTTGAATAATCACCTAAAATGCACGCATGAACATTTAAAATGCGCACTTGATTGTAAAATTTTTGAACATGTGTGTGTGTGCGTGCATGAGAGAGAGAGAGATGGCAAGCTGGCATGTTGCTGCACTCTGTGCCCTCTGTAAGGCCACACTGCTGCTTATGAGTCTTTCTGTCAGAGACAGGCTTATAAAACGCTTGGCCAATTCAATACACTGTCCCTGCCTCCATAACCCACTCAACATTCCCTCCAGGGCACGTGGCTAGTATTGGGAAATCAGTTATTCTGACACTTGAGAGTGAAACTTATAAAGTGCTCTTCAATATTTGATAATGAATCCAAAGATGATAAAGTGCGTCCTTGGAATTGTTCATGAAAATTCACATGTTGCATGCAAAATAAAAGAGGGGGCAGTGACATGTAGCGCGATCGCCCTCGCTGATGAAGCATTTATATTCACTGCTCAAACTTTTCACCTCAGCAAGAGTCACACACACCGTTCCATATTACATAATTCAGATTGGAATGAGAAATCTTTGATGACCATTGTTAAATTTTCACAGCTGTCACAGAATAAATCTCTTTTTTTAATGCTTTGTCTTTGTCAAACTTATGGCAAAAAAAAACCTGCATGATCATTTGTCCCCTGTTGCTTTGGGTGTATGTAGCCGGCTTTAATGAAGAGCTGGTTACATGGGTTTTACTGATGACGTTGTCCACTGCAAGTATCAAATAAAGATGCACACATACTGCATTAAGCCAGACTGCTAGCTGGGTGCTAAATTAAAGAGGGAATCCAAGTCTGCCTCTATGTGCATTAAAAGTTAAAATCATCATCCATTATTAAGCGCCAGTTCAACATGTTCTGTTGACAGTCAGGTAAGCCAGAGTCTGGCCAGGCTTCATTAGTCCAACTCAAGTCAGACATTCTCTTTTAAAGAACGGAGGAATTTGCTTCCCATAAGGGCTCTGGATTCCAAATGATCATAGAAAGTGCCCATTCTTTTAACAGTCTGAAAGACTGATAAATAAATGATTGTTTTGGCTCTTTCCACCTGTCTCTTTTCCTTGGGTTCCATGCAGCCTTTTCTCCTTTTGCTTCCTCTGGCATTTTATTGCACTTCGCAGCTACAGCAGTTTTTCATTAACCTTCAGCTGGAGCCTCCGATGAAGGGGTTAAGCCATTTTGACCAGGCTTTGCTGGAGCTGTCTACACTCCACTCATTCATAATGCACGCTCCAGTCCTGGCTAACATCATAATACCCTGTTTATAGTAACAGTTAGAGGGCAAAGAGGCAGCAGCATTATGGATTGATGAATAACTGCAATGTTTGTTCTCCACCCTGACTGATATTGATCTCTGGAGGAGCAGTACACCGCTGCATGCACGACTCCAACCAGTAGTTACTGCAGGCATAAGGGGGCTAGGTTTTTTTCATGAGGGAGCCTGTGCACGTTATTGGCGCATCTAAGTGACGCACAAACTTTCAGGATGACCACGTGTACGTGATGTGGACAAGTCGTCTACTCTGTGGATTTTACACTTCTCCTATAGCTCACCTCGGCGCAAGTGAGGCAGAGGGTTGAGGTGAGTGCACGCCGCATCTCAGAGCAGGTAATACTGGAGGTGATAATGAGGCTGAGCGTTGCTGGAGCCATGGCTCATCTACATTCTGCTGTTTTCTGCCAGACGCTCCAGCACTGTGGTCAACAAGTCGGGTTAGCTGATCAATACCATTCTCATTCCACACCATACTGTCGGCTGCTGGCTGAGCACGGAGGGTGCAGCAGCTTACAAACTCACTTCTCTCTCTCGCTCTCAAGTATACAGTTAGGTCCATAAGTATTTGGACAGACCCACTGTTTGTTTCATTTCAACTCCATCATGATGCTGCATGGAGGCAAAATGACAATCAGGTGCAGACGAAAATGTTGCATGAACCATTTAAGAATTACTATAGCCATTTACATACACAATTACATGTGTATGGATGGATCATGGATACATGAACCAAGTCACTGGCTGTGTCTCAAATCATCAGCCACTTGTGTCATAGTGATGCAAATAGGCTGTCTCCCAAGGCTCCTTGGAATTCAGCCATATTTCCCCTGAAAATTGGTTGACATACTAGGAGTATCATTTGTGGCACAACAATCTCAAGAGTCATTGCACTTGGACTTCATTAACTTAAGAACTACAAACAATATGGTACTATATCGTAAGTGTCTGAAGTAAGGCAGCACAGCGGTTTAGTGGTTTGCACTGTTGCCTGAGAGTAAGAAGGTCCGTTATGTGTGGAGTTTGCATGTTATCCCTGTATTCACAAGGGATTTGTCTGGGTGCTGCAGCTTCCTCCCACTTCCAAAGACATGCGGGATAGGTGAATAGATAACTGGAAATTGAATGTGTGAGTGGAGGATAGCTGGAGTGTAGAAACATTCATTTATCTCGGCAGACACGTACATGTCTCTGGGTACTGGTGCCTTTGAAATTGACAGGCGCCTGGAAAGAGCTTATGCAGTCATGAGATCGATGGACAGAGGTGTTTGGCGATGCCGATATCTTTGCAGGTAAAAGAAGGTCCAAGTCTTTATGGTTGTCTTGTTGTACGGTTGTGAGACTTGGACACTAACCAGTGACCTAAGACAACAACTGCATGTCTAGTACTGGGTGTCTTCAGAGGATCCTTGGGTACTGCTGGAATGACTTTGTACTAAAAGATAAGCGTGACTAGGATGAGGAGTATCACTTGCATGGTGAGGGAGCATCCGTGTCGACATTTTGACCATGTGGCCCATTTCTCTGTGCATGATCCGGCATGCAGTTGCCTGACTGCTCAGGACCACAGTAGCTGGAGAAGGCCAATGGTGCACCCACATTTCGCCTAGCTACGGCATATAGGTGGTTATTATAAAGATGTGAGAATGGACCAGCTGCCTGTGTGGTTACCATCCAGGGATCAAGTCGGTTCCATGGTGTCAGGAATGGGACAAAGTACAGCACCAGCACATGCCAACACACTTTAACTGACTTGGTCCTACCATGTGTTGCTTTTACCTGTGCACCAAAATCCAAAACCAAAAATGATGTCACTGATTTGCTTACCTACCTGCCTGAAGAGTTGAACTAATTCTAATCAGCTGGTTTAGTGGGCAGATGGACCAAATACTGTATGTGGCAGGATTTTTACTCCAAGAAACTGGGATTACTCACCGTTGCAGGTATGCTTCATATCGGCTGTTCCAGGTGTCTTTTGAAAATCTATGGGTGACATCACACAGGCTTTGTCCAGTATAGGCAAAGTCTATGGCTGGTATCCATTTATAACCTGATGGACTGGGACAATGCAGATACAGTTGTATGCAAACGTTTGGGCACCCCTGATAATTTTCATGATTTTCCTTTATAAATCATTGGTTGTCTGGATCAGATATTTCAGTTAAATATATCATATAGCAGACAAACACACTATTTGAGAAGTGAAATGAAGTTTCTAGTATTTACAGAAAGTGTGCAATAATTATTTAAACAAAATTGGGCAGGTGCATAAATTTGGGCACCCTTGTCATTTTATTGATTTGAATACATTTAGCACTAATTATTGGAACACAAAATTGGTTTGGTAAGCTCACTGACCCTTGACCTCCTTACACAGGTGAATCCAGTTGTTGTGTGGGCCGCTGAAGAGGAGGTACTGCTGGCCCACCACCACCAGAGGGCGCCCTGCCTGGAGTGCGGGCTCCAGGCACCAGAGGGCGCTGCCGCCTTATGGGAGTAGCCTGGGTGACAGCTGTCACCCATCACCAGACACAGCTGTTCCACTCAGCACAGAGGTATATCAGGAGGACGGCGTCTCCACCTCAGTGCCGAGATATCGCCTTACGTTAGAGGTAACGATTCTCTGCTACATTATATTGTCTCTCTGAGTTTTGCAGAACAGCTGACTACTAAAAGATAAGTACTCACCTTTCTGCAGTATTGACGTGAGGTGGAGTCAGCTACTTCCCTCTCTGTGTACTGGGTGCAGCCGCATCCACACCTGTGTGTTTGTTCTCTTGCCAGCAGTACCGGATCCGACGAGCGGAGGCAGTGGCCACCTGGGAATTCGGGACTTGGCGGTTCCAGTATTTCCAGGGTTCGGTGGCAGGGGAAATCTGGGTGGTTCCGGCTCGACTTGGACAGACGTCTCCTACCTTCGAGCCTGCCCACACGACACCAGTGGAATTCGGTGTAAACCCAAGTTGTCAATTGTTGTATTGGTTGTGCACTTTCACGACAGTAAAACTTGTTATTTACTTTCTCCATTGTCCGTTCATTGCGCCCCCTGTTGTGGGTCCGTGTTCCAACACTTTCACAACAGGATATCTCGGCCACCGTCATGGACCCCGAGGGGCGTCAACCGGCTGTTGAACGGCCAATGGAAGACCAAGGCGCGTCGGCGGCTTCGGGAGGGGTAATCGGTGAGTTGCAGCGGATCCTCACCGCTTTCACCTCTCGGATCGATTTAATGACCGAGCAGCACGTTCTCCTAAACCGCAGGGTGGAGGCTCTCGCCGCACAAGTGGAGGCGCGCCCTTCGGGCGCCGCTGCGGCTCTCCCTCCCGAGGACCCTGCGCGTGAAAGTGACGTTCCACTGGTCGTTCAACGGTCCCTTCCTCCGTCCCCAGAAGCATACATAAGCCCCCCAGAACCGTACGGAGGCTGTGTGGAGACGTGCGCGGATTTTCTGATGCAGTGTTTGCTCGTCTTCGCACAGCGTCCCGTGATGTACGCGACTGATGCTAGCAAAGTAGCTTATGTAATAAATCTGCTTCGCGGGGAGGCACGCGCTTGGGCTACAGCGCTCTGGGAGCAGAACTCACGGCTCCTTCATACATACGTTGGGTTTGTACGGGAACTCAGAACGGTGTTCGACCATCCCAACAGAGGAGAGTCCACTTCAACCGCGCTACTGTCAATGAGACAGGGGCGTCGGAGCGCAGCTGCCTATGCAGTCGCCTTCCGCATCGCGGCGGCGAGATCCGGCTGGAATAGCACTGCCCTCCGCGCCGCCTTTGTAAACGGACTGTCATTGGTCCTAAAAGAGCACCTGGTGGCGAAGGACGAACCGCGGGATTTAGACGGGCTCATCGATCTGGTCATACGACTCGACAACCGGTTAGAAGAACGCCGTCGGGAACGAGGCGAAGGGCGTGGCCAGGCACGCGTCGCCCCTCTCCCTTCCAGTTCCGATCGAGCTCCGCCTTCCCCACGCTCCACAGCCCCTGCGCTCCGTGGGGTCACAGCTCCCCCTACTGACGAAGCTAGGGACACGAGTAGGGCAACATTTAGGGCACCAGATGCACAGAGGAGATGGACCCACGGAGCGTGTCTTGTTTGTGGTTCAATAGAGCACCATGTGAGAGACTGCCCCGAGCGGTCAAACGCCAAACGCCCGCCCCTAGAGACTGGGCCAGGGGTGGGCCAAAACATTCACGTGGGACACACCCACATTGCTACACGACTCCCAGTCACAATCCTGTATGAGGATTCAACCCTGAAGGCCACAGCACTGGTGGACACGGGCTCTGAGGGGAATCTGCTTGACAGTAGATGGGCCAGGGAGATAGGGCTCCCTCTGGTGGCTCTTACCTCGCCTGTGCAGGTTCGGGCACTAGATGGCTCCCTACTCCCACCAATCACGCATAAGACACCTCCAGTAACTCTGGTGGTGTCAGGTAACCACCGGGAGGTGATCGAGTTCTTTGTGACTCAGGCCACCTCCCGTGTGGTTTTGGGGTTTCCATGGATGCTAAAGCACAATCCCCGGATCGATTGGCCGTCCGGGGTAGTGGTTCAGTGGAGCGAAACCTGCCATCGGGAGTGTCTAGGTTCCTCGGTTCCTCCCGGCTCCCAAGCTAAAGAGGAGGTCCGAGTCCCGCCCAATCTGAAGGCGGTGCCGGCGGAGTACCATGACCTCACTGACGTGTTCAGCAAGGATCTGGCTCTCACGCTTCCTCCCCACCGCCCGTATTGCCATTGATTTGGTTCCAGGCAGCGAGTTCCCGTCCAGTAGGCTGTACAACCTCTCACGGCCGGAGCGTGAATCAATGGAGACCTACATCCGGGACTCATTAGCTGCCGGGTTGATCCGGAATTCCACCTCTCCGATGGGTGCTGGTTTCTTTTTTGTGGGTAAAAAGGATGGCGGGCTTCGTCCATGCATTGATTATAGGGGGTTGAACGAAATCACGGTTCGCAATCGATACCCGTTGCCCCTGTTGGATTCGGTGTTAACCCCCTTGCATGGAGCCAAAATCTTCACCAAACATGATCTTAGGAATGCGTATCATTTGGTTCGGATCCGGAAGGGAGACGAATGGAAGACGGCATTTAACACCCCGTTGGGCCATTTTGAGTACCTGGTCATGCCGTTCGGTCTCACTAATGCTCCCGCGACCTTCCAAGCGTTGGTAAATGATGTCCTGCGGGACTTCCTGCACCGGTTCGTCTTCGTGTATCTGGACGATATACTCATCTTTTCCCCGGATCCTGAGACTCATGTCCGGCATGTCCGTCAGGTTCTGCAGCGGTTGTTGGAGAACCGCCTGTTTGTGAAGGGCGAGAAGTGTGAATTCCACCGCACTTCTTTGTCCTTCTTGGGGTTTATCATCTCCTCTAACTCCGTCGCCCCTGATCCGGCCAAGGTTGTGGCGGTGAGAGATTGGCCCCAACCTACAAGCCGTAGGAAGCTGCAACAGTTCCTCGGTTTTGCTAATTTCTATAGGAGGTTCATTAAGGGCTATAGTCAGGTAGTTAGCCCCCTGACAGCCCTGACCTCACCAAAAGTCCCCTTCACCTGGTCGGATCGGTGCGAAGCCGCGTTCAAGGAGTTGAAACGGCGCTTCTCGTCTGCACCAGTTCTGGTGCAGCCCGATCCTAGCCGCCAGTTAGTGGTTGAAGTGGATGCCTCGGACTCAGGGATAGGAGCGGTGCTCTCCCAGAGCGGGAAGACCGATAAGGTCCTTCACCCGTGTGCCTATTTTTCTCGCAGGTTGACCTCCGCTGAACGGAACTATGACGTCGGCAATCGGGAACTCCTTGCTGTGAAAGAGGCCCTCGAAGAGTGGAGACATCTGTTGGAGGGAACAGCCGTGCCATTCACGGTTTTCACTGACCATCGGAACCTGGAGTATATCAGGACCGCCAAGCGGCTGAACCCCAGGCAAGCCCGCTGGTCACTGTTCTTTGGCCGTTTTGACTTCCGGATTACCTACCGTCCCGGGACCAAGAATCAGAGGTTGGATGCATTGTCCCGGGTGCACGAAGACGAAGTCAAAACGGAACCGTCGGATCCCCCGGATCCCATCATCCCGGAGTCCGCTATCGTGGCCGCCCTCACCTGGGACGTGGAGAAGACCGTCCGGGAGGCCCTGACCCGTGTCCCGGACCCCGGAAACGGACCAAAGAACAGACTATACGTCCCACCAGAGGCTAGGGCTGCAGTCCTGGACTTCTGTCACGGTTCTAAGCTCTCCTGTCACCCAGGGGTGCGAAGGACCGTGACAGTCGTCCGGCAACGCTTCTGGTGGGCATCCCTGGAGGCCGACGTCCGGGACGACGTCCAGGCCTGTACCACCTGCGCCAGGGGCAAGGCCGACCACAGAAAGACCTCAGGGCAGCTACAGCCACTGCCCGTGCCTCATCGCCCCTGGTCCCACATCGGTCTGGACTTCGTCACGGGTCTCCCGCCGTCCCAGGGAAACACCGTCGTCTTCACGATAGTGGACCGTTTCTCCAAGGCGGCCCACTTCGTGGCCCTCCCGAAGCTCCCAACGGCCCAGGAGACAGCGGGGACCATCCTGGTCCACCACGTCGTCCGTCTGCATGGCATACCATCAGACATCGTCTCCGATCGCGGTCCCCAGTTCACCTCACATGTCTGGAGGAGCTTCTGCCGGGAACTGGGGGCCACGGTCAGCCTCTCGTCTGGGTACCACCCCCAGACCAACGGGCAGGCAGAGCGGGCGAATCAGGAACTGGAGCAGACACTTCGCTGTGTGACAGCCGCGCACCCGACGGCCTGGAGTACCCACCTGGCCTGGATCGAGTACGCCCACAACAGCCAAGTGTCATCAGCCACCGGCCTCTCCCCGTTTGAGGTGTGCTTGGGGTATCAGCCCCCCTTGTTTCCGGTGGTTGAGGGAGAGGTCGGTGTGCCCTCGGTCCAGGCCCACCTACGGAAGTGCCGTCGGGTGTGGCGGGCCGCCCGCTCTGCCTTGTTGCAGGCCCGGACGAGGGCGAAGAAACATGTAGACCGGCGGCGAGCCCCGGCCCCCAAGTATCGTCCTGGGCAGGAGGGCTGGTTGTCCACCAAGGACATTCCTCTACAGGTTGACTCACCGAAACTCCAAGAACGGTACATCGGACCTTATAAGATCCTCAAGGTCATCAACCCTGCCGCAGTGAGGCTCCAGCTTCCGGCCTCACTGCGGATCCATCCAGTTTTTCATGTTTCCCGGATCAAGCCTCTTCACACCTCACCCCTCTGCACCCCGGGTCCGGCGCCGCCTCCTGCCCGGATCATCGACGGAGCACCGGCTTGGACTGTCCGCCGGCTCCTTGATGTCCGTCGGATGGGCCGGGGTTTTCAGTATCTGGTGGACTGGGAGGGGTACGGACCCGAGGAGCGCTCCTGGGTGAAGAAGGGCTTCATCCTGGACCCGGCCCTCCTGGCCGACTTCTACCGTCGCCATCCGGACAAGCCCGGTCGTGCGCCAGGAGGCGCCCGTTGAGGGGGGGGGTCCTGTTGTGTGGGCCGCTGAAGAGGAGGTACTGCTGGCCCACCACCACCAGAGGGCGCCCTGCCTGGAGTGCGGGCTCCAGGCACCAGAGGGCGCTGCCGCCTTATGGGAGTAGCCTGGGTGACAGCTGTCACCCATCACCAGACACAGCTGTTCCACTCAGCACAGAGGTATATCAGGAGGACGGCGTCTCCACCTCAGTGCCGAGATATCGCCTTACGTTAGAGGTAACGATTCTCTGCTACATTATATTGTCTCTCTGAGTTTTGCAGAACAGCTGACTACTAAAAGATAAGTACTCACCTTTCTGCAGTATTGACGTGAGGTGGAGTCAGCTACTTCCCTCTCTGTGTACTGGGTGCAGCCGCATCCACACCTGTGTGTTTGTTCTCTTGCCAGCAGTACCGGATCCGACGAGCGGAGGCAGTGGCCACCTGGGAATTCGGGACTTGGCGGTTCCAGTATTTCCAGGGTTCGGTGGCAGGGGAAATCTGGGTGGTTCCGGCTCGACTTGGACAGACGTCTCCTACCTTCAAGCCTGCCCACACGACACCAGTGGAATTCGGTGTAAACCCAAGTTGTCAATTGTTCTATTGGTTGTGCACTTTCACGACAGTAAAACTTGTTATTTACTTTCTCCATTGTCCGTTCATTGCGCCCCCTGTTGTGGGTCCGTGTTCCAACACTTTCACAACACCAGTCATGAAAAAGGGTATTTAAGGTGGCCATTTGCGAATGTTTCCCCTCGTTGCATCTCTTCTAATGAGTGGCAACATGGGAGACTCTAAACAACTCTCAAATGACCTGAAAACAAAGATTGTTCAACATCATGGTTTAGGGGAAAGATACAAAAAGCTATCTCAGAGATTTTGGCTGTCAGTTTCCACTGTGAGGAACATAGTGAGGAAATGGAGGACCACAGGCACAGTACTAGTTAAGGCCCGAAGTGGCAGGCCAAGAAAAAACTCAGATAAGCTGAAGCGAAGGATGGTGAGAACAGTCATAGTCAACCCACAGACCTGCTCCAAAGACCTACAACATGATCTTGCTGCAGATAGTGTCTCTGTGCATTGTTCAACTATACAGCGCACTTTGCACAAAGAAATGCTGTATGATGCTGTAATGCAGAGGAAACCTTTTCTGCATACACGCCACAAACGGAATCGCTTGAGGTATGCTAAAGCATATTTGGACAAGCCAGCTTCATTTTGGAATAAGGTGCTGTGGACAGATGAAACTAAAATTGAGTTATTTGGACATAACAGGGGGCAGGATGCTTGGCAGAAAAAGGACAGCATTCCAAGAAAACACTTGCTACCTACAGTAAAATTTGGAGGTGGTTCCATCATGCTGTGGGGCTGTGTGGCCGGTGTAGGTACTGGGAATCTTGTTAAAGTTGAGGGTCACATGGATTCCAGTCAGTATCAGCAGATTCTTGAGAACAATGTTCAGTGACAAAGTTGAAGTTGCGACGGGGCTGGATCTTTCAACAAGATAACGACCCTAAACATTGCTCAAAATCTACTAAGCCATTCATGCAGAGGAACAAGTACAAAGTTCTAGAATGGCCATCTCAGTCCCCAGACCTGAATATTATAAAAAATCTGTGGTGTGATTTTAAGCGGGCTGTCCATGCTTGTAAACCAGCAAACCTGAGATGTTTTGTAAAGAAGAATGGTCCAAAATACCTTCAGCCAGAATCCAGACTCTCATTGGAAGCTATAGGAAGCGTTTACAGGCTGTTATTTCTGCAAAAGGAGGATCTACTAAATACTGATGTATTTTTTTCTGTTGGGGTGCCCAAATTTATGCACCTGCCTAATTTTGTTAAAAGAATTATTGCACACTTTCTGTGAATCCTATTAACTTCATTTCACTTCACAAATATCACTGTTTGTCTGCTATATGATATATTTCACTGAAATTTCTGATCCAAACAACTAATGATTTATAAAGGAAAATCATGGAAATCATCACGGGTGCCCAAACGTTTACATACAACTGTAAAATGTCTTACCCAAGGTCACAGACATTTAGCATGACTAGGTATCAATCATAGGTCTATGTATAGCCCATCTCCTTATCTCTCTAAGCTACCTGCTCTGTGTGGTGCACAGAGGCAACATTACTAAAAATGGTGTCGCTGCCCAAATACTTATGGACCTGACTGTACGAACAACATGGAAATGGAAATTGTATGAAACCACAGTTGATGCATTAAATATGTTCCTTGCAGTGAATAAATATAGAGATGATGATTTTTAATGTTCTTCCGGAGGAGATTAGCACTCAGAGTTGTTTTTCTGCCTTTGTTTATGACTACCTGCTAATTTATGCAACCCCATAGAGCACTTGGTACATTATTTTCTTTCTCTGCAATTACTTTAAAAATCGAGACTAATGTGATTATCCCGTGTTTCTCAGAAGATTTCCAATTAAACTGATACTTAGTGCACATCATGTAAGGCATTTTTGTTGAAATGGACCCCATTTAGCACAAGAGATAAAAGCTGGAGCCAGACAGAGGCCACGAGAGGAACTGAAAATCAGAACACAGCAAAAAGTTAACGAGTGAGCAAGAAACAAAAACAGCAACTGAGAGAAGTTTCAATGTGGAGAGAGATGATGGTCGGGGTGGGGGGAAGAAAAATTACAGAGACAAACAAAAGGGGTTACAGTGTGAATTTGTAAAAACAGATAGCAAGGAGTGAAAAAGGAACGAAAGGCAGCAGATGGGAGAAAAATATTGGTTGAAATTAATGGACTTTAAAGGTCAGTCCAACATGTATAATTCAGCACACAATAGCGGTGATTGATGTGTATGCTTTAGGACCTTTCATGCCCAGTTTCTGCAGCATTCCTTTCTACATTCCTCCAAGCCACTGAGGCTTTGAGTTTAAGCTGGGAGGAGTACAAATTCAGTTAATAGGTTTCCGAGGAACTGTGGTCTTTGATAAGACAGGAAACAGAGAGACAACATTAAAGAGAATAGGTGGAAAGGTGGTGCCACTGTTTCTAGGTGTCTGCCTTTTGGATGTCCTAAGGTACACTCAGCGGTGCTCATCATGCATGACCAGTTTGATTTTATAGATTGGACTGATATCAGCGCAAACAGCACGTTATGATGAAAGTACATTATATTAATCTGCGCGCTTCAATTTACAAGTTTGTCCATAGTATATTGTCTGTGTCATCACATTTTTCCATTTTTGGTGGAAATTTCATTAACACCCAAATCGTGCTGTTCTGCTCAGACTGTCATTTTTTTTTTTTTTTCATGATGTGTATTGCGTTGCCGCTGTGATAACCTACTCTCTGGCACTCTTCAGTGTTGATGCTGGGCCTGTTTCTATACTCCTGCTGGAGGAGACACAAGGGCCTGAAGGAGGGGGTGTACCACGTGTCTGCACACCATGGAGAGTGGGAGGACATCCGGGAAAATGTGCTCAACTACGACGAAGAAGGTGGAGGGGAGCAGGACCAGGTAAGATATATTGGCAGACTTAGTGGGGCAGATATGTGAAACGATGTATGATTTTAAAAAAGCAACAAATTATGCACATTGCTTGATACGTAGTTAAAAAAACAGATCTCATCTCAGAAACGAGGTGATAATCGGTGAGTCACTACTGCTGCTTTGACATTTGAACGCAGCAGAAGCAGCTCGTCTGACTGCGGTGCTGGTGATAATCGGTGAACCACGGTCGACGCACAGAAATGAAGCATGTGCAGTGAAGGCAGGGTGGACCAGCTTTTCGGGCGGACCGTTCGGTCAGCGACACCGGGCCATGTTAACCACCTTTGACTGGGGGATACTGAGACATTCCCAGGCCAGTGTGGAGATATCTCTCCACCTAGTCTTCCCTGTAGTCTTCTCCCAGCTGGATGTGCCTGGAACACCTCCCTAGGGAGGCACCCAGGGGGCATCCTTACCAGACACCTGAACCACCTTCACTGGCTCCTTTCAGAGTGAAGGAGCAGTGGCTCTAGTCTGAGCTTCTCACAGCTGACTGAGCTTCTGTGAGCAGACATATCGTGCTAAACTCAATTTCATTTTTTTTTCTTCTTCAGTGTAATTATGGTTGCAATGGCTTCAGCTTGTAAGAAAACATAATATATACATAGAGCAATAAAAACAGCATTTTGAAGATATTCCAGAATGGCATTGTGGCCATCTTGGATTTAGCTATTTATTATCCTCGGGGGGGAAAATTGAGTATATTCTGCCCCACTATCTACCCCATGTGTCATACAGACACAAATGAAGTGCTGTTTTCTATGTTTTCTTACATGTTGAATCCATTCCAATTATAATTGGAAGGAAAATTAGCTTAGCATGATAACTTAATTTTTTATCAAATATATATCAAACAATGCAAAATTTGATGATGTTACCATAAAACTCACATTCGTAGTGATATTTTACACATCTCTGCCCCACTAACTGGAGATGGAGATGTTTAAAGGCTGTATCACACTAATGACTTCACATTTCCACTGACATCTACACTGAGCAGAAGTATGTTCCGAGTTTACAGACAAATGTGTGCTGCATTTGAGCAGAGTTTGTCAGGGTGTGACAGCATGACGTCAAGTTTCCCCACTCAAACAACTGTGACGCATCTCCTCGCTGAGAGAGAGAGATGTGTATTTCTTCAAGACATGGAGCTGTGCTTACTATGACAATCCTTTCTGCACTTGTGGTGCAGAACGTCATAATAATTTTGCGCGCACATCTACCTGGTACCTGGTGAGATTGCATCAGAATTTTGGCTCTCTGTTGGGACTGTTTACACAGAGACTGCTACCTGCTGCTTTGGACTTTGAACTAATAGTCTTTTTCAAGACTTTTTTACTTTTTTACCTTTTTATTTTTATTTTATTTTTTTTTTTACTTTTTTACTTGACTCTACTGGTGGTCGGCTCTCACTGCGGTATTGTATCACTTCTTGTTCCGGAGCACAGCGGTGTTTTTCTGTATCTGTTAGCTGTTTGATCTGCGCAGTTAGATTGATCTAGTTATCTAGATTACGATTTGTTTCCCAGTGTAATCTTTACGTGCCTTAACTAAAGCACTCCTTCTGCTGAATCACCTCTAAATTATTTACACATTATTCGCTTTGCGTGTTTTTAGGAATCCGCTAGCTTAGCGTAGCTACTAGCTCTTAGCCGATTTAGCATGGCGGCTTCTCCTGTCTCTCCCGCACTTTTCTGCTCTGGGTGTGAAATGTTTAGTTATTCCTCGGCCTCCTTTAGCAGTAATGGTACTTGTAATAAGTGTAGCTTATTCGTAGCTTTGGAGGCCAGGCTGGGCGAATTGGAGACTCGGCTCCGCACCGTGGAAAATTCTACAGCTAGCAAGGCCCCTGTAGTCGGTGCGGACCAAGGTAGCTTAGCCGCCGTTAGTTCCCCCCTGGCAGATCCCGAGCAGCCGGGAAAGCAGGCCGACTGGGTGACTGTGAGGAGGAAGCGTAGCCCTAAACAGAAGCCCCGTGTACACCGCCAACCCGTTCACATCTTTAACCGTTTTTCCCCACTCGACGATACACCCGCCGAGGATCAAACTCTGGTTATTGGCGACTCTGTTTTGAGAAATGTGAAGTTAGCGACACCAGCAACCATAGTCAATTGTCTTCCGGGGGCCAGAGCAGGCGACATTGAAGGAAATTTGAAACTGCTGGCTAAGGCTAAGCGTAAATTTGGTAAGATTGTAATTCACGTCGGCAGTAATGACACCCGGTTACGCCAATCGGAGGTCACTAAAATTAACATTGAATCGGTGTGTAACTTTGCAAAAACAATGTCGGACTCTGTAGTTTTCTCTGGGCCCCTCCCCAATCAGACCGGGAGTGACATGTTTAGCCGCATGTTCTCCTTGAATTGCTGGCTGTCTGAGTGGTGTCCAAAAAATGAGGTGGGCTTCATAGATAATTGGCAAAGCTTCTGGGGAAAACCTGGTCTTGTTAGGAGAGACGGCAGCCATCCCACTTTGGATGGAGCAGCTCTCATTTCTAGAAATCTGGCCAATTTTCTTAAATCCTCCAAACCGTGACTATCCAGGGTTGGGACCAGGAAGCAGAGTTGTAGTCTTACACACCTCTCTGCAGCTTCTCTCCCCCTGCCATCCCCTCATTACCCCATCCCCGTAGAGACGGTGCCTGCTCCCAGACTACCAATAACCAGCAAAAATCTATTTAAGCATAAAAATTCAAAAAGAAAAAATAATATAGCACCTTCAACTGCACCACAGACTAAAACAGTTAAATGTGGTCTATTAAACATTAGGTCTCTCTCTTCTAAGTCCCTGTTGGTAAATGATATAATAATTGATCAACATATTGATTTATTCTGCCTAACAGAAACCTGGTTACAGCAGGATGAATATGTTAGTTTAAATGAGTCAACACCCCCGAGTCACACTAACTGTCAGAATGCTCGTAGCACGGGCCGGGGTGGAGGATTAGCAGCAATCTTCCATTCCAGCTTATTAATTAATCCAAAACCCAGACAGAGCTTTAATTCATTTGAAAGCTTGTCTCTTAGTCTTGTCCATCCAAATTGGAAGTCCCAAAAACCAGTTTTATTTGTTATTATCTATCGTCCACCTGGTCGTTACTGTGAGTTTCTCTGTGAATTTTCAGACCTTTTGTCTGACTTAGTGCTTAGCTCAGATAAGATAATTATAGTGGGCGATTTTAACATCCACACAGATGCTGAGAATGACAGCCTCAACACTGCATTTAATCTATTATTAGACTCTATTGGCTTTGCTCAAAAAGTAAATGAGTCCACCCACCACTTTAATCATATCTTAGATCTTGTTCTGACTTATGGTATGGAAATAGAAGACTTAACAGTATTCCCTGATAACTCCCTTCTGTCTGATCATTTCTTAATAACATTTACATTTACTCTGATGGACTACCCAGCAGTGGGGAATAAGTTTCATTACACTAGAAGTCTTTCAGAAAGCGCTGTAACTAGGTTTAAGGATATGATTCCTTCTTTATGTTCTCTAATGCCATATACCAACACAGTGCAGAGTAGCTACCTAAACTCTGTAAGGGAGATAGAGTATCTCGTCAATAGTTTTACATCCTCATTGAAGACAACTTTGGATGCTGTAGCTCCTCTGAAAAAGAGAGCTTTAAATCAGAAGTGTCTGACTCCGTGGTATAACTCACAAACTCGTAGCTTAAAGCAGATAACCCGTAAGTTGGAGAGGAAATGGCGTCTCACTAATTTAGAAGATCTTCACTTAGCCTGGAAAAAGAGTCTGTTGCTCTATAAAAAAGCCCTTCGTAAAGCTAGGACATCTTTCTACTCATCACTAATTGAAGAAAATAAGAACAACCCCAGGTTTCTTTTCAGCACTGTAGCCAGGCTGACAAAGAGTCAGAGCTCTATTGAGCTGAGTATTCCATTAACTTTAACTAGTAATGACTTCATGACTTTCTTTGCTAACAAAATTTTAACTATTAGAGAAAAAATTACTCATAACCATCCCAAAGACGTATCGTTATCTTTGGCTGCTTTCAGTGATGCCGGTATTTGGTTAGACTCTTTCTCTCCGATTGTTCTGTCTGAGTTATTCTCATTAGTTACTTCATCCAAACCATCAACATGTTTATTAGACCCCATTCCTACCAGGCTGCTCAAGGAAGCCCTACCATTATTTAATGCTTCGATCTTAAATATGATCAATCTATCTTTGTTAGTTGGCTATGTACCACAGGCTTTTAAGGTGGCAGTAATTAAACCATTACTTAAAAAGCCATCACTTGACCCAGCTATCTTAGCTAATTATAGGCCAATCTCCAACCTTCCTTTTCTCTCAAAAATTCTTGAAAGGGTAGTTGTAAAACAGCTAACTGATCATCTGCAGAGGAATGGTCTATTTGAAGAGTTTCAGTCAGGTTTTAGAATTCATCATAGTACAGAAACAGCATTAGTGAAGGTTACAAATGATCTTCTTATGGCCTCGGACAGTGGACTCATCTCTGTGCTTGTTCTGTTAGATCTCAGTGCTGCTTTTGATACTGTTGACCATAAAATTTTATTACAGAGATTAGAGCATGCCATAGGTATTAAAGGCACTGCGCTGCGGTGGTTTGAATCATATTTGTCTAATAGATTACAATTTGTTCATGTAAATGGGGAATCTTCTTCACAGACTAAAGTTAATTATGGAGTTCCACAAGGTTCTGTGCTAGGACCAATTTTATTCACTTTATACATGCTTCCCTTAGGCAGTATTATTAGACGGTATTGCTTAAATTTTCATTGTTACGCAGATGATACCCAGCTTTATCTATCCATGAAGCCAGAGGACACACACCAATTAGCTAAACTGCAGGATTGTCTTACAGACATAAAGACATGGATGACCTCTAATTTCCTGCTTTTAAACTCAGATAAAACTGAAGTTATTGTACTTGGCCCCACAAATCTTAGAAACATGGTGTCTAACCAGATCCTTACTCTGGATGGCATTACCCTGACCTCTAGTAATACTGTGAGAAATCTTGGAGTCATTTTTGATCAGGATATGTCATTCAAAGTGCATATTAAACAAATATGTAGGACTGCTTTTTTGCATTTACGCAATATCTCTAAAATCAGAAAGGTCTTGTCTCAGAGTGATGCTGAAAAACTAATTCATGCATTTATTTCCTCTAGGCTGGACTATTGTAATTCATTATTATCAGGTTGTCCTAAAAGTTCCCTAAAAAGCCTTCAGTTAATTCAAAATGCTGCAGCTAGAGTACTGACGGGGACTAGAAGGAGAGAGCATATCTCACCCATATTGGCCTCTCTTCATTGGCTTCCTGTTAATTCTAGAATAGAATTTAAAATTCTTCTTCTTACTTATAAGGTTTTGAATAATCAGGTCCCATCTTATCTTAGGGACCTCGTAGTACCATATTACCCCAATAGAGCGCTTCGCTCTCAGACTGCAGGCTTACTTGTAGTTCCTAGGGTTTGTAAGAGTAGAATGGGAGGCAGAGCCTTCAGCTTTCAGGCTCCTCTCCTGTGGAACCAGCTCCCAATTCAGATCAGGGAGACAGACACCCTCTCTACTTTTAAGATTAGGCTTAAAACTTTCCTTTTTGCTAAAGCTTATAGTTAGGGCTGGATCAGGTGACCCTGAACCATCCCTTAGTTATGCTGCTATAGACGTAGACTGCTGGGGGGTTCCCATGATGCACTGTTTCTTTTTCTTTTTGCTCTGTATGCACCACTCTGCATTTAATCATTAGTGATCGATCTCTGCTCCCCTCCACAGCATGTCTTTTTCCTGGTTCTCTCCCTCAGCCCCAACCAGTCCCAGCAGAAGACTGCCCCTCCCTGAGCCTGGTTCTGCTGGAGGTTTCTTCCTGTTAAAAGGGAGTTTTTCCTTCCCACTGTAGCCAAGTGCTTGCTCACAGGGGGTCGTTTTGACCGTTGGGGTTTTACATAATTATTGTATGGCCTTGCCTTACAATATAAAGCACCTTGGGGCAACTGTTTGTTGTGATTTGGCGCTATATAAAAAAATTGATTGATTGATTGATTGACTGAGTGAATCGTCAAACAGCCACAGGAAAATAAAAGACAAGCAGATTACAGAACGGCAAACAATTGTGTAGGCAATAGGAATGCTCTCTGCCTGGTCTCTGCTCAAAGTTTTGAACATGTACAAAACTTTATGATGGACTCGTGGACATCAGCTGAAAAGGAACTCATTTTATGGATGGGAAAAGGACTTAAGGCTGGTGCCTTAAGGGACAATGTTCTTAACTGCTTCACCTCAGGGAGCTGTGGCGGACACTGCTCCTTTAAAGGATCTGGCCCCTCACCAGAAATGCTGTCATTTTTGTGACCGACTGACTCTGCCATCTAAATCTCAGTGTACCAGGTTGAAGTGCATACAGCTATTGAAGGGAATGACTGACAGCAATCTGAATGATGCAATCCATTTTGCAGCTAAAATGCACCCACTCCTAAGAGAGAAATTCAGCCCTTTGCACTCTCTGCCTTACTTTGCGCTCAGATTGCAGGCCATATAAATACGAAAGTGGAATTAGACATGATAGACTGCACCACAGAAGATCAAGATAGGGCACTAAGAGTTCCTGAGAGCTTCCTCTTAAGATTTCCTCACAAAACTGCAAAAAGAAATGTCTGTGGTGGAGAAAACTTGTGATGATTAGATAGATGGATGAACATTTCTTTCATTATGGCTAGACAAGGCCGCACTGAAAATGCAGACAAGAGTGATTTGAACTTTCCCTCTAAAAACACCTGTATTATTGCCTTAGCCAACATGTCTTTAAACTCAAGAAGAAAAACAAAAATCAAACTCCTGTTGAGTTTTAGTATAGGCTCACTGCACAATGGACAGTGTTTTCATTAAATTGTAGCTTTGCATCATTTACTCCACTGCCATCAAAGTAATGAGGTGTGTTACCAACAACAACCAACGATGAGCAGGTCTTAGTGACTTAGGATGCTTCTGGCCTGCCTGTTCTATAATGTCTCACAGAATTAGAATATATTTTTGTCTTAATTTATTTAAATGAAAGAAATTAGGAGATTCTCATAAACTGGTTGATTAGTAGTTGCTTTTTATCTTGATACTATTGTGTAACTATGCCCTGTGATTTCCATTGCTTATTCTGAACACCGCATGATGTTTTACTGCTTGTGATACTGTCCTCTCTCCTTCTCTATCTCTCTCCATCAATCCGTGCTGGAGGACATGTAAAATAAACAACAAAAACAGCAGTATTTGAAACAGGATGTTGTTTGGTTGGTGCCAGGAAATGAAAACCAAATATTGGCTCCCTAGAGGTCTAGAAATGTGAGTCAATTAGTTGAAATTAAGCAAGTAGACACCAATAGCAGTTAATGCCTACATTTTAATAGTGCTTCTAATAGCAGTTTCCCCATCTGCAATCAGATAATTAATTACTGGGGTAATCAATGGTGCTGTTGTTGCCAACATCTCTTCATACTCATTGGATGCTCGTCTTCGTCTAAGGAACAGGTTCATTTGCCGGCAGAAACATTAGCTGAGCTACATTGCTTTGAGCACGTATTGGTGTCATGTGGCCACGTTTTCCATTAGCTTTGAAATTCAAAAGAGAACATTACACATAAAACCCCCTTTCTTTCTCTTCTGTCCTCCCTCCTTCTGTCACTGTCTCCTCTTCTTTATCACAGAATGCCTTTAATATGGTGGAGCTGCAGCGCTCCCTCCAGCCCAGCCCGGCTCAGTCACTTCGGTACAGTTATCCACAAAGCATCATCTCCTATCCACAGACTAAGACACCCCAGGACAACAACAAAAAGGGAGTGGCTAACGGCAACGGCAGTGCAACCATCGCCCTCCGTCTGGCTATCCCTCCATCGGAGACAGAAACCCTGCCGTCTCCTCTGACGTTCCGCCGCTCCCAGAAAACCCTCTCATTCTCCAGCCAGGATTTGGCCCGGTACCTTTGTGAGGTCATCAGGGACATGGAGCACCCAGGGGAACTAGGTACCATGACAACACCTCGCCGTTCCTCCAGGAAGGACCGCGGGCTTGCGGCGGTGCGCTCCCTCAGCTTCCTCAGTGCATCTCAGGGTTCAGAAGTCAGGCTTCAGGGGAGCCAGAGTGCCCGGCTGGACAGGTTCAAAACCCTCCGAGCTGTGGTTAGCGATTTGAGAGGAGACTCCAAGGTTCACGAGGGCCAGAGGGACAAGGTAAAGGGGAGCAGAGGACAGCTGAATTGTGAGAAGAGTGGGTAAGACTGCACTCAAAGAAACCGAACTGAGGGTTGTGACGAAGCAACGCTAATCAGAGGGTGGTGGTGGAATTCCGAAGGGAGGTAATTAAACGTGAGCTATTCTAAGACCAGGAGGATGCCCAGGGTCTGTGTGAAGTCTACTATAAATGTACTGTATTGAGGAAACTTTGAACATTTATGTTCTTTGATATAAAAGATATTTACCATTGAATGATCTAATGTAATGTATTGTTTACTTTCCATTGCACTGTACAGTATTTATTCCAGAGAAAAGCACTTTTGAAGGCGACCGTGTGTCGAAATTGTTCATGTCATAAACCTCATAAGACTAATGTCGCAATGTGAGAAGGCAAATTAATTTGCTGTGAGCAAACTGGTTTCTTTTTGCCGTTAATGACTCATGAAATCATTTATGTGAGAAAATAAGTTATTTTCATTTGTATTATCTATTTCCTTTGAAATAAATGAATATCTTTGATAATATTTTGTGCTTGATCTTGCTCAAACACCAGTTCACATTAGTGATCATCACATCTCCCCATATTGAAGATCAAGCCAACTTTCATCATCAAAAGTATTTGGGATTGTTCTTTTTGCTTAGTAGAAAGAAAAGCAACAGATTTGTGGCGTTAGTATTATCTCAAATATTGTGTTTTAGAAATGGGAATTTCACAGTGACCAGCTTCAGCATTGTCCCAACCCTTTCCAAAGATAAAATCATGTTCAAGATTGTCATCAGGTCAGGTCTGGGAGAATGTGCATTGCTGAATCCACCATGTTGTGGAATTGCCTTGGGTTCTGGATGACAACCACTCAGGTAGATAACCAGTCCATCCCAATTGTGAGCCATCACCTGAGCTTTTTCCAGCCACTGGAGTTCTCAACACTGACGCAACTGTGTGTTGGATCATACACACAGGAAAGCACCACGTGGTTAAAATGTGTAGCTGATGTTCCTTCACAATGGAAGTGATGCTCTTCAACAGTTTTCCAAAGTAGTTGATTGTTTGTCACAAACTAATTCCGGTGGTACAAAACATATCCAGTCATTGCCTTAGGTTAGTGGTTGACGTCTCACAACCATACTGTAAGAAAGGAAGCACCACGACACTAAAGACTTGGACCCAGAACCAACAGGACACTAAAGGCTTGGACCTTCATTCACCTGCAAATATAATGGCATCACCACACAATTCTGTCCAACAACTTGTACTTCCCACAAGGACATTGTTTTCACCAGTGTTGGTTTGTAAAAGTAATGAGTAGATGATTACATCCTACTGATATCCAGAAGGATTCTTGACACATAGCAACATTTACCACAAAACATTGTGACAAGATGTTGAAATTTGGTGAATACATGCATGATGTCCCAGAAAATGAGTGATTTATTTATTTATTTATTTTTTAAGTTGATATGTAGCGTACATTGTCCTTCGTCAGTGCTGTGTGACCAGGCTTAAAACAGGGTTCCATTTGTGGTCACACTACCTGTCTGTCTTTCGATGTGACACTACATTCAGATTGTTCCAGTCCACCCAGCTGTAAATGGGTTCTCGCCTTAGCTGGGGAAGTAACCTGCATCAGACTGGCTTTATATCCAAGTGGAGTAGTAGACTTTAAGCGTCTTTAAGATCAATTTATTCCAGAAATGTTAATTTCTCTTTTGTCAAACACAAAAAAGCTGGACTGTTTATTCAAAGCAGCAGGTGTTCAGGGTTCAAATGAATAAATCAAAAGAAATGAATCAGTTACATTTTGCAGAAACATTGTTGGGTTTGCTTGATTTGCTATAAATGGTTAATATCTGGCACAGTGTGTCATAAAGTAATATACACAGTTTTGATCGAGGTCAGACCGTGTTTGTGTGGCGGTTTGAATCCAGGTTGTGATTGGTTGAGGCCAAGGCAAGGGAAATGAATTTGGTTTGTTGATGTTGGATTTTTATGTATGTTTTGGCCATACTGCGTTTACAGTAAGCAACCAGGATGGTTAAAATATGTGTTTATTAGTAAGTAAAGGCCCGGTCCCACTGGCGTTTAGGAAGATTTGCGTATGGATTACGCACAACATTGGCTCACATTCGCTAAACAGCTGCAATATCCGTGAAACGTGCTTATACGAGGTCTATTAGAAAAGTATCCGACCTCATTATTTTTTTCAAAAACCATATGGATTTGAATCACGTGTGATTACATCAGACATGCTTGAACCCTCGTGGGCATGCAAGAGTTTTTTCACGCCTGTCAGTTACGTCATTCGCCTGTGGGCAGTCTTTGAGTGAGGAGTTGCCCACCTCTCGTCGATTTTTTCATTGTTTAGGAATGGCTCAGAGACTGCTGCTTTGTTTGATCAAAATTTTTTCAAAACTGTAAGGCACAACTGAGTGGACACCATTCAATAAATTCAGCTGGTTTTCGGTAAAAATTTTAACGGTTGATGAGAGATTTTTGTCTGTAAGTGTCGCTTTAAGGACGGCCCACGGCGCCTGACGGCGATCTGCGCCCCGAGGCGGTGTCGTCTTGCTGCTTCAAGCAGAAAACTTCCACATTTCAGGCTCTGTTCACCCAGGTCGTCGTCAGAGAACAGAGAAGTTTCAGAAGAAGTTGGCATGAGGAGTTTATGCGGACATTCCACTGTTAAAGGAGATTTTGTAATGAAAGAATGTGCGGGCAGATTCGCATGTCGGGCCGGACCCCCCCCCCCCAGGAAAAACACCTCCATTGGAAACCTTAACGGACAAGTTGGAACATGCCCAACTGTCAAACAATTTCTCAGATACTCACTTGTTGAAAGCCATCAAAAGCCGCCTGAATTTTACAAATGGTTTTCAACACGGAGGTGTTTTTCCTGTCGCGGCGCAGACGGATTTGCGGCATCGTCATAGAACCGACTCGGCGAATTTGCCCACACGTTCTTTCATTACAAAATCTCCTTTAACAGTGGAATGTCCGCATAAACTCCTCATGCCGATTTCTTCTGAAACTTCTCTGTTCTCTGACGATGACCTGGGTGAACAGAGCCTTAAATTAGGATGTTTTCAGCTCGAAACAGCCAGACGGACACCACCTCCGACCGCGCCTCGCCGATCCGCTTTGTGAGCTGTCCTTAAAGCGAAAGAAACTCCACAATCTCTCATCAGCCGTTAAACTTTTCACCGAGAACCAGCAGAATTTGTCGAATAGTGTCCACTCGGATATCCTTCACAGGTCCTGAAAAAATTTTGATAAAGCAACGCGCGCCGTCTTCAGCAGCGTCTCAGACAAAGGATTTCAGCCGAGAGGGCTGGACCAGTGTTCACTCAAAGCCTGCCCACAGGCGGATGACGTCACCGACACGCGTGAAAAAACTCACGCATGCGCATGAGGGTTCAGGCATGTCTGGTGTAATCACACGTGATTCAAATCCATATAGTTTTTTTTTTTTATAAAACTGCCGGTTAGTTTTCTAATAAACCTCATATGCTTAAGGATATGACATGCTTTAAGGATATGATTCCTTCTTTATGTTCTCCAATGCCATATACCAACACCTAAACACCTACCTAAACTCTGTGAGTGAGATAGATTATCTCATCATAGTTTTACATCCTCACTGAGGACAACTTTGGATGCTGTAGCTCCTCTGAAAAAGAGAGCCTTAAATCAGAAGTGCCTGACTCCGTGGTATAACTCACAAACTCGCAGCTTAAAGCAGATAACCCATAAGTTGGAGAGGAAATGGCGTCTCACTAATTTAGAAGATCTTCACTTAGCCTGGAAAAAGAGTCTGTTGCTCTATAAAAAAGCCCTCCGTAAAGCTAGGACATCTTACTACTCATCACTAATTGAAGAAAATAAGAACAACCCCAGGTTTCTTTTCAGCACTGTAGCCAGGCTGACAAAGAGTCAGAGCTCTATTGAGCCGAGTATTCCTTTAACTTTAACTAGTAATGACTTCATGACTTTCTTTGCTAATAAAATTTTAACTATTAGAGAAAAAATTACTCATAACCATCCCAAAGACATATCGTTATCTTTGGCTGCTTTCAGTGATGCCGGTATTTGGTTAGACTCTTTCTCTCTGATTGTTCTGTCTGAGTTATTTTCATTAGTTACTTCCTCCAAACCATCAACATGTCTATTAGACCCCATTCCTGCCAGGCTGCTCAAGGAAGCCCTACCATTAATTAATGCTTTGATCTTAAATATGATCAATCTATCTTTATTAGTTGGCTATGTACCACAGGCTTTTAAGGTGGCAGTAATTAAACCATTACTTAAAAAGCCATCACTTGACCCAGCTATCTTAGCTAATTATAGGCCAATCTCCAACCTTCCTTTTCTCTCAAAAATTCTTGAAAGGGTAGTTGTAAAACAGCTAACTGATCATCTGCAGAGGAATGGTCTATTTGAAGAGTTTCAGTCAGGTTTTAGAATTAATCATAGTACAGAAACAGCATTAGTGAAGGTTACAAATGATCTTCTTTTGGCCTCAGACAGTGGACTCATCTCTGTGCTTGTCCTGTTAGACCTCAGTGCTGCTTTTGATGCTGTTGACCATAAAATTTTATTACAGAGATTAGAGCATGCCTTAGGTATTAAAGGCACTGAGCTGCGGTGGTTTGAATCATATTTATCTAATAGATTACAATTTGTTCATGTAAACGGGGAATCTTCTTCACAGACTAAGGTTAATTATGGAGTTCCACAAGGTTCTGTGCTAGGACCAGTTTTATTCACTTTATACATGCTTCCCTTAGGCAGTATTATTAGATGGCATTGCTTAAATTTTCATTGTTACGCAGATGATACCCAGCTTTATCTATCCATGAAGCCAGAGGACACACACCAGTTAGCTAAACTGCAGGATTGTCTTACAGACATAAAGACATGGATGACCTCTAATTTCCTGCTTTTAAACTCAGATAAAACTGAAGTTATTGTACTTGGCCCCAGAAATCTTAGAAACATGGTGTCTAACCAGATCCTTACTCTGGATGACATTACCTTGACCTCTAGTAATACTGTGAGAAATCTTGGAGTCATTTTTGATCAGGATATGTCCTTCAATGCGCATATTAAGCAAATATGTAGGATTGCTTTTTTGCATTTATGCAATATCTCTAAAATTAGAAAGGTCTTGTCTCAGAGTGATGCTGAAAAACTAATTCATGCATTTATTTCCTCTAAGCTGGACTATTGTAATTCATTATTATCAGGTTGTCCTAAAAGTTCCCTGAAAAGCCTTCAGTTAATTCAAAATGCTGCAGCTAGAGTACTGACGGGGACTAGAAGGAGAGAGCATATTTTACCCATATTGGCCTCTCTTCATTGGCTTCCTGTTAATTCTAGATTAGAATTTAAAATTCTTCTTCTTACTTCTAAGGTTTTGAATAATCAGGTCCCATCTTATCTTAGTGACCTCATAGTACCATATCACCCCAATAGAGCGCTTCGCTCTCAGACTGCAGGCTTACTTGTAGTTCCTAGGGTTTTTAAGAGTAGAATGGGAGGCAGAGCCTTCAGCTTTCAGGCTCCTCTCCTGTGGAACCAGCTCCCAATTCGGATCAGGGAGACAGACACCCTCTCTACTTTTAAGATTAGGCTTAAAACTTTCCTTTTTGCTAAAGCTTATAGTTAGGGCTGGATCAGGTGATGCTAAACCATCCCTTAGTTATGCTGCTATAGACTTAGACTGCTGGGGGGTTCCCATGATGCACTGAGTGTTTCTTTCTCTTTTTGCTCTGTATGCACCACTCTGCATTTAATCATTAGTGATTGATCTCTGCTCCCCTCCACAGCATGTCTTTTTCCTGGTTCTCTCCCTCAGCCCCAACCAGTCCCAGCAGAAGACTGCCCCTCCCTGAGCCTGGTTCTGCTGGAGGTTTCTTCCTGTTAAAAGGGAGTTTTTCCTTCCCACTGTCGCCAAGTGCTTGCTCACAGGGGGTCGTTTTGACCATTGGGGTTTTTCCGTAATTATTGTATGGCTTTGCCTTACAATATGAAGTGCCTTGGGGCAACTGTTTGTTGTGACTTTGCATCTGATTTGCGGACAATCTGCAAATGCATAACAAACATGTCATGTAAACCCACAGTGCTATATGTGGCAGAAGTCGACATACCTGCCAGCCAGTGCCAGTCCAGCTGTGGAGATCCCAAAAGATGTAATAGCCACTGCCATCCAACAACATACTGTAAATTCGCAGCTGCAGAGACGTCAGCCATGGACCTCAGTTCCCTTTCAGGACTTTTAATTAACACCAACAAAAGGAAGAGTTGCTGTTACAGCTGCAACTCACGCTCTTTTTTCATGACTCTCAAAAAAACACCAAGTCCAGCAATTGCTCCAGAGGCTGTGGTGTTGGTGTGAATAGTGATGCTGAAAGGCCCGAGTATGCTTCTTTTATGACCGCAATGCAGATGCCGTGCACGAGCAACAAGTGCGCGATGCATTCACAACACATCCGTAATACTGCCGTGTTAATATATGAATATATCCATGATTCATCCTGGCACATTTGTCATTTTTGGCCACTTTTGTTGTGGATGACAACGAATGCCTGTAATTTGTATACTCAATTCATGTGCAATTAATCCTCTCTCCAGTGGGACCGGGCCCTAAGTAAATCCCTTTGGCTTCTCCTTTATTTCACTTGAGGTCACCACAGCATATCCAGTGTGAATCTGTGTGTTGATTTGCCAAGTTTTAAACCAGATGCCCTTCCTGACACAACTCCACATTATGTACAGAAAGGGCAGGGGGTGACTTTGAGCCAAGAACCTTCCACACCGGAAACAAGTCCACTTAACTATTTGGTCACTATATATATATATATATATATTGTCCAATAAGAAGTTGTTTTGTATGAATTACAGTTTTTTTAAATAAATTCCAGATAAGTTTGTAAGTGGACTGATATTGGGGCTGCATCTGAGGTCCTGCAGAAGCTGTACTGGGCCATCATGGCAAAGAAAGCTGAGTCACAAGGAGAGACTCTCAATTCACCAGTCGATTTGCCCTCCTATCTTCACCTGTGGTCATGAACTTTAGTTAATGGTCAGAAGAAAAAGGTTGCGGATACCAGCAGCAGGTATCTGGGCTTCCAGAGGGACAAGGTAAAGGAGAGTACAGCTGCTTCATCTTTGAATCAAAAGAAGCCAGCTTAGGTGGTTTAGGCATCTGGTGAGGATGATCCCTCATCGTCTCCCTAGAGAGGTCGCCCAGACACATCCAACAAGAAGGAGGTCCTGGGTAAGATCCAGGACATGCTGGAGGGATTTTTTTTCCTAGCTGTCTTGGGAATGCCTCAGGATCCCCCAGGAAGAAAGGGCTTGAGTGAGGATCGGGACGTGTGACCTGAGCTACTTATCCTACTGCCACTGCGACCCAAACCCAGATAAGCAGCAGAAAATTAATGATTTTTTTTTTTTTTTTTTTTTTTTAAACGAGGAATGAGTTTGAAAGTGATGTGTGTGGGGGGGGGGGGCTTGAAACTATTCTTATCTACAAAATAGGAGCCCTGCTGAAAAGGTTTTGGAACCACTGGTTTAGGGCATGTTTTAGGCAGGCATGAGATTAAAGCAGGATCATTTCTGCATGCATGCTCACAACTGTGGGACTTGAGGCAGCGTGAAGCATTAAGCCACAGCCACATGTACTGTAACTGTAAAAAGTGGATACAAAAGGATTTTGCACAATATGACACCTTTAAGAGAGCATACTCCATGACGAAGATGATGTCAAAATGAACTTAAGCTCTTCTTTTTTTTTCTTCTTATTCAGCAAAGTATGACCAGCTTCAGCAGCATACATCTGTGATGGGAAGAACAAAGTCAGTTTTAGGATGAATCAATCATGTCCACAGCCAGCAGCTTTCTGACCTGAGCTTCTGGGAGTCTGGAGTATGAACTTAAAAGCATATTGGAGTCTCAGCGGGCTGCTGTGCACCACACGTAACTGGTCAGCATTACTGGAGTTAAACAGCTGTGACACTGGACTAAGACGCTGGGGAGGCTGACAGAGCTGATGCATTCAGCTGATGGTTTATGTCTGCAGCCTGTCTACATAATGCATTAATGTCTGCAGACATGAGAGGCTAAAACGAGAATAACAACTCCCTGTGGAGTTCTAAGATGCTTCGCCGTGATCAGTTCAGTATTTATAAGGTGCAGTGTCGTGTTCACATGAAATAAGAGGTGTAAGAATAACCACCTTGTCATGTTCCATCTGCTTCACTTTATGTTTATTAGTATCACAGCTAATTGTCTGTTGGATTCAATATTACTCGCTTCTGTTACATCTATTATATGAGTGCACATTGCCACCTTCTGGCAAATTACTGATACCACATGTGAACAACCCTCATCTCTACCAATTTGGCTGGTATTATTCTATTAATTTAATGGAATACAATGTATTGTTAATTAGGAGTTTAATACACTTTCCAGTGCTACTTGGACACGTCATCAGTGAAGAACCCAAGGTCGTTGGGTGTTTCAGGTCTTTAATCTTCATACACCCTCACCTGGGCGACCCAGCCGGGGTTGATCAGGCCCCGGCTTGTGTCCAAGTGGCTAGTTGTTCCACGTATCCCCCCTTCGGATCCACAGCCACCTTGAGGCCCTCTCTGCACCCTCTAGCATGTTCTTGATGGTTGTTTTCACCTGCAGTCCTTTCACTCCAAGGAGTTTGAGAGTGTGCGGAGCAATGAATGGCCAGCTAAGCCTTGGCACCCGATCTCAACTGGTTCACAATGGGCTTTCCAGCCATTACTCTGGCATTCTCTGATGAGCTCATCATACTTGGCCCTCTTTCACTTGTTGGCTTCATCAATTCGATCCTCCCATGGGACAGTCAATTCCAGAAGGACCACCTGCTTCGTTGACTCTGATGTCAGCACCGTATCTGGGCGGAGAGAAGTGGATACAATGTATTGTTAATTAAATGTACTGTTCATTAAAATGAGCAAAATAATGAAAATAAAATGTCTTTCAAACTTCTACTGAGGCTTCGCTTACTCAGAATAAAAAGATTTTTAACAGAACAGGTGTGTGAGTCCAGATGGTAGGTTAGCGTGACACTGGTCTCCACTCTTCCACTCTCATGCAGCCCAGGGGATCACCAAGGATCCTATAGCAATGGGGTCTCTCTCTCTCTCTCTCTCTCTCTCTTTCTGTCTCTCTGTTTGTCTCTCTCTCTTAGAGCAGGGAGAGTTGGAAAACATGCAGGGTAGATGATCTCCAGGAGCAGGGGTATTGACCCCTGCTGTAGCCGTTCCAGACACAGTTGTTTGCTTTGCTGCCATTCAACCGGAGGTACCAAAGCATTCAGACTGGAACCACTAAACTAACTGACAGTTTCTACCCCAAGACCATTACATTGCTGAACTTCAACCTCAGACATTATTCCCACACACATTTTTTATTATTATTATTATTAATAGCTTTTGTACCTTACACACATATATCTTTAGTCTATTCATTGGTGGGCACAGTTCCGCTAATCTGCTAACTGCTAATTATCAAAGCTAACTTTTTTGTTATCGGATTAGTTTTTCAGCTAACTTCAAAAACCATTAGCAGACCAATTAGCTTCCGCTAAATTTAGTTTTGCTAATTTTTAGTCTGCTAACTTTTTATGTGTTGGCACAGTAAGTAAAGCCAAATTGTCAAAAACATTTGTAAACCCTAAAATCACATTTTAGTTCTTCTCTGTTGTGTTTTGCAACAAACAGGCAGCTGTGGGAAGCTGTCTGAGCTCAACCCAACCGCAGCAGAAGGAGCTTGGCTGCCTGGCTGCTACAATTGAGAGAAAGAAATAATAATTTTCCTTCACAGCAAACAGACCCCCTAACGTGAGGCAGATGTCATGAAAAGCAAAGCAGGTTTGACTTATGGTTTGATTTAACAACCAAACTAATTCCGGACGGTTTATTTAAATTAACGTTAACTGTCATTTTAACAAAGTAAAAATATCACAAATATCTTTTAGTTTTAAAGTAATGCACTAATTCTAAATGTTTGAGCATTAAAACTCACAGATGTCTAAAGGTATTATGGGAAACTGAGCCTCCTAATCACTGGTTGGATGTAAAATAAAACAAACAAAAAAAACCACACTAGAATAGAATAGAATAATTCTTTATTGTCCACCAATGTGGAAAATTGTCTTTGGCTCACCAGCACAAAAAAGACAACACTAAAATACAAACATAGTCATACAAACACACGAATAAAACAAAGATAAGATACATAAAATACATAGAAGTAAAGGAAGAAGTAGAATAAGACCTAGTAAGATAAATAAAACATAAAATAATATCTAATAAAATCAAATAAAACAGAAGTAAAGCAGTTCACATTTTATTTGTGGAGTGGTCACTTTTTTGAGTTCATTATGGCGACGGCATTTGGTATAAAAGATTTTTTTAAAGAACCTTTGGCCAGAGGAGCTCTGTAGCGCCTCCCAAACTGTTCATTTTTACAAATAAACCTGTATTTGTAAATATGTAATTTTTTTTATTTTTTTTTTTGTAAAAAACAAGGCATCTGCAAAACTGAAAATTCTGTTTAAGTCTGACTGATACAGCGCACTGAATGGCGACCATATGACAGTTGGATGCTATTTACACATACACTGCCATCCAGTAGGTGGTGGTGTTCTATGCATTTTGGGTCAAGGAATTACAGCAGTGTGCAGGGCGCACAAAGACAGGACAGGCCTTTCATGTCTAGTTGGCAACAAGGTCTCCGGAATCACAGGACAGGTACCAGCAGGCCAGAAGGACTGTGGTCAGCAAGGGTGGAGAGCTGCTAAACTGGACTGAGGATATTGTCAGGCAGTGCAAAGAACACTTTGAGGATCTCCTCAACCCTACTGACATGCTCTCCATTAAGGAGGTAGGGATGGAAGACTCAGGTAGATCTGGTGGAAGTCACCAAGGTAGACAAAAAAATCCTCTGTGGCAAGTTGCAGAGGGCAGATATAATCCATCCTGAGATGCTGAAGTCTCAGGATGTTGTTAGGCTGTCATGGTTGACACTCTTTACGACGTTGAATGGATGTTGGGGACAGTACCTCACTGGACTCGTGGTCCCCAGCTTTGAAAAAGGGGACAAGCGAGTGTGTTCCAATTATAGAGGAATCACACTTCTCAGGACTTGTCCCAGGATAGGGGCTCTTCTTCTCCCCACAGAAGAAGTCACCCCACCCCCACACCCACAACATCCTCTTTCTGATTTTCCCCTGCTTTTCCATCTGAGCAAAAGAATGAATAATGTGCGTATTTATGTAAAAAGCATGATTGACAGGTAAGGTTTAACATCATGGTGTCTTCAGAAAGAGACTTTAGGCACATTTTGGAGTTGGAAGCAATAGTATTTGTTGTTAACGCGTCGCAAGTCTTTAGCTGTTTTTAGTTTAACCACAACAAGGACACTCACAGAGCAACACAGAATTTGAAAGAAAAGTAAAGTCTGAAAATGCCTTTGTAAAGCTCACTGCAGGTGTGCTGCTATCACGGCGCTTTGAGACACAGAGAGATAAAGACAAATGTTTTTTTCTTTTTCAATTTGGAGCTGCTGCATGAACAGCTCGCAGCATCAAGCATTAAAGGTAAGCGAAGTGGGTAGTTTGGCCATGTTGTGGAATTTCTGTGATGATGTCAGCATAAAATGAGACAAATGAAACAACGATGCATTCAGGAGTCAGACATATTGATGCAGAGAGATTTATTTTTGGTGAAAGCAGATGCACCTTCAGAAGACTCCGAAAAGACACAGCGTGCAGTGCACCCTCACAACCTTCTGTCTGTCCACCCTCAGAGAGCGGTGTTAAGGACCTCTGCCATAATGAAAACGAATCCATAATACAAACATGGCCTTTAGCTCATCTGGTCATTTGGGACCACAGCAGTCTCTCCACCCAAAGCGATCAAAGGGAATAATGTGATTATTAACCATCAGATGATAAAGTAAAACCTCTTAAATCATTCTAAACTCAGTTGTAAGCAGAAACAAGGCCATTTTAAGCAGAAAACTAGGCGATAACCGGTGAGTCGTTACTGATGCTCTGAGGCGCCGCAGCATGTTAGAGTCTGACGTGCTGTAGTGGCGCTCTGATCACTTCCCCCATCTTTTATTATGAAATAATGCTGAATTTATGTGGAAATGATTGTTGTACAAAAGCTTCTGAGATAGATGATGACTGGAGTGCAGTTTTAAGCAGAAACAAGGTGACGCTCAGAAATTAAGCTGCTGAGCTCCGAAATGACGTGCAGTGAAGATAAGATTTTTAGGGGAGACCGTTCAATCGGCGACACCAGGCCACGAGTAGATGTTTAGTCATGAAATTGGAGAAACACAATGTGTTATATCAACAAGGACGAATGCAAGCTGAGGATGACCCTGGCCCGGGACACTCTGTCTCACAAACATGAGGAAAACATCAGTTTTTGTTCCACAGAACTGTTTTTTTCCCAGCACTATTAACATATTATATTGAGTTTAACAACAATTGATTAGCAAAAGCCAAATGCGTCAAGATCATCAACATAATTCAAATGATGTAAGCAAACATATATGTAAGTCATACAAAAGTATAGACATCAAGAGTCGTTCTCTCTGCATCATTTTTTATAAAATGTCACACACATACTGACCCTTGCCTCGCTGCACCTTCAAGATATACATAAACACCTTCATAATAATGCGTTCCATCTTACCAGTACCACTATTTGTGAGTATGCTCCCTAAAGATATTGAGTCACTGTGGTACAGAGCAAACCCCTCCGGTGCCATTCTGCCAATCCAGCAACAGAGCAACAGAACTGTAACCTCCTTACCCTCGTGTGACAATAAAAGTAAGAAGAGCGCAATGAGTGTAAAATGACAAGCAGGTGATCAAACATATCAGTCATGAAAGATTATACCACCTTAAAATTCAAAGCTTGTACAAAATGACTTTATTTTCACTTCACTAAAGATTGAAAATAATGATTAAAATTATTACTAACTATTATATGTTTAAATGTGCTGTAATAATGTAATTCAAAGATGTAGGTGCAGTTAAATCAACCTCATCAACCTTTATTCATTCAAAATCCAATTTATATGTGTTTAACATGAAGTGAATTACGTGTGAATAGGCTAAATAGCACTTTCTATGTTTATGTATGTTCGTGTGGTGCATGTGCATGATTCTTTGGTGGGGAGTCATGCTGGAGGATGGTCTTGATCCATTCTGGGTTTTGTTTGGTTATCTGTTTTTATTTTGTTCTTCTGCTCTGTTTGTTATATTTCATATTTCGTTGTTTATTTATTCTCTTGCTGGGGTCCTCACTTTGTTTCGCATTTCTGGAGGGAGTTCTGCCGGCTCCTCGGGGTCACGGCCAGTTTACCATCAAGCTACCATCCACAAGCCAGCGGTCAAACCAAACTTGTCAATCAAGACTTAGAAAAAGGTCTCCATATTTTAGCCTCACATCAACCTGCCACCTCGTCCGCACAGCTCCCCTGGATCAAATTAGCGCATAATCACTTGCCCTCTGTATCCACTGGTTATTCTCCTTTTCATGTCGTCTATGTTCATCAACCTTCTCTCTTTCCTCCAACAGATCTCAACTCCTCTGTCCCCTCTGCACTCTGCCTCATTCTTCGCTCCAGATGAACCTGGGAGTGTGCTAAAAGAATGTTGATTCACACCTCTCAAGCATATAAGTCTGCTACTAGGCGCCCTCTTATGAGCCCGGCCAGAAAGTTTGGCTTTCTACTCATCATCTACAGCTAAAAGGACTGCCCAGGAATCTGGCTCCCAGGTTCGTCGGTCCATTCCCGGTATCCAAAGTTGTTAATCCAGTATCTGTTCATCTCTGTCTCCCTAGGTCGTTACGTGTTCATCCCACTTTCCACACCAGTCAGGTCAAACCAGTCAGATCCAGCTCTTTATAGCTCTGAATAGTGTTCCATGATTTTTCCCTCCATGCTGTAACAGCTATTTTACTTCGATTTGCAATGTTTGGTCTTAACTTTTGCAGAAATATGTGAATGACAAAGAGCCTGTTACAGTTTCTGGTGAGGCCCGCATGGTAGTCCCATACAGTTGTAAACCGGTGAATGAACTGTGGGGAGTGACTCTTTGCATTCCTGCATGCAGTGACCAATTTGTGAAAAGTTATTGCAGTGCATAGCATCTTTAGTTTCACCTTCAAGCCAGACAATCATTGCTGTGTTGTCGGCCCTCTAACCATCGTCAGTATCATCATCATAAGTAATAGTTATCAGTTGTTTAACATCAGGTGTCACACAATTATAGACAGTGCATACTTGCTTCAGCCAAATCATGTACTAAGTTAGATGTTTGATGTGTTGATACATTTTTACAGTTTTTGCCAACTGCTTACACCCAAAAAGTGAATGCTTAGACGAAAACTTCAAATCCAAACTTTCTTGTAACAATAGCTAAAACACAATGTGGCAATACCTTAAACATTTTCTGCTTTTCACTTTGCTTGCAATTCCTCAGCACAGTTGTAGCAAAACATTACACACAATTTCCTACATTAGACACTGAACTCAAGAGTTAGAAAATACCTTATCATTGGGAAAACACTTTTAATAAAAATACAAAACATATCTGGCAATTGGAAATACTTATGAACCCATCTGAAAACACACACAGAAAACTCATCACCAATCAGTCTGACCTTTGGCACTACAAATAGAGCTCAGGTAAGACATTTTGTCAAATATCCAATCATGGAGGCAGTAAGACCCAGAGGAAGAGGACAAGAAAGACAAAGACAGATACATGGACAATGACAAATTAGAGCAAGAAGGAGAAATGTTTCAGATGAAATTCAAGCAACTTTGGTGGACCATGTGCTCAACCACGACTTCGCACTAGGGGAAGCTGCAAAGCTCTAAAAAGGTGCTGTCTCAATGAGAACAACTGATCTAACAATTTGCATATATTTTCTTTTGTTATTTCAATTCAGCTGTTTCATAAGACAAGATTTCTCAAGTTATGTAAGTTGACATAACTACGTAGTGAAGTTACATGAAAATAAGAGACAGCGGTTCATTTTTAAAAATCATACTGCTGCTCACAGATCTTCATCTCTTTTCTAAGCCTGGCTTCTATTACTCTTTCGCAAAACTTCATGCTGTGGCTGATGAACTTTATAGCTCTGTGTAGTTACTGTAGTTCTGAACATCAGCCTTGTTTTTAAAAACTGGAACAATAGACTTCTTCTCCACTCCTCAGGCATCCTCTCACTTTCCAAGGTTTTATTGAACAATCGGGTTAAAAACTCCGCTGCCTTCCCTCCTAAACATTTCCATGCCTCCACTGCTATGTCATCTGGAACAACGACCTTTCCATTCTTCATAGCCATCCTCCCTTAATCCCGATTTACTCTCTCCACATCATCTAGCCTTTTCTCTCTCTCATTTTCTTCATTCATCAGCTATTAAAAATGTTCTCTCAACCTTCTCAGCACACTCACTTGCAAAGGGTATTACCATTTGCATCCTTTATTACCATAACCTGCTGCACATCCTTTCCAGCTCAGTCTCCTTGTCTGGCCAAACTGTACAAGTCCTTTTCTCCTTCCTTCATGTACAACTTCTTGTCCAATTCACAATATGTCTTTTCCTTGGCCTTTGCCATTTCATTTTTCACCTTATGCAAGATCTCTTTGTATTCCTGTCTACTTTCTTCATCTCTTCGACTATCCCAATTCTTGTCACCAATCTCTTTCTCCTTATACTTTCCTGAACATAGTCGTTCCGCCACCAAATGTCCTCATCTTTCTTTGAGTGTCCAGATGTCACACCCAGCACCTTCCAAACTGTCACCGTCACCACAGCTGCAGTCCTTTTTCAACTGTCCAAAACCACTTTACCTTCATCCACTGCCTGTCTCACCTGCTCACTGAATCTCACACAGCAGTCTTCCACCTTCAGCTTCCACCATTTGATGCTAAAAAAAAGTGTCATCTTCAAAATTCTATTATGTATGTATAACATATAATTTGGTACCACTGTTTGATTCATTCGTGTGTATAATGTAAATAATTTTGACAGCATACGAGGTCTGTTAGAAAAGTATCTGACCTTTTTATTTTTTGCAAAAACCTGAAGGATTTGAATCACGTGTGCTTGCATGAGCCAACCTTGAACCTTCGTGCACATGCGTGAATTTTTTCACGCCTGTCGATTGCGTCATTTGCTTGTAAGCAGCCTTTGTGTGAGGATGGGTGTAGTCTCTCGTCGTTTTTTCTTTGCAAGGAAATGGTGGAACGACTGCAGCAGAGCGACTGCATCAAATTTTGCCAGAAACTGGGCGCCAGCCAGGTGGAAACCATTCGGATTATTCAGACGGCTTTCGGTGACGATGCTATGGGCATCACACAGATTAAGGAGCAGTACAACCGGTTTAAAGGCGCCCGCACAATGGTGGAGAGCGAGCTGCGCTCCGGGCAGCCATCAACATGCTGAAATAACCGGATCATTCCAAAGTGAACGCTGTGGTGATGTGGAACCGTCGTGTGACTATCCGAGAAATTGTGGAAGAGGTGGACATCAGCAATTTTTCGGCACATTCCACTGTTACAGAAGATTTTGCCATGAAAAGAGTTGCAGCGAAATTCATGCCGATGGCTTCGGCACGAAGCTGATGGTGGAACAAAAGCGCTACCGTGTTGAAGTCTCACAGGACATGTTGTGACATGCCCAGCTCTTCCACCATTCGGAAGATTCAGACGGCTTTCGGTGGCTTTTCAGTCGTGTGACTATCCGAGAAATACAAGACCAAGCATTCATGATATGCACACTCTTAAGGCTATGAAATTGGGCTATTAGTAAAAAAAAAAGGTAGAAAAGGGGGTGTTCACAATAATAGTAGCATCTGCTGTTGACGCTACAAACTCAAAACTATTATGTTCAAACTACTTTATTAGCAATCCTGTGAATCACTAAACTAGTATTTAGTTGTATAACCACAGTTTTTCATGATTTCTGCACATCATTTGTGAACACCCCCTTTTCTACTTTTTTTTTACTAATAGCCCAGTTGCATAGCCTTAAGAGTGAGCATATCATGAATGCTTGGTCTTGTTGGATTTGTGAGAATCTACTGAATCTACTGGTACCTTCTTTATCCATGTAACAATAAGAAATATACTCAAAACCTGGATTAATCATTTTAGTCACATAGCACTACTATTATTCTGAACACTACTGTATTACTCAGTTCCCACTCTCCTCTGTCACGTGTGGAAGGATGGTTCAGACCTCAACGCAGAGTTAACACCAGCAAATTCAAAAACATGGGAAGGGTCAAATGTCAGCACACAGGCAAGCAGTCCACAACTGGCAACAGTGTCCATGAAGGGACAGGCAGGAGAGCGGTCAGAGAGGCAGTGAAAGGTCCAAAAACACCAGAGGCAATTAATACTGATGTTATGCTCGAAGCAGATGACTCGACACTGTATCAATCTTTCAAAGCACACTCTAAAAAATGAACCACTGTTGCAAAGAGAAAAAGTCATGTAACAATTTGCATAGATTTTTAAAAGTTTTTTCAACATAGTTATTTCAACTTAACTAGAGAAGTCTTATGGCATGTACTTAATCAATCAATCAATCAATTTTATTTATATAGCACCAAATCACAACAAACAGTTGCCCCAAGGCGCTTTATATTGTAAGGCAAGGCCATACAATAATTACGTAAAAACCCCAATGGTCAAAACGACCCCCTGTGAGCAAGAACTTGGCGACAGTGGGAAGGAAAAACTCCCTTTTAACAGGAAGAAACCTCCAGCAGAACCAGTCTCAGGGAGGGGCAGTCTTCTGCTGGGACTGGTTGGGGCTGAGGGAGAGAACCAGGAAAAAGACATGCTGTGGAGGAGAGCAGAGATCAGTCACTAATGATTAAATGCAGAGTGGTGCATACAGAGCAAAAAGAGAAAGAAACACTCAGTGCATTATGGGAACCCCCCAGCAGTCTACGTCTATAGCAGCATAACTAAGGGATGGTTCAGGGTCACCTGATCCAGCCCTAACTATAAGCTTTAGCAAAAAGGAAAGTTTTAAGCCTAATCTTAAAAGTAGAGAGGGTGTCTGTCTCCCTGATCCAAATTGGGAGCTGGTTCCACAGGAGAGGAGCCTGAAAGCTCAAGGCTCTGCCTCCCATTCTACTCTTACAAACCCTAGGAACTACAAGTAAGCCTGCAGTCTGAGAGCGAAGCGCTCTATTGGGGTGATATGGTACTATGAGGTCCCTAAGATAAGATGGGACCTGATTATTCAAAACCTTATAAGTAAGAAGAAGAATTTTAAATTCTATTCTAGAATTAACAGGAAGCCAATGAAGAGAGGCCAATATGGGTGAGATATGCTCTCTCCTTCTAGTCCCCGTTAGTACTCTAGCTGCAGCATTTTGAATTAACTGAAGGCTTTTCAGGGAACTTTTAGGACAACCTGATAATAATGAATTACAATAGTCCAGCCTAGAGGAAATAAATGCATGAATTAGTTTTTCAGCATCACTCTGAGACAAGACCTTTCTAATTTTAGAGATATTGCGTAAATGCAAAAAAGCAGTCCTACATATTTGTTTAATATGCGCTTTGAATGACATATCCTGATCAAAATGACTCCAAGATTTCTCACAGTATTACTAGAGGTCAGGGTAATGCCATCCAGAGTAAGGATCTGGTTAGACACCATGTTTCTAAGATTTGTGGGGCCAAGTACAATAACTTCAGTTTTATCTGAGTTTAAAAGCAGGAAATTTAGAGGTCATCCATGTCTTTATGTCTGTAAGACAATCCTGCAGTTTAGCTAATTGGTGTGTGTCCTCTGGCTTCATGGATAGATAAAGCTGGGTATCATCTGCGTAACAATGAAAATTTAAGCAATGCCGTCTAATAATACTGCCTAAGGGAAGCATGTATAAAGTGAATAAAATTGGTCCTAGCACAGAACCTTGTGGAACTCCATAATTAACCTTAGTCTGTGAAGAAGATTCCCCATTTACATGAACAAATTGTAATCTATTAGATAAATATGATTCAAACCACTGCAGCGCAGTGCCTTTAATACCTATGGCATGCTCTAATCTCTGTAATAAAATTTTATGGTCAACAGTATCAAAAGCAGCACTGAGGTCTAACAGAACAAGCACAGAGATAAGTCCACTGTCTGAGGCCATAAGAAGATCATTTGTAACCTTCACTAATGCTGTTTCTGTACTATGATGAATTCTAAAACCTGACTGAAACTCTTCAAATAGACCATTCCTCTGCAGATGATCAGTTAGCTGTTTTACAACTACCCTTTCAAGAATTTTTGAGAGAAAAGGAAGGTTGGAGATTGGCCTATAATTAGCTAAGATAGCTGGGTCAAGTGATGGCTTTTTAAGTAATGGTTTAATTACTGCCACCTTAAAGGCCTGTGGTACATAGCCAACTAATAAAGATAGATTGATCATATTTAAGATCGAAGCATTAAATAATGGTAGGGCTTCCTTGAGCAGCCTGGTAGGAATGGGGTCTAATAGACATGTTGATGGTTTGGATGAAGTAACTAATGAAAATAACTCAGACAGAACAATCTGAGAGAAAGAGTCTAACCAAATACCGGCATCACTGAAAGCAGCCAAAGATAAGATGTCCTAGCTTTACGGAGGGCTTTTTTATAGAGCAACAGACTCTTTTTCCAGGCTAAGTGAAGATCTTCTAAATTAGTGAAACACCATTTCCTCTCCAACTTACGGGTTATCTGCTTTAAGCTGCGAATTTGTGAGTTATACCATGGAGTCAGGCACTTCTGATTTAAAGCTCTCTTTTTCAGAGGAGCTACAGCATCTAAAGTTGTCTTCAATGAGGATGTAAAACTATTGACGAGATACTCTATCTCACTTACAGAGTTTAGGTAGCTACTCTGCACTGTGTTGGTATATGGCATTAGAGAACATAAAGAAGGAATCATATCCTTAAACCTAGTTACAGCGCTTTCTGAAAGACTTCTAGTGTAATGAAACTTATTCCCCACTGCTGGGTAGTCCATCAGAGTAAATGTAAATGTTATTAAGAAATGATCAGACAGAAGGGAGTTTTCAGGGAATACTCTTAAGTCTTCAATTTCCATACCATAAGTCAGAACAAGATCTAAGATATGATTAAAGTGGTGGGTGGACTCATTTACATTTTGAGCAAAGCCAATTGAGTCTAATAATAGATTAAATGCAGTGTTGAGGCTGTCATTCTCAGCATCTGTGTGGATGTTAAAATCGCCCACTATAATTATCTTATCTGAGCTAAGCACTAAGTCAGACAAAAGGTCTGAAAATTCACAGAGAATCTCACAGTAACGACCGGGAGGACGATAGATAACAACAAATAAAACTGGTTTTTGGGACTTCCAATTTGGATGGACAAGACTAAGAGTCAAGCTTTCAAATGAATTAAAGCTCTGTCTGGGTTTTTGATTAATTAATAAGCTGGAATGGAAGATTGCTGCTAATCCTCCGCCTTGTACTCAGTTCAAAGTTTAAATAACATTGAAAAATCTTTGCAAATTCAATCAGTTTGTCTTGTTGAGACAGCTGTTCCATTTTTAGTGCAGAAGTGTCGCGATGTCTCGATCCCTCTCTTCACCCTGCGAAAAATCATGTGGCTCCACAGTTTCTTCATGGGTCTTTTTGAGAGGAGGAGAGTTTTGGTCTGTGTTATTAGTATAGTTTTATTGATTAACAACCAGAGAGAGAGATTGAGGTCAGATAAGCATCAGATGAGATAAACCATCATATATTTATACACACACATTGGTACAGAGACACTGAACCATTTCAACACAATTGCTTCATACTGATTCAATGGTCCAAAAAGGTTTGGTTTCTCCATCACAAGCAATTAATATTCAAGCCTCACAGAGGGGAAGCACAGGGGTATAAATACACACTGGAGGTAATCACACAGATGGAAAACAGGTGAGGGTAACCACTATTTGGAAACAGCTGTGGGAGGGACACAGGAAGAAAGTTAACCAAAACAAACAAAGAAACTGTGACCACCAAAATCAGACAGGAAGTGCACCAAAAACACTGGGAGTAATAACATACATAAAGGCAAAGCAAAGAAGTGGTTGAGTGGGCAATACATATTCTAACCAAACCCAGGATGGACACAAAAGGGAAGCAGACCACAAAGACAGACAGACATGAACTCCACAGGGAACTCCAGATAATAATACCAGGAACCATCACAGAGGGATGGCAGAGGATAAGGGCAGACAGACAGAGATCATGACATCCTCCACCACAATGTGTACACTGTGATTCTACGATTCTTCTGCAATAAGCTTGGTTACATTTATAATATGACAGCACTGAATCATATGGTCATGTAGTGAATGACTTGCTTTACGCAAGCTGTATATAAAGCCACAAGAATGTCGCTATAAAACCAAAATATGAAGCTCACTGGCAAGTTAAAAAATAAGACTAACTGCAACATAAGATTAACTATACACAAAACTATATAAAAAAGTAATTTTGTCTTTACGTACACAGCTCTTTGCAAAAAACTATTAAACTTGCATTAATGGTAAATGTCCACCAGGTGGAAATATTGCTCTATTTCATGAACTTGAGTATAGACTGCTGTTGCTCATATTAGTAGATGAAGAAGATAAAGCTCGCTGAAAATTTGACTGCAACATAAGATTAACTATACACAAAAGTATATAAAACAGTAATTTTGTCTTTAGGTACACAGCTCTTTTCAAAAACTATCGAACTTGCATTATTCCCACCAGGTTGAAATATTGCTCCATTTCATGAACTTTAGTATAGACTGCTGTTGCTCATATTAGTAGATGAAGAAGATAAAAATCACTGAAACGTTAAGTAAATCAAAAATAAAAAAAAAATAGGCTAATTGGAACATATGACTGACTGAACATAGAAAATACACATGTGGACAAAACTGTTGGTACCCTTATATTTTATGTACACATTTTAATATGAAATAAAAGCAAACAAAGCAATTTAATCAAGTTATTTGACAACAAGAACAAAACAAAAATGCTTTCATAAAGTGAAACAAAAAAATCCTGACAGAAAATGTATGCTGGAGACGATTACTGGCACTCTTTGATGAATTAACACTAAATCATTTATGGATACATGAACATTTCCAAGTCACTGATTATGCCCTGGGTGTCATTTACATCAATCTTTAAGAAATACAAACCGTATGGTACTGTATGGTAACTCTGCCAGGGGGAGGCAGTTCTCAGAAACTGTCTTTTGGAGCTGCTTTACAAATGGCACATATGTGCATACCCACACACGCTATGAAGATTTCTATTTTGCAACAACAGACTTTTTTTTAAATGGTTCTAGATGTATATTTATACAATGCCACAATCCTTCAGACGCTGCTACCATTGTCATCTAAAATGGTAAATGGCAAATGGATTGCATTTATATAGCACTTTTCCGTCTGTATCAGAAGCTCAAAGCACTTTGTACTTATGCCTCACATTCACCCATTACACACAGACACACTCATACACCGATGTCAGGGTGTGAGTGTCCAGTAGGTCCACTATGCTGGTTCCAGGCTCCAGCTGCACCACGAGATAGCATACTGTAGTCTGTTTTTACACTGTGGAGGTAATCAGTGGTGGGCACAGTCCCGACAATCCGATAATTATCGAAGATAAAGTTTTCATTATCAGATTATCTTTTCAGATAACTTTGAAAGCCATTATCAAACGAATTATCTTCCGATAAATTTTTGTACAATATTTTTTAGACTGTTAATGTGGTAAATAAAGGTGAACAGATGTGTAGTTCTATCCTTTGCAAATAGAGGAGAACTACTTCTAGAAGAAACCGCTCTGTCCTCTACAGGCAAAGGAGAACTGGTCACACAAAAAAAAACCTCATTTCTTTTAACCCCATGCTGATACACAGCCAGTATCACCCAAGTCATCCAGGGGCATACATTTTTAACTTATGGTTCAAATTTTAACCACACTTATTTCGGACAAGTTATTTAAATTAACGTCACGTCTGAAGTTTCATAAAGTGAAAATATCAGATATATGTTTTAGTTTTAAAGTAATGCGCTAATGTTTAAGGTTTTAGTATGGACATGATGTGTCCAGGTGCATTATGGGTGATAGGGTAATCTCAGTACATTCACGACAGGAGAAATGCATTTCAGACACTCTGATCAGGCTCCACGTGTCAGGATGATTGGCTTGGACACAAATGCAAGGCTCACACGGGTAGCTCTGGTTGGAAGGCTTTAGTGGAGGATACAGCAAGGGTCGGTACACAAAAAGGCAGTCCAAAAAACACAGCGACAGAACCAAAAACATCAGGCTAAGACGAGGTCAGAATAAACAGGCTGGAGGTCGAGGACACTACGAGGCGGGCAGAACACGGAATCAAAGGCTGGAGAGAAGGCACAGGGCGCATCAATCTGGCAAGGAAACAGAGCAAAATGAGCAGTATATATACATCCAGGTGATTAGCAGAAGATAGACAGCAGGTGTGCGGGGAGGAGCCCAGAACAGGGCGTGGTCCAGAAGGCAGAGACACACCCACCAAGAGACACACAGAAAAAGACCACAAAAAAGAAGAAACAAATAAAAGAACAATCAAACAGAAAAAACAAAACCAGGCAAAACAGAGCAACCTCACACTCTGACACCACGGACAACAGCATTAAATTCTAGTGCCTAAAACTCTTGTGAATATATTCTCTGGGTTTATAGACGTTATTGTGTTTGCGTTTATTAAATTCCACGCAACACACGACACACTTCACATTAACGTGTTGTTTACATAGAATGAACCAACCAATAAGTGTAGCCGAGGCACATTTTACCCATAATTGCTTTTATTTTATTTATTACAATACTTCAGAATTAGTGCATTATTCAACATTAAAAGATATATGTTACATCTTAACTTTGCACAAATGACAGAATTGACATTAATGGAGTTATTTTATCAGTATTCATTTTATTTATACACCAAACCATAACTCAGCACTGCTTTATTTTCCAAGACCTCGGCCTGACGCAGAATGAGGTTTGAGTAGAGAGTTGATCTTTGCGGCTCCTCTCAGTTACTTCTGTGCTGGAAGTCATGTAGTAAACTGGAGCTTCCAGCAGGAGGCAGGATCACTCAAAGACAGAAGTGCTCACTCATTGTTTGGGTCTGTTGCTTTTGATGCTTCCAAAAGCGATTGTGGTGTTAAAACTCAAAATCAGCTTGTTAGTTGTTGCAAGTGTACTGGACACAATACTGGAATTTATCGGTTATCTGTAACTTCAGATGCATTTTTGGGTGGTTTATCGTTTTAGCTTTATCGAAGATAAGTTGTCAGTTATCTGATTATCTGTTATCAAAGTTAATTTTTTGGTTATCTGTGCTCACCCCTGGAGGTAATAGATCATTTACTATTTACATCTACTACGAAGCGCATACTGAGTATTTGGATTCCTTATGTATTGCTATGCACTACTTTTTGCCTACTGTATATTAAGATAGTATAACTAACTGAATACAAGATAAACGCTAACCAAAAGTAACTTACTCTATGACTGAATATAAAGCTAATGGAACATGAAGCTACTGTTAGCTTTTCAATGTGCTTAAATGCACATAAAAAAGCTAACAGTATACAAAGCTAATAGAAAGTTATATCAAAAATAAGAACTTTGTCATTATGACACCATAACTCAACATACTTTAAAACTACTGAATAACTGAAGAAAAGATGACCAGATGACCAGAACGTCTAGCTAACTGACACTTAAACTGAAGCTAAAAACTTTGAGATTCTTAACAAAAATGTAAAAAATAGATAATTTATCTGTTTCAAGCCCCGTGTCTTTATAATATTAAAGTAGACTTGCACTGAAATAAATGCAGTCAGATCTTTGGACCAAAAAATGACTTATATACATAAGATCCTTCTGAATGTAGTAACGTAAATCTGCAAGCCCAGATCTGTCATTCAACAGAGAAATCTTCGTTTAAAAAATGACAAATTTACAGCTAAAATTTGGCCCTCCGCAAAACTGTCAACACATCCAGGACGTTGCCGAGACGTAAGAGAGAAGACCCTATCCCAGCATGCATTGCGCGCGTCAACTGTAATTTGTGGATTTACGTCAGTTTGCATCTCTTACAAAAGCACCTTTTTATTGTCTTATACGGAAGGATCGACTTTTTTTAAAACTTCATATTGTCTTGCGGTACATTTGGTGAGTACACATTTCTTTTACTTTTGCTTGAAAATTATTTTTGGGGACTTTTTCATACACCCATTTGATTGAGAGGTGTCGCATTGAAAATCTACTGTCTTTAGCCTCGGTGTTACCATCGTGGGGTACGGATGCGGGACCTGCAAAAGAATCCAAGTCATCAAAAAGATACAAACCTCTCTCAGTGGCCACAGAGCTCTGCGGCTGTGATTACCGAGACCGTGCGGTGCTGTGGATTTTTCCGCAAGAAGTCTGTCCTTGTGGGCGGCCGGAGCACTCCGCATCAAAACAGCGAGCGTAGTCTCTGGACTTGTTGCCAAGTTGGCCGCACCTCCATTCAGTAGACAGGAAGGTGGTGCCGGAGTTGGCCGCAGCTCTGCACAGCAGACACGGGGGCAGTGTGAGTGGCCCGCTGCGGCGTTTACCGAGCCTGCACACTCGGTAAACGCATCCGAGGCAGTGAGAGCAAGGCGTAAGGGTCGGGGAAGATCGTCGCCCACTGTCGATGTCGCCACTGATCTGAGCATGCAGAGCTGTATCTCGCATTCATTGCAGCTTACTTGTGGATGTTGAAACCAGGATGTATATAACAGTAACATTACTAACAGATAAAATCAATTCCAATGCGGGATCGGACTGAAGGCGCTAGTGCTCCGTCTTCTCCCTCTCGTCACTGCAATGTTCCAGATATACAAACAGTTTTCGCAGAGGGCCAAATTTTAGCTGCAACTTTGTCATTTTTAAATGAAGATTTCTCTGCTGAATTACAAATTTGGGCTTGCAGATTTACTTTACTGCATTCTTAAGAGATCTGACCACATTTATTTCAATGCAGGTCTACTTTAACAGTTTAAAGTACATAAAAACATAAATAACAGTTGGGGGCATTTAAATGAAATTTTGCAGGATCTTTTAACCATTTGCTTCAAATGATCTACTTTCATACATGTAATTTTCATTTTAGCCATTAGAGGACACTGCAGATCCATAAAAGAACTGAGAAGCAATTAGTTCACTGATTGGGTCCACATTTATGAACAAACTGATAAAAGAAGGTGTGAGCATCTAACACAAGGTAACTTATTTTATGGTGATGGCCACAGCACATTTGGGTGGAGTTATCCAGCAGGATGAGTGTTGGGGTTCTGGATTAACACAATGGCAAAGGGGTTACAAAGGTGGGGCTGTGATTCTGGAGGCGGAGTGTGTGATGTGACAGATGGAGATTGTGAGAATGAGGGGTGATACAGATCTGCAGCTTCCTCAACTCTGGCCGGTTGTCCAGTCAGACTGTCAGTCAGCCAGTCACTCACTGAAAATCCACTTCTGTTTACTCTTGTGTTATTAACATGTGTGTGTTACTGTGTGTGCGTAAGCGTCTGTCCTCAGGCAACAGATCTGGAAGAAGTGACAGTGCACCGTGGCCCTCTGTCAGTCGCCCCGTAAAGTGGCATGCGTGTCAGCTCTCCTGACAGACGCTCTCATCCTGCCGGCCAACCACGGCGGCTGCAAATGTGGGACATGTCTTGTGACAGAGCGACACAGCCTACACGACAAGTCGGCACACAGACAGGGCACGAGCAGTCAAGTTTGATGTTGGGGGGGGTCAGTGCTGAGTGCTGGGGCCCTATGAGGGTGAGTGAAAGCTGCAGCGATCCCTGCACAGCTGGAGATGCAGTGAGTGTGCTGTCCTTCACCGAGACTGTTTTGTTCCAAACTGGATGTATAAGAAACCTGTTTGTGTCAAAGACAGGCAGGCGTGGTTTGTAAATGCACCATATGTGGCTTGCTAATGGATTAATTCTATCGAATCAAGTCAAGTCTGTAAGCATGTGCTAGTCACTGCTTTTTCCGTGCTATGGAATTGCCTTGAGTCCTGGACGGTAGCCACCCAGGTAAATAACCGGTCCATCCCTACATCTCAAAAGTAACCATCCATCTGTTACAGCTAGGTGAAGCATGAGCGTCCCCATGGCCTTCTCCAGAAACTTTGGTCCTCAACCTGCATGCTGGGTAATGCACAGAGAAATGAGCCACATGGCCAAAATGTAAGTAAACATTTGTTTGACACAGTCATTCCAGAGGTACCCAATTTCCTCAGAAGCAACCCAGTGCCAAAGACATTCAGACAGCACCTTAGGCCAAAATATCAACATCACCAAACACCTCTGTCCAGCAACCTCCTGACTACATAAGTGCTTCCCTGGCAGCTCCCAAATTCAAAGTGTGAGAACCCAGAGATGGGAATGTCATGGCTGAGATGAGTAAATGGTAAATGGACTGCATTTATATAGCGCTTTTCCATCTGCATCAGACGCTCAAAGTGCTTTACAAATATGCCTCACATTCACCCCGATGTCAGGGTGCTGCCATACAAGGCACTCACTGGGAGCAATAGGGGATTAAAGGCTTTGCCCAATGAGGCAGGGATTTGAACCCATGATCTTCTGGACTCAAGCCCAACACCTTAACCACTAGACTATCACCTCCCCTGAGTAAATATCTCTACACTTTTGCGGCTACAGATACACTTCTGATGGGAAGATCCAAGAACTATCTACTACCATCGGTTAGTATACATACTAACTAACCATTACTGTACTATGTACGTACTAGAAATAAGTGAGGGAGTATTGGAGACACAATTTGGATATAGCATGCGTTGTATTCTTACCTGTCATTTGACCCAGATCTTTGCAGATGACGCTGTTATGTGTAGGACGCAGGACGGAGAACCGACCAGCGTTTGAAGGACCCAGTATGAAATAAGCAGAGCACGGTACAAAGGATAACTGAATTTAATAACATAACAGTGATGTGCTACAATATAACAAATGAGTGCGCGGTCTGCGAGGTGGAATGACGGTGCGCTCCCAGCAGCACAAACGGTCCAGAGCCAGAAACAGTTCGGACCCAAGGACCCCGCCGACACCCCCCAGGTGGCCGCGACAAACCGAGTCTGTGAAAGAAGAAACCATTATGTGAGTCCACACTCCACACACAGAGAGACCACTCAAAGGTGTACATAAACAGCAAACACTTCCTGGCTTAATCACTAATCAGCTTCCCACCCTGCAGGCATGGAACACCCAGTTCACATTCTTCACTGCAGTGGAAGCTGATTAAACGACTAACATAACAGCTCAATATAATAAGGTGTGAGGGACACCACATTTACTGACTGTACTAATGTTAGTCACAAAACCTAACGTACCTCAGGAAGTGTGCTGACGAGCGTGAGACCTCACCCCCTCCTCTTTCACAGACCATACATCAAACCTGGTACGGTCTCTGCATCCATGATGATGAGATGGCTCTCGAGACGACGATCTCACCCGTCTGGTCACAAGGTCGAGTCTCTGGCAAAACACACTGTGTACTCCAGACTTAAATGCCACCATGCCCCAATCCATGTAGATGCACCACAGCTGTGAGTCCTGACAAGCTGCACATGACCAGCCTCAGGTGATCAGGGTGAGGTCCTGATAGCTCAGCCACACAGCCACTCAGTCCTGAACGCAAGCCACCTGGAAGGAAAAACAAAAGACAGAACAGAAGACAGAAACAAAAGGCAGTCAGGCACCCCCAGCCATACAACAGACGCATAGGCACATACCCACATATGTCATGAAAATTTATTTTTTGCAATAGCAGTCTTTTTAAATGGTTCCTATTTGTACAATGCCAGGGCCCTACCATTTTCTTGTATGCTCATGATCTTCTTTGAATTTGCCTGGGAAATTCTTCTTTTGGTTACTGCCTTATGAGATAGCGTATTATAGTCTGTTTGCACACTGGAGAGGTACACAGTAAATTTTGCAGAGTAAAATTTACTCTGCTGGGATAGCATTTGGTCCCAGTCTAAATAGAGTTAAATATACTCTATCACAGTGTAAAATCAACTCTTATTGGAGTAGAAACACTTGATTTGACAAGATGGTAGAGCTGATTTTACTCTATAGTAAAGAATTATTAACCGACCGTGAGGTCTGTACAGGGAAATATCAAACCAATGTGTTGTCAGTACGTGCGTAAAACACAGAGCTCTGATATCCCCGTAAAGATCGAGCAAGTGAGGTTAATAATTTATCATATGGCTAGTATGCATATGACGCAAACATGAACAAGCAAAGCTCATCAGCATCTCACCATGTCATTTAGGTCCTTCAGACTTTATTTTGAGTAAATGCTTCAGGGGAGCATTAGCATGGCAAAAACCTTCCAGCGTTTTGAAGCAATTTTCTTTATTAGCCTCTCACATGCCTGGAAAAGCTCCTTGCCATCTAACCATGTCCTTTAGGTCCTTCAGACCTTTTTCAGTAAAATGGTTCTTTGGGGGCATAAGCATGACTAAAATCTTTCAGCTCCTGGGGGGCTTTTGCTTTTCTGCTGACCCCCCTAATTCCAGCCCTATTAACACCCTGCCACTTTAAGCATTTTTTTAAATGTAGATATAAATTAATATTCAAAGTTTTCAACTAGTTGACAGTAGGGCTGTACAATATGGCCAAATTGTTATATTTCAATATTGTCATATAAAAAGTCATGTAAATGTCACTTATATACAGTATGGGTTTTTGTTTCCAAAAACCCATACTGTGAACCAAAATACCCATACTTGGAACCAAATGACTCAAAATTTATTGTGCTATGGTTTATTCCGTGTATATTTTCATATTCCATGCAAACATTTATAGATTTCCAAATTTTTTGAAATAACACCCCTCCCTACGCTTAGCTGGGTAGGGAGAGTTCCCATGGGATAAAAAAGCTTTTCAACCTACCATCCCTGGTTCTCAAGACCAGGCACCTAAGTGGCTCTACTCTTTTTTTTTTTCTTAAACCTATTTAGTTGTACCTTAGTAAACACTAGTAGAGGTCCACCTTAGATTTGGAATGTATAATAGAAGATATACCTTACTGAATTTTCATATCAATATGATATACAATATGACTATGATTTGTCACAAAGTGCAGCAACAATGAAAATGAAACATTCTTAAACAAAACAGTAATAATACCACACCCATTTTGCATTCATCATAAGGTTAGGTTACTGTGCCCTCCAAAAGTATTGGAACACTTGGAATTTCACACATTTTAAATTGTTTATGTCATTTTAAATACAAGAAATACAAAAAATAAAGAATAAAAATTTTAAAATGATCTTCCTCAAGCTCATACTGAAAGCAAATCTCTAAAACTTGATAAAACCTGTAAATAATAATCAGTTTTATTGCCAGTTTTCTTCAGACAAGTCAGGGGATGGAAACATGAACATTTCCAAGTCACTGAATATGTCTTGGACTTTATTTACGTCAGTTATGAAGAAATACAAAAGTTGATTTCACCAAAACATCAAATCTAGGCTTTCATCTCAAATGTACTTTCTGTCAAATTGTAGCTGAACTTTCAGGTCTTCTTTTTAAGAAAATCCTCCTCTACACCACTTCATCGGGAATGTTGTGTGGGCCGCTGAAGAGGAGGTACTGCTGGCCCACCACCACCAGAGGGCGCCCTGCCTGGAGTGCGGGCTCCAGGCACCAGAGGGCGCTACCGCATCATGGGAGTAATCTGGGTGACAGCTGTCACCCATCTCCAAACACAGCTGTTTCTACTCAGCACCGAGGTATATCAGGAGGACGGCGTCTCCACCTCAGTGCCGAGATATCGCCTTAAGACTGAGGTAACATTCTCTGCCTTCATATTCTGAATAACCAGCTAAGATTTGTAAACCGTTTCAGGACTGCTGACTACTAACAGCTAAATTGCTTGAATAAGTACTCACCTTCCTGCTGTATATTGTCAAGAGGTGGAGGCGGCTTCTCCCCTCTCCGTGGCTGGGTGCTGTCGCATCCACATCTGTGTGTTGTTGCTCTCTCCTGCCAGCAGTACCGGATCCGACGAGCGGAGGCAGTGGCCACCTGGGAATTCGGGACTTGGCGGTTCCAGTATTTCCGGGGGTCGGTGGCAGAGGAGATCTGGGTGGTTCCGGTTCGACTGAGACGGACGTCTCCTACCTTCGAGCCTGCCCACACGACACCAGTGGAATTCGGTGTAAACCCAAAGTGTCAATTGTTGTATTGGTTGTGCATTTTCACAACAGTAAAAATTGTTATTTACTTTCTCCATTGTCCGTTCATTGCGCCCCCTGTTGTGGGTCCGTGTTCCTACACTTTCACAACAGGGAAGCTGGATTTTAGATTTTTAATTAATTAATATCAAGTTGTAGAGATTTGCTTTCAGTTTGAGTTAAGGAAGAAAATTTTAGAAAAAAAATATATTTGAAATGGAAATACCAAGTGTTCCAATACTGTTGAGGGCAACTGAGAAACACTGAGGAGCAGCATCTTACATCTCATATACAGTGCAGCAGATAATTATATTATCTGCTCTAAATATTTAGAGTGGTATCCTGCAAATGGTGATACAAGCACAAATCATCCATAGACATTAACTCTGTTAAAAAAAAACCTGATTGGCCACTTGAATTTTCAATAGGCGGCCAGGTAGGGGTCAACTGAAGAATTACACAGGGGTCAAAATTAAAAGATGCTCCAATCATATAGAAAACTACACCACATTATTTGCCTGATCATAACGATTCCAAAAAGGTATAGTTTGGACAATCTGTGACTGAATGTTAGGGCCCTGTCCCACTGGGGAGAGGATTAATTGTGCATGAATTGAGTATACAAATTACGGGCGTTCGTTGTCGTCCGCAACAGAAATGGCCAAAAATGACAAATGTCCCAGTATGAATTACGGATATATTAATAATATATAGCGAATATATGATGAACAATCACGGTTATATAACGCATGTAGTGAGGAAACTGATCCGACACATTGAGATGATCACGGCAGTATTACAGGTGTATTACGGGTGCACTCGGGCCGTCGGCATCACTATTCACACCAGCAATACAGCCTCTGGAATATTTGCTGGACTTGGACAAGTTGATCACAGAGTGTTGTCATGTGAGGGTTAACTGTTCATGAGTTTGGGGAGCGGGAGGGGGGAAGCTGCTTGGGGTGTGAGACTGTGTTTTTTTTTTCAGCGTGAGTTGTGGGTAAACAGCAACTCTTCCTTTTGTTGGTGTTAAATAAAAGTCCTGGATTGCAGCAGCTATTATGTCTTTGTGGATTTTCACAGCTGGACCGGCACTGACTGGCAGGTATGTCGCTTTCTGCCGCACTTTGGGTTTACGTGACGTGTTTGTTATGCATTCACAGATTGTCCGCAAATCAGCTGCAAAGCAGATGTAATAAAAACGCTTTATTCGTGGCCAGTTTGTATGCATTTACTACAACATATTTTAGTTTGTGATGTGGACATGATGGGCACGATATATATCTTTTACACACTGTCCCGGTTCGCTGCCAAGCCGCAAATCCCTGTCAGTTGCGGATATCAGCGGTTAACGGCAGATATACAGCGCATAGAGTGAGTATGTATTGTGTATGAATTGAGTATATATGGAGTATGTAAGGCGGATGTCATCCACATCCAGATTTTTGAACAGCTCAAAAATCCTGGCTGCGGACATGCATGCCTCTGCGGATGATCACGGGCGTGTTCGGATGACGGCCGACTCATACAGGCATGTTACACAGATATTGCGGATGTTTGGCGAATATGGGCAATTTGTGCAAATCCATACGCAAATCCTCCTAAACGCCAGTGGGACAGGGCCCTTATGGAGTTATGAGGTAAAAGAAGCAATAATGGCAACAAAGGTCAGTTTCAGTTTGTACAGGGGTCAAAAGTTAAAGTCGCTCCATTAATTTTGCTCCAACTGTATTTGTGCTGAATTTGATGCTTGTGTCACCATTTGAAGGATTGTTTCAGTTATCTGCTGCACTAATAAGCCAACAGAGCATGAACGCTGTCTGTTAGCTTAAACGTGTATATAAGGCAAGCCAAATTAAAGGAGAAATGCTGCTTTTAACAACCTTGACCTCATTTCTGGCATAAAATACGGTCGTTTATTCACCAATATAAGTTTGGTGTGATTAGATGATTCGAAGTCCATAGTTCAAACGACGTGTTCAGTTCAAATCTGAAGCAAAGATTTTTCTTCTTCTACTAAGGTGGATTAGAACTTTTGTGGTACGCAGCACAGTCTACTGGACAGGAGGAACCTATCAGTCAATGTAACGCTCTGATCTGAAAATGCAGGTCTTTCAACCAGACGTGTGGTGCCGTGACATGTCAATCATCTGTGTCAAGTCAGATTTCAGGGGAGTCCAGTGAAACCTCGGCCTCCGCTCTTGCTCCACCCATGCCAGGAAGTGTTCAACATTTGACATTTCCTGTTACACTGAGACTGAAAATTTGGCACTTCCTGTTTGAATGTGAGCTCGCCACTGAGTTCCCGGTGAGAATCTATGGGATCTCATCTGTCAATCCAGGAAGTGTTTGACATTTGAACATCTCCTGTTTTACTGTGGATTTGAAATTTGGCACTTCCTGTTTAGGATGCACTGTACCATGAGTGAGCTTCGTGCCACTGCACGACACTTCGCTCATATTATATATATAAACGCGCAATCTTACAGTATCACCCAAATATGAAAGCTGCTGACGCCTCGTAGTCGGTCCTTTTCACTTCTCCTCCATGAAGAACTTGCTGACAGATGGTCCAGTCATTAGCTGGTAAGGGCCTTGTCCCACTGGCGTTTAGGAGGATTTGCGCATGAAATGAGGAGACAAAAGCTGAGCGTCCGCAACAAAGGTGGGCGGAAATGACAAATGTCCCGGGGTGGATCAGCGAATACATGAGGAAGAAAAGCGGATATAACAGGGAACAGAAGCGAAGGCAATCGCAGAGGCGCCCCCATGAGGGGCACAGCGACCGTGATGCACTCGCTTCATCCATGCCCACTCTGTCTGCATGCGCGACATACCATTTGCGACCGTGATGTGGCCATGCTGGGCACGCGTCATATCTGTTTTGCACGCTGTCCCGGTACGCCGCCAAGCCGCGCCAACCCGTCGGTTGTGGATATCAGCGGATGACAGGGGATATGCGGCGCGTTGGTTGTGTATGTCCTGCGTATGTCTTCAGTATGTGTTCAGGCAGTGATGCGGATCTCATCCGCAGCAGGATTTTTGAGCCGCTCAAAAATCCTGGCTGCAGACATGCGTGCCTCTGCGGATGATCACGGACGTGTTCGGATGGCGGCCAACTCATACAGGAATGTTACACGGTTATTGCGGTTGTTTGGCGGATGTGGGCCACTTTTGTGCGCATTCCATCCGCAAATCCTCCTAAACGCCAGTGGGACAAGGCCCTAAGCTTTCAATCTGTGTGTTTTTTCAGATGCTGTTTAGATATTTATGGAGTATGTTCATGTCCGACTTCATTTTTCTAATCGTATTTTTAGCTTCCTGGTTTGAAAATATGCGTCGTTGCGGACTGATTGTCATGGAAACCGGTCCGGAGATGGGAAAATATCTGACCGGTAATCAGCCAATCAGAGCGCGCATAGCGTCGTAGCCATATAATAATAGAGTGTATTTTAACTGTATTTAGACTGGGACCAAATGTTATCCCAGCAGAGGAAATTTTACTCAGCAAAATTTACTGTGTTGGAGATCATACCATCAACTACTACTGAACGCTTACTGAATATTCAGATACCCTATGACTTGTGACGTATTACGTTTGCCTACTATATAACGTGGTAGTATGAATACTCAGGTATCGGCTTAGTGTTAATCCAGTGCAATCGCAAACTCAGACACTCCTTTTCCTCAATCAGCACCCAAAGTGCTGCAGTCAGGGTATTGATTCTGTGATACTGTTACTAATCATAAAGAAATTATGGCAGAAACACTAAGGAATCTGGAATTATGTTCATTTTCACATTAAATCTGCTGGATGACAATGCAATATGAAGATCCAGCTTGTCCACACAAAACAGAAAAAGTTGCACTTTTTCTTCCACACAATAGGAGACTCTCAGAGCGTAACAGCAGATGGCAGATAAAGGGAAATGGAAAAGACAACGTTATTTCGACATATTTGTCCTCTTTAAGACTGTCGTTATGGCAGCAAGCAGAAGGGTTTATGTGAATTGTAATGATCATTTCTGCATAAACAAGTTTTAAATAGAATATACTGATCTGCCTGAGCAATATGAAAAATGGCAGAAATAAAAATACTGGAATTAGCATTTCTCAAACTGGAAACTGTTGTGTGGGCCGCCAGAAGAGGAGGTACTGCTGGCCCACCACCAGAGGGCGCCCTGCCTGAAGTGCGGGCTTCAGGCACCAGAGGGCGCTGCCGCCAAGGACACAGCCGAGGTGACAGCTGTCACTCATTATCTCAGGACAGCTGTCACACATCTACACTTCATCAGTCCACACCATAAATACCGGACGTCATCTCCACCTCGTTGCCGAGATATCATCTACCAGTAAAGGTAAAACTCTCAGCCGTTGCTTTTGTCTTTTCTGACAAGTGTTTGTTACACAGTGTTTGCAGTCAGTTCCGTGAGTGCTCGCAGCCGGAGGCTGAGTGTGAGAGACGTGGAGAGCTGACGTCTTCGCTCCCCACGCTATTCTGTGATAAGTACTCTCAACTGCTGCACGTACCTGTTTTCTGGATAGGAGGTGGAGGTGAGATCTCCACCAGCGTTATTACTGGGTGTACACACACCCACCTCTGATTGTTTCTGCTCCTTGCCAGCAGTACCAGATCCGACGCTCGGAGACGGTGGCCACCTGGGGATTCGGGACTTGGTGGCTCCAGTATTCTCCTGGTTCGGTGGCGGAGGAAATCGTGTGGTTCCGGTTCTTCTCAGGACAGACGTCTTCTATCCTCAAGCCTGCCCACACGTCCCCTTTGTTGATTGACTATTATCTGACATTCTGTAATCTGCTGTACTTGGTTGTGCTCAGTCACAACAGTAAAAGTGTTCATATTTGACTCTTTCATTGTCCGTTCATTTACGCCCCCTGTTGTGGGTCCGTGTCACGACACTTTCCCAACAGAAACTGTCATTAAAAAGAAAACATGGAACCTGGGTGATGGCCAAAAGCATCCTAATGGGTCCCAAACCCCATTTCTCGTTAAAGCAAATGTGTGTGAACACAAATGCATTTGGGTAGCTGCATACCTCTGATTAAAATTCAAACTTCTGAGCAATTCTATCTAGTAGGTGATTCATTCTGAACTACTAAAATTTATCTTTACAGACAATCACACTCATGGCGATGCAAATTTTGTTTATGGCCTCTAGAAAAATTAAAGTTTGGTAGAGTTGTGATGCTGCCATCTGTTGTAGTTTTCCCTCTAAATTCACTAGCTGGCTAGCATGGTCATGCGCTTTATGATCCATTGTATTAACTGTGATAGCTATCCCAGCTGCTAACTGAAAACTAAGTTAATCACTTGAATGTGTCTGTACTAGATCTGTTTTACAAATGACTGGAATCTGTATTCATTCAATTTTGGCCAGTGGTGGGCACAGTTAACCAAAAAATTAACTTCGATAACAGATAATCAGATAACTGAAAAGTTATCTTTTATAAAGATAAAGCGATAAACCACCCAAAAATGTATCAGAAGTTACAGATAACCGATAAATTCCAGTATTGTCTGTGGTACATTTGCAACTACTAAGAAACTGAATTTGAGTTTTAACACCACGATCACTTCTGGTAGAATCAAAAGTGACAACAAACCCAAACAATGAACCCATACTTCTGTCTTTGAACATCTTGCCCCCTGCTGGAAGCTCTTGTTTACTACACAGCTTCCAGCACAGATGCAAGCTGAGAGCAGCCAAAGCCCAGCTCTCTACCAATCACAACACTCCGGTCAGGCGGAGGTCTTGGAAACTAAAGCAGTGCTGACTTATGGTTTTGATTTATAAATAACATTAATACAGATAGAATAACTCCATTAATGTCAATTCTGTCATTTGTGCAAAATTAAAACATAACATATATCTTTTAATGTTGAATAATGCACTAATACTGAGGTTTTGTAACAAACACAGGCAGATCGCAAAGGATTCTGAGTAAAATGTGCCTCTGCTAAACAGTGATTGGTTCAGTCATTCATTATGTAAACCAACACGTTAATGTGACGTGTGTCGTGTGTTGGTGTTTACAGGTAAATGTGCTTTTGTAAAATATTCCATTTTTTTATTTGTAAAAACAGGCATTTTTACGGAGCCCTGGAAGTGTCATCGCAAAATGTTTTGCATGTGGAGAGAATGTGCGCTCATTTTATTATATTGTGCCGTGCGCACGTTTTATGATGTTGTGCGCACGTTTTATTAATTGTGCACACATTTTATTATATTGTAAAACGTGTACTCAATATAGTCTTGACACATAAATGTTGGCTTTACACTGTGTGAGTTTTGGCCCTTTTTCAGATGATTTTTCATTCGAGGTAGAATGCTGTGGACTGAGTTTCAGGTTAATCGCGCGACCTGCATCGTTTAGTGTACATGGAGTAACAAGCTGCGTTTAACATCTCACGACCACCTCCTGATCGCCGAACGTATGGTCGAATGAAAATCAAACCTGTTTGATATTATTCTGGTCGGCCGTCGTGAGGGTATCCTGCTTCTGAAGAGCTACAACCATCCAACCGCTCGCACTGTGCATGTGCAAACACCGCAGACCTGTCTTGTAATGTTTTTTTGTTGTTTTGTTTTGTTTTTAAACTTTGATGTATCCCATCGAGAGTTTTTGTAAATTAAGTTTGAAAAAAAAGCTTACGTTTTGCTTCTGGAAATACGAGTCCGTCCTGTGGTTTTTTAATGTACAATGTGTGTGAAAACATAAATCGGGTGCTCTGAACTTTTACACCGTGCGGTTCTGTGGTACAGTTTGAACTGAAACCGAGGTACAGTGATTAAAAATATCGTACAGCGTCTGCCCAGCTTCAGGACAAATACTGCCATGAACACTAATGGCCAGTCGATGGCAGCAGAGACTGTGAAAACTTGCTAAAACAAAATTCCAGATAATCCGTGTCTGCTACATTTAAGATGCGTGGAATTTAACAAACACAAATACAGTAACAACGTCTATAAACCCAGAGAATATATTCACAAGAGTTTTAGGCACTAGAGTTTAATGCTGTTGTCCGTGGAGCCTGAACAGAGTGTCTGAAATGCATTTCTCCTGTCGTGAACGTACTGAGATTACCCTAGCCTACCCATAATGCACTGCTGGGCACAGCATGTGCTCACTAAAACCTTAAAAATTAGCGTATTACTTACTAAAACATATATCTGATATTTTCACTTTATAAAACTTCAGATGTGACAATTTTAAATAACTTGTCCAAAATTTGTTTGGTTAAAATTTGAACCATAAGTTAAAAATGTATGCCTCTGGATGACGTGGGTGATATTGCCAGCATATCAGTATGGTGTTAAAATATTTTTCTTTTTTTTTTCTTTTTTTTTTGTGACTGGTTCTCTTTTGCCTGCAGAGAATAGAGCAGTTTCTCATAGAAGCAGCTCTCTTCTGTTTGCAGAGGATAGAACTATGTACATCTGTTAGGAAACTTTTAACAGGTAGGTGTTCGATGATTTTAAAAATGTTTGTTGCTGCTCAGCTTTGTTTAGTACGTTATTGATCTAAAGGTTATCGGACAAAAATTTATCGGAAGATAATTAGTCCGATAATGGTTGTTAAAGTTATCTAAAAACATAATCCGATAATGAAAACATTAGCTTTGATAATTATCTGTTATCGGATTATCGGGACTGTGCCCACCACTGATTTTGGCTGACAAAGAATTTTCATGAATCCCCTTTTTTAAGCCTAGTCATGCTAACAAGCTAATAAATTTGGTGAGCTCACAAGGCTAGAGTTTGGCTACCTGGCTAGCTTGGTTGCTAGCACTGTTAAATTACTGCAGATGACACAGATCTGGTTTTGGCACCGTTATAAAATTGTACTCCATGTTTATTTCTATCTTCTCAAAGACCAGCAGATTGTGATTGGGCAACAAGATAAATTTGCACATCAAGGTTACAAAAGATGACTGGATGTGAAACATTAGCTTGAATTTCTGGAGTTACTGTCTCCATGTTGGGGAGAGTCGTATGTTCCAGAAATTAATATGGTTGATAATATGACCGTGACAAAGGACTTTTCTTCCGGTTTATCCGGAGTCAGGTCATGGGGGCAGCAGCTCAAGCAAAGCTGCCCAGACCTCCCGATCCACACACACCTCCCCCAGCTCCTCCGGGGGAACCCCGAGACGTTCCCAAGCCAGCCGAGAGACGTAGTCCCTCCAGCGTTTCCTGGGTCTTCCCCGAGGTCTCCTCCCAATGGGACGGGCCTGGAACACCTCTCCAGCAAGGCCTCCAGGGGGCTTTCGAAAAATTTGCCCGAGCCACCTCAGCTAGCTCCTTCCGACATGGAGGAGCAGCGGCCCGACTCCGAGCTCCTCCCGAGTGAGCAAGCTCCTCATCCTATCTGTAAGGGAGCTCCCAGCCACCCTGCGGAGGAAACTCATCTCGGCCGCTTGTACTCGCGATCTTGTTCTTTCGGTCATGAGCCAAATCTCATGACCATAGGTGACGGTCGGATCGTAGATCGATCAGTAAATTGAGAGCTTCGCCCCCCTACTCAGCTATCTTTTCACCACGATAGTCCGATACAGCCACTGCATCACTGCAGATGCTGCACCGATCCGTTTGTAGATCTCACGCTCTATCCGTCCCTCGCGCATGAACAAGACCCCGAGATACATCATCTGGGACACTTCACACTCAGCTGCAAATCGCCCCAGTGCATGCTGAAGGTTCTGATTTGATGAAGCCAACAGAACCACATTGTCCGCAAACAGCAGAGATGAGATTCTGTGGTTCCCAAACCGGACCCCCTCTACACCGTGACTGCGCCTAGAAATTCTGTCCATAAAGGTAATGAACAGAACCGGTGACAAAGGGCAGCCCTGGTGGAGGCCAACGTGCACTGGAAACAGGTTTGACATACTACCGGCAATGTGAACCAAGCTCCTGCTGCAGTTGTACAGGGACCGGATAGCCCTTAGCAAAGGACCCCAGACCCCGTACTCCCGGAGCACCCCCCCACAGGGTGCCCTGAGGGATACGGTCGAACGCCTTCTCCAGATCCACAAAGCACATGTGGACTGGTTGGGTGAACTCCCATGAACCCTCAAGCACCCGATGGAGGGTGTAGAGCTGGTCCAGTGTGCCGCGACCAGGACGAAAACCACACTGCTCCTCCTGAAACTGAGGTTTGACTATCGGTTGAATTCTCCTCTCTAGTACTCTAAAATAGACCTTACCGGGGAGGCTGAGGAGTGTGATCCCCCTATAGTTGGAACACACACACAGTGGCTTCATATTTTCATAAATGTACTGCAGTTTTCCCACAATGCACTATGATGTTTGGACACAAATGAATGGGTTCTGGAAAAGATGACAGCAATGGTAGGCACAAAAGGTGCCCGTTTTTTGAGTGGTTCACCCAAAATAACGTATGAAAAGAAGGAAAGTGGTTCATACAGGTAGTCATTGTACAGATAGTCTTTGTCCATTGTGCACCAACAGAAAACTGTTCCTCGTGGATCTACGAGGAAATCGCACAATCGAGATGCTGTGATATTTCCAAACGTGAAGCCACAAGATAGAATAGAATATAATAGAATTTCTTTATTGTCATTGCAATACACATGACTGCAACAAAACAAGGTTTATCGCTCTATTTAGATGCCAGAGGAGTAACAAAGAGGTAAAATGTACAAAAACCTCTATATAATACAATAAAAGCACATAATGGGTACCTGGAAAAGGTAAAGATACCCTCCATGGGAATAAACTGCTGTCACACCAAAGGCAAACCCCCTGCCCCTTACACCTGTAACGTCGAAGCATGGGGGGAAAAAAATAGTACATGCTGAAGTTGCAGGACCCTGGTAGAGGAACCCACTTTAGTGGGGGGAAATGCCTGTTTACTGACTAGCACTTTTTTCCAGTGTTTATTAGGGCTTTTGTTTTTTTGTTGTTGTTTTCATTTTTAACAGTGCATGTAGTGTATACACAATATGTGATTTTGTATATGTTATATTTTTTAAAACAACCTTTATCATTTCAAAGCTTATATTTGATCATTGCCTCATATACAAAGAATTTTGTTATGTGTCGATGCGGGTTGAGGAGCGGACCTGCCTCTGACTGAACCCAGCGCTAAAATAACCAGAAAACGGTTCCAATAACAAAACAATTTATTTTCCCCCTTTTGTGCAATACTCGGTGTACAAACATAAAGCGCGTCTGTCTGGCGGAGTGAAGGACGGCGCGCTCTCCAGCGCCCAAAGGGATCGAAGCCCGGCGCCTCTGGACCCACGTTCACCGCCAAACACCCCCCAGGTGGACACGACAAATCGACTCTGTGAAGGATAGAAAAGGTGAGGTAAGTCAGCAGCTACAACTAATATCCTTCAAAGGCACACACTATCAGCAACACATTCAGGTCTGAATTTAAGCTTTATGTAAATGAGCAGCTTCTCACAACAGGTGGAGGATCATCTGTCCGCACGCCACGGCCGTGAGAAGCAAGCTGCACAACTCTCATCAATATTTACATATACTGCGTAACAAAATACCAAATTACTGTTAACAATTATTCAGACAATCAAATCACCTCTGATGTGTGCTGACAGCATGTGTCCCTCACCCGTCCTCCTTCACAGGCACGATGTGTCAAACCCAGGCGCGGTCCTCAGCGTCTCACAAACGAACATCACAAGGTCGAGTTCCCGGCAATTCTGCTCGAATCACACATGGCTTAAATGCAGAACGCCATCTCATTATCTGCTTCAGCTGAAAGTCTTTAAGGTTGCACGTGAGCATCATCCACAGGTGCTGCATATCACATTGATGAGGGTGAAGGACTCTTCTGCCAGCACCTTCTCCACAGACAATAAATCAGTTTGCATACCACCTGGAGAGCAAAGAAAAGAAAAGAACACCAAAATGTCCAGCCAAACCCCCCCAACACACAACAAATTTCTTTAAAAATTAGAAGGAATGACTAAGAATGATCAGAGCAGCTGTTCAGGAAGCTATACAAATCCATTGTACACTCAAAATAGCAATGAAGAAATAACACTAACACCTACTTTGCATCATTACCATGTTTATGCTACAATGATGTTTGAAGAAATATGACCAGCTCAGTGTATTGTCTTTCTAGTACATTGATTTTCTAGCACTGCAGTCTTGTGTGTTATATCTGGTCAATCTGTTTACCACTGATGTTGCACTTTTTTCTAACTCTTGTATTACTATAGTATGAAGGTTGAATCTTTAGTAGAAATTTACAGCATAAGACTACGTACAAACAGTGTGTTTAAAAAATATCTCTTTGGCAAATTAGTTCTATCACCAGCAATATATGTTATAAGCATAGCAAATATAAATGATACATAAAATGTGTGACCAAATAGTTATTAGAGTTCTAAAACCTCATTCTGCTTTTCATGGATAAGCAATCTGGAAGGTTACAGTTTGAAAACTTGTTTACACCTTAAAAAATGTCGGGGGGTCCGGGGGATCTGTAGCTAACTGGGATAATCCCTCATAGTCCCTGTGACGTGGTATTGCTTTAAATGTAGCAGGATTTTCAGAATGTTCATAAATTTCTGTTTTTCTATTGTGAACTTTTACATATGTTGTTAATCCATTGCATTTCCGCAGTGTCTGTAATGTTGTTGTATGTGCTATGACATCACCAAGAGGGTTTCCAGAAGGGTCAAGGTTGTGCTAAAGTAATACTATATATATACACGCATGTTGCGGTTGTTTTTGGACATCACGAGGTAGAAGTCCTGTGTACAGCTGCAGTTATAGACCATGACCTTCCGGAGTGCATAACCCATGAAAGTGAGTATAGTAGGTAAGATGGCTGTCCAGTTCACTCTCATTCATACTTTCCAAAACATATTTGTGGGAAAAGAAGATTTCTCACATATGATACAATCAAAGCACTCAGAGGATTGATCAGTAAGGTTTTAATGAGACTAACATGAAAAAGACAGAATAGTTGGATCAAATTTAAAAAGAGCTTCAATTGGTAACACTCCAATGAATGAGGTCAATCCAAATTAACAAGTTAGCACAAATGTTAGTTGTTGAATTAGACTGATCAAAAATTAACATGCTGGCATAAGTATGACTTGTTAAGTTCTTTTGAATTAACCCACTACTACCTACTAACCTACTTTGTGTCCCTAGGGTGAATAAGAAGTCTGCGGGTCACAGAGCTTTCTCTTGTCGTGCCCCTGTTCTGTGGAATGATCTCCCTGCATCAATAAAACAGTCAGATTCTGTAAAGACTTTCAAGTTCAGACTTAAGACACACTTATTTTCCCTTTTGTATGGCTAGCATACTGGCATAGTATGTTTCTATGCTTTCTACCCATTTAAATTCATTTTATTACTAAACAGAGCGGGCCACGGCCCCAACTTTATCTAAAGTCTGGGTCTTTAAGTAAAGCTTAGGGCTAGTGCCCGGCGATCACCTTAGTATTTCTTCTGTTTTTCTTGTTGCTAAATGCTGATAAATTATACTGTACTTCTTGTCTTTCTGCCGCCTGATTCTGTTTTTTCTCTCTGTTTGTGTTGTGGTTCTATCCAGAGATGGAAGTGGGTGTTTTTCTTCTGCAGGCCTCCCATCTTGTGCACCAGCATGGACTCCCAAAATCTCCCAAAATTTCCTGTATAATTTCCTGTATTGTCTATTGTGTCGATAGCATGGCCCAAGCAGAGGGTCACCCCTTTGAGTCTGGTCTGCTTGAGGTTTCTTCCACAAATCATCATTTTCCTTACCACTGTCACCTGTGTGTTTGCTCTAGAGGTTAGTAAGGTGAGACCTTACTTGTGTGAAGCACCTTGAGGCAACTTTGTTGTGATTTGGCAGTACATAAATGAAAATAAATTGAAATTTAAGTTGAAAATAACCCAATTTGAGTGTTACCATTTGAAGCACTTTTCTTTCTTTTTTTTTTTTTTTAAATTGGTCCAAATTTAATGTTGCTTTGTCTTCAAAAGTTCTTCAGGTGATAACACTCAAGTGAATAACACTGAAGAAAGGATCAACTTAAAAAAAAATTATTCCAATTGTTTCAATCAATCAATCAATCAATTTTTTTATATAGCGCCAAATCACAACAAACAGTTGCCCCAAGGCGCTTTATATTGTAAGGCAAGGCCATACAATAATTATGTAAAACCCCAACGGTCAAAACGACCCCCTGTGAGCAAGCACTTGGCTACAGTGGGAACTGGTTTGAACTTAAGTTAATAACTTAGGTCAACTTTAATTTACAGAGTTCAAACAACTTAATTCATTTAGATGTTACCAATTGAAACAGTTCATTTAAGTTGGTTCAACTATTCTGTGAAGTATGATTAAGGTTGTCTAAATTAATAAGCTGACATAAATATTACTTGCGAACTTGAATCTTCCTGATTCATTTGAGTGCGACCATATGAAGCACTTTTTTTAAGTTGGTCCAAATTTAATGTTGCTATTACCTTCAAAAGTGCTTAAATTAGCACCACTTCAATTAGATAAGTTGATCTAAATATAACTGTCTAAATTAAAGAACAAATAGTCATAAATATTGCTTGATAAGTTCATTTGGATCAAGCAGTACAGTTGTTTCCAATGTAACCATTTTTTTAAAGTTGGTCCAAAAGTCTTTCAGTTTGTAGCAGCCCAGTGAATTAAGATGCTCCAAAATTGTTTGCCTAAAATTAATAAATTGGCAGAAATATTATTGCTTTTTAAGACAATTTGGATCAGCCTCATTCAGTTGAGTGTTACCAGTGTAGCTCCTTTGCTTTTAACATAAAAAGTGCTTTCAAAAGTATAGCTTTTGTTCCCATCTTTCATAAATATACAGTGACAAACTGAAAGTTTTAACCATAAATTTGCAAGTGTTTCATTAAAATCCAACACCTACGTGTAGTTCTTGTTACTAGACTACAGAGGGCGCTCTTTGCCATACCTGGGCAGCAATGCCTGTCACTCACTGATCTGTGGTCACGTCAGAGACGCTCAGGTTTCCTCTCAGATGTAGACAGTTCCTTCACTCCTTCCATGTGGTGGAACACTGGGAGCATTTAAGAGATGATGCGTTTATTGATCACCATCCTAAATTGTGAACAGTAAGTTAGATGGTAAACAGTAACCGATCACCTCGAGAAATTTTCCTGCAGTGTTTCTTTTGAGAAGTTCTAAATGGTGTCTCTGCACCAGCCTGAGTGTACGGTGTGTGCCGTTACATAACACCAACTGAACCTGTGAAAGTTGGAATGCAGGGACTTTGTCCATTTATCAGTGAGGAAGAGGATGGTTCCACAGAGGAAGAGCGGGGAAGCAGAGGGCGTCTGACAGATGGGCTTAGTGAGTGAATCATTGACAGAGGCCTGCTAACGGATGCCGGCTCCATCAATAGCTCAAAGCCAGCGTGATGAATTACTGCAGACAAACAATGCTGAGCAGGCAAATGTGTTTTTAACAAAGCCAGGTGGAAATATTACAGCTGCTCTGGGAACTATATATATATATATATATATATACCTGCATTACGCCTACGCTGTTAACCAACATGTGTGTGTTGGTTTGTCACATTACTCAAAAACGAATAAAACAACTATTCAGAACATTGGTTTAAACCTGCAAAGAGAGCTAATAGCATTTAAAAAGTTTTTATGTTTGTTTTCAAATTTATAAAATGGATTTGCACTGAATTTGATGACTATTGTTAGGCCTAAGTCAAGTAAGGGGGCATGCACTGGAACCATGCGTCACCACACATGACCACAACCCACCACCCAACAGAACCGCTCCGAGTCTAGCATGGCAACCATCCAAAAACAACTGGTCCATCCCCACCTCTCAAAAGGAACCACCTGTCTTCTGAAGGCAGGTGAAGTGATAATGTCCCCTTAGCTTTCCCCAGCTGCAAGTGTCCCCAACAATGAGGCACCTGAGTGCTATATCATGCCCAGACAAAAGCACCACATGGCCAAAATGTCACTGACCCAACACAAAGTAGCAAAGACATCCAGTTGTCACCGTAGGTCACTGGTTAATATCCAGTTGTCACAACCATATGTAAGATAGACAGCACCAGGACCCAAAAGACTTGGACCGTTGTTCTCTGGCAAACATCCAGCTTTGCCAAACCCCTTTGTCCCCAGAGACAAGGACACCATTCCCAAGACAAATGAATGTCTTTACAAATTCAAGACTTCCACCACAAACAGATACACGTCTCAATGAGTCCATGAAATCAAAGACAGCCACAAATCACTTGGAAAAAAATAAAATGGATTTTTATAAAATTTGAAATGGACATTACAAATGAGTGCAGTTCAGATTAGTTCAAATTCCAACATAAGCAGATTTCACTTAGACCTTCTAAGGACCGCCAGCTTTGCAAAACAAAGTATTGATTCTTGGCTTCATGATCATACAAACAAAATTTACATGATTTTCACTATATTTGATTTGGACATCCTAAATGAGTGTCTCGGACCAGTTCAAATTTGAGCATGACTGGTTTTCACCGAGAATCCTCTGGGGACTGCTCACTTTACTGATGACTGATTATTGCAATTTTTATTCCTGGCAGTCACAGAGTTTATTTGTCTTTTATAAAAAAAGGTATTAATTTATTATTCCCTCCGCCAGTGAAGTTGGAGGATGTTATGTTACTGTCCCATTTGTTTGTTTGTTTGTCTGATTGTGAACAGCCTGGAGCTCACAATCTTTCATACAGTATATCATTATGACATTTTTTACTGAAGATTCATATCCTGATAGGCAATAACTGATTAAATTTTACAGGTCATAGGTCAAAGGGCAAAGTCAGAAAAAATGTTGGAAAACTGGAAAAATTCCTATTTTTAACATTGAACAAATTTTAAAAATTCATAACTCTTTCAAAAAAGATACAATTTTTTCATATGTTATGTAGGAGGGTTTTTTTTATCGGCTGACAAAGTCTGATCCATATCTGATCCAGATTATAGATTTTGTGACCATTTAAATTTAACATTGAAAACCCCGTTTAATGTATATTTTACATTATATCTTAATCAAATGTGCCCCAATCACTCTCATATTTGGAAGTGAAGTGCAGACTGGCACTCACTATTGCCTTACAAAACTTGATCCAAATCTGATCTGGTTTGTGGATTCTGTGGACATTAGAATTTAATATTGAAAAATCCATTGGGTGTACATTTTGCATTATATCTCAATCAAAAGTGCCTCAGTCACTGTCATTTGTGACAATGAGGAGCAAACTGGCACTCTCAATGAACAGACTAAGTTTGATCCACATCTGATGGTATTTTGGAGGTGTCTTTAGAGGTGGGAGGAAGCCGGAGCAAACATACAATCTCCACACAGAACATATCAGCCTCATTCAGGAGCACGTGAGATGCTGCAATATTTTGAAAGGAGTTTGGGCTTTTAATGGTAAAGAATCGATCCCATGACCTTCTTGCTGTGTGGTGCTAACCACTAAGCCACCGTGCTGCCTCATTCAAACCAATTAGCAAAAAATAAACAATTATAATTTTGGGGGGGAAAAAAAATCAGTCTATAGTCAACATAAATTTTAAACCTTGCAGCTTTAAATTTTGTGAGCAGAACCGCCAACGTTCTATTAAACCAAATCTCAGTGTGGTAGCGCGATCAGGTCAGCTGATTGTTTTTATTTCCAAATAGAGTATCAGAATGCAAAATAAAAGACATGCTTCACTGAATTACCTACAACAGTGATCAAGCCATCACTCTTTCTCTCCTCCAAGAAATAAAAGTCATCAGAATGCTGCAAGCAAGGCCTGTTTTATAAAAATATGGTTTGCCTTTGGAAAATTCTGCCTGCAGATATATACGACAATAAAATTCTGTCGAGTCCTTTAAATGTAACCTTGAAACCCATCTTGTTTCCAACTTTTTAAAAATGATACATATTTCTCTTTTTGTTTTTTGTTTTTTCTGTAAACTTTCTGAGATGTTTTGTGATTGTGGGAGACAAAGAGCAAACTAACTTCAAATTGTTTAAAGAATTTCTGCTGCTAAAAACAGTATTATTTGCAGAAACTGTGACATCCTTCTCCGGCTCTCCTCTTTTGTGTTGCGTCCTCGAGGTTCGTGCACAGGCACAACTCCGCCAGGGTGCTGCAGGAAACAATGGCCGGGCCTTACAGGGATCAATGCCAGGCCACTGATGGCTCTCATTCCTTCAGCAGCAGACGTGATAAATGACACAGCCCATATTTTCAGCAGCCGCCAGCCTCCTTTGTCTCCACATCTAAAGGGAGTTACGCTGGAAAATGTAGAGCAAACTAGAGGTGCCGCTTCCCCCAACACTACTTTTGTCAAAGATAAGGATACACGAACCGTGCTGCGTTAAGGCAAAACTACGGTGGCCAATAGGGGGCATGCAGAAAACATTTACAAATGCAAAACCCACCTGCATCAATTCAATTTGATAATGTGTCTGCTGCAAATTCAGACAACAGGGTGAATGTGTCTGCAGTTCTCAAAAACTGAGTGACCGTGATAGAAGGAGACTAATGAGGGGAGCCACAAAGACAATCAGACGACTCTGAAGGAGTTATAGACTTCTGTATTTGTGGCTAGAGTGCATAGTTCAACTTTAGCCTGCTGCATCACCAGTTATACAGCTTTAAGATGAAATAGTAAAGAGGAGGAGTTTCATAATAAGAACATGCAAAAATTTGAGCTGCCGTTTTGTCAGAAGGCACATGGAAAACCTGAACCTAGATTTGATCTGTTTTCTTGTTTTACAATCCTTCTCCACTATGAAACTGTGAATGGAAATGCAACAGACAAATACTGCACCATTCTCAATTTGTCCAATCACGTCCACAGAAACATATAATTTTCTCAGAACTGTCATGAATGTCTTGGTGGCTTCCTTCACTGGTCTCCTTCCAGCATGCTCACTCAGTTTGTGGGAACTGCTGACTTGATACAGAGTTACCATTCAGCTGTTTGTATTTTTAATGATTGATGTAAATTAAGTCCAAGACATATTCAATGACTTGGAAATGTACTGTATCGTCTCCCCTGACTTGTCCCAAGAAAAGTGGCTGTAAAAGTGATTTACTCCTTATATCTTTTTTTTTCTGGAATGTGTTGCAGACCTGAAATGTTTGAATGGATGTACACTTGTGGTCTTCAAATGTTACATGGTTGGATGTTACGTACACTCATCGTGGGCATGAATGTCATGGTAATTTTGGGCTTTTAAAGGTGTCCTTGAACTGTTCTTTTGCCAGGGTGCAAAGATTGTACATCATACATCATTAATAACTTGAAAAAAAAACAGGAATTGGGTCCACAGGTTTGAATTTATATGGGATCTTCTCGAATCCACACAGGGTTAAAATTACACATTCAGGCTCAAAAATATGCACACCTTCACTTAAATATTTTAATAAATGGTGCTGAATATTCTACAATGTCTTTTAAAGTGACAATGTCAAGGCTTATTAACTCGTTAGTGATCATGATTGACTACAACTGGTAGTTTCTCATTGCCAGCATACGAAGAATGTGTTTAAAAGCATTTGTTAGACTGACCAATACTCAGAACAATGAGAAAGTCCAAGGAACTCAGTGAGGTCTAAGAAGTATTACTGTATTACACTTTTCACACCACTCCATCAGTGGTGTGAAAAGTGTCACCTCTTTCTGCAATTTTTCTGGATTAATGAAGAGCTCAATGAGCTCTTCTTTCTCCATTCATCAACCTCCAAACCATTGTGTACAATTTCCTCCATGAATTGCAAGTCATTTGAGCATCTTTGTAGTTTTTTGACACCATGTTGTGAAATTGGTCATATTTGCGGACTTTTATGCCAAATGTATTTATTTGATAAATGTTTGAAATGTAATCAGTGTGCGCACTGCAACAACTTTTAAAATATCACTGGAGAGGAAGGAGTGAAAACATAAAAGTGACAAATCACAGCCTTTTGCAGTGTCCAATTTAGCAGGGGCACGTCAGACTGCAGGTCCCGTGTTTGAGCACGGTTTGAAAAAAATAAACGGTCAGTCTTTTAATAAAGGACATATAGTGCCCCACTTTCCTCGAATTGGTGAGTGTCAGTGCTGAACTTTAATTTCATACCACTGTTACTTGGCATGTCCAGACTGCTCTGTCTGGTATATGCGAGGGGTTTTTAATGGAAATGCATTGCGGTCAGACAGGATGCTTCAATGTCACCTCAAATCAACAACTAGACAAGTGAAACTTAATTGGGTGTTCCAACAGTACAATTATACCAAACATGGATAAAGGCTAACATAAAGCTTCTAGAATGGCCTTCCCAAAGCCCCGACCTCGACCCTATTGAAACTTTGTGGACTACTATTAAAAGTCAAGTTTGCAATCAAAGCAACCAATCCTGGTAATTGGAATGCTTCCTCTCATTGGCCTCTTCCATGCACCCTTCCCAGAGCACTGTGAGCTCCAGTATGATCAGCTGTTTGGTGGAATCTGACACAATGATCATGTCCGGTCAGACATGTTATCCTGGCTGGGAACTTCAGCTGTTTGCCCAAATCTACTTCTAGTTGCCAGTCAGTGATGGAAGTGAGGAGGCCAGACTTCGCCCGTGGTTGAGTGCTGGGCTTCTCTCTCACTCTATGGAACGTGAAGGTCTTCGGCTTGTGGTGGCCCTTCATGGTGCTAATGGCTGTAGCTATGCTGTCAGCACCTGCCCTCATCACCTGGTTGTGGCGCCAATGATAGCGCCCATCTCCAAGGCCTTTTGGGCAGCTGCTGAGGAGGAATTCCAGGGTTCCCTGTCCCGGACACTGGGGGAAGGCTGGTGATTCTGTCTTTTGTGTGGTGAGAGATCTCAAAAAGAATTGGACAGGTTAGCTGGGCTTGGTAGAACATCGTAAATAGCCTGGACTAAAAACCTGATGCATTGGAAGTCTGCTTTCCAGATATTGGACCAGGTCATCTTTCATTGCAGAACATTCTCCCATTTAGTCCAAGCTCCTTGTTGCCCCATTCCCACCATCCTGCTAGCTCGTTCTTCCTCCACGCCTGCCCGCACTTCGTCCTGAACAAGACGTTGTTGGTCTTTGCCCTTGGCCTTGTCCACCCTGTTTACTGGGAAGTAGCCAAACCTTGCACGCCTCGTGGCCCCATGGACCCCACCAGTGCCTTCTGCCTCAGCCGTGACTCCACCACTTCCAAAGCTTTGTCTGCCCTCCATTTCCTACCTGTTCACACCTGGATGCCAGCAGCTGCCACCTTTGAATCCCTGGATTCCTTGTACTGCAAGACTTCCTGTGTTCTGGACACCATGAACTCTTCAGCGAGTTCACTGAATGGGAGGTGCAGGATGTTAGTTCTACCATACAGGGTGGAGCTGCTCAAACTGCAAGCCATTAATTTAGTTATACGTATTTATTAGATGGAAATCCAATGCAATGAGTCCATTTTTTGTGTGATTACAAACCCAAAATTTCTATGAAATGCATGCCCACAATGATTGTATGTAACCTTCTGACCACAACTGTATATGAGCAAATGAAATGAAGATGACCAAACAAAACATGAAATATCTTGGGTTCATACTGTCTGCAGTGAAATAGAAGTAAAAGTTAGTGGAAGGATCAGTCTCTTGTGGAGCTTTGTAAACATATTTCTGTGTGAATTTGCAGCAGACAACATTATCCAATGAAATACTTGCATGTGCTGCAGGTTGTATTTGTGTTTCTTTGTTTGCATTTTTTTCCACATACAATTGCAAGACATTTTATGCAGCTACCTGTTGTTGAATTGAACAAGGTGGTTTTTTGCATTTTTGACCCCTATCAGCCACCTTACAAACCTTGATGTTCATAATAATTAATAAGCCGTCTTTTTATATTTGCCCACACACTCCTCCTCCTCCTCCTCGTCCTGCTCACCATCTCCTTGGCAGCAGTAATCCTTATGTTTTTACAGGTAGCAGGGGCTCTTGGCCCCTGCCTGCTGTGTCCCAGGTGTCTTGTCAGCTGTCAGAGACGTCCGGCAGCAGACAGCGATGGCATGACCAGCAGGCCAGGCCGTGTTGGACGGGTCAGCCGTCAGCGTTGTCGACAGACAAGCATGTGGCAGTGATCTCCCTGTGACAGGCTGTCAGAGGCAGCGGAGAGCCACCTACCGGCACGCGCCCCTGTCATCCCACCTGAATAGACAGAGGGGGCAGCTTGGAATTCTCAACTTGCCAACTGGAGAGCATCCTGGCCGCACACTGCAATTCCTAAATTCTGTAGGCTTCTTTATCTCTGAAATGCTTTGGTCTGCTCTCAGTGAGTTTATTTTCTCTCCGCCTGATGACGGTCACCCACCAGGACAGATGTGCGTAAGGCAGGTTGAGCTTCCGCAAGAAGACCAACAGGACTCCTTGTAAAATGATATAATGGCCTTTTTACATTTTTGAAGTTTGTGATTTCTGTCCTGATGGTGTGTTCTTGTCTGACAGGTGACATTTGGTGTCGTTCAGGAGATGTAGTAGTGCAGGTCAAAGCGTATTTCGCGGTGTGCAGGACGGACAGCCTGAGATAGATCCTAATCTCAGCCTGCTGGGATCAACGTGGTGAGAAAAGCACAGACAACTGTCCCTCATTCAGGCCTTCAGCTCTATTTTTAGCCATCAACTCTTTTTAGGAAGGGAAGAATCAGAGAAATCCTAACTTTTAAACCCAGTTTTTAATCTCTGAATTATCTTTGGTTTCAAAAGACCTGTAACAGGCCTTTTGGTTGTGGTTACTTGGAAGCACTATACTCAAAATCTCTCATGGCCTTTGGTGCTGATGTACAGAACATGAATATGATGGGAGGTGATGGGTTACTGGTTAACACAGTGGGCTTGATACCAGAGAATTCCCAGTCAGACCAGAAAATCACAAAGGACAAAGTCCTTAAACACCAAGTTAGTCCTGGTGTACAGTTAAACACTTTGCATCAGTGGGTGAATGTGAGGGATTGGTTTATATTGCTTTGAGCTTCTGATTCAGATGGAAAAAGTGCTGTATAAATGTAGTCCATTTACCTTTTTGAACAAGAATCTGGTTCCCTTTTTTCTTTTTCTTTTTTTTTGGTCTTATATCATTTTTGTTGGTGGTGGTGGCTTTTCTTTTTGTATATTGTTGTCACTTGTCTGTTTTTGAGGAACCTTATTAATTGTACACTGTTAAGGTTCTTTTATGTGGTGAGTGATCTCAAAAAGAATTGGACAGGAAACAGACTTCAAAGTTAGTTGTTGTATTGAAAGGTGCCTACACTGATTACAGAGTCATCTAGCATGGCTGGAGTCTTCGAACAGACCACATGCAACATCTGAACAAAGAGCCATGATTCCTCTCTACACTAACTTTTATTCCTGAGTCTATGCCGGTCCCCATGTGGACAGTCCTTAGCCTGTCGTGAATCACTGACTATGTGATTGGCTGCAAAGTGAAGTAGGCAGGTATAAGCAGGTGTCATGCTCATGTTGTGTTCAAGGCGGTATGTAAAAATTTTATGGTGTATTGTATATGTTGGTGTGTTAGGCAATATAAAGTGTTCCATCACACTGTTCCCATTCTTTTCCAAATAGAACACTTTGGTTTTATCAATTAGACAGCTATAAAAAAGCAGGTAAGTTAAGTTCACCAAATTCAAGGACATTTTGGATGTGCGTCTGCCATTTTGAAAAGCAGTTAGGTCGGTGGAGTGTCCTTGCCTCAAGTGGAGGAGTTTAAGTATCTCGGGGTCTTGTTCACGAGTGAGGGACGGATGGAGCGTGAGATCAATAGACGGATCGGTGCAGCATCTGCAGTGATGCGGTCGCTGTATCGGACAGTCGTGGTGAAGAGAGAGCTGAGTAGGGGGGCAAAGCTCTCGATTTACTGTTCGATCTACGTTCCAATCCTCACCTATGGTCGTGAGATTTGGCTCATGACTGAAAGAACGAGATCGTGAGTACAAGCGGCCGAGATGAGTTTCCTCCGCAGAGTGGCTGGGCATTCCCTTAGAGATAGGGTGAGGAGCTCGGTCACTCGGGAGGAGCTCGGAGTCGAGCCGCTGCTCCTCCACGTCGAAAGGAGTCAGTTGAGGTGGCTCGAGCATCTTTTCTGGATGCCCCCTGGACGCCTCGCTGGAGAGGTGTTCCGGGCACATCCCATTCGGAGGAGGCCCCGGGGAAGACCCAGGACACAGTGGAGGGCCTACATCTCTCGGCTGGGTTGGGAACGCCTTAGAGTTCCCCCGGAGGAGCTGGGGGAGGTGTGTGTGGATCGAGAGGTCTGGGCGGCTTTGCTTGAGCTGCTGCCCCCGCGACCCCACTCCGGATAAAGCGGAAGAAAATGGATGGATGGATGGATGGATTCAGTCAAAAATTATTCATGTCAAGTTTTAAAAATATTAGATCTGTACATTTGTGTGCACCACAGAGGCTTAGCAATTAGCCATGTTGTCTTGCAGCGAGAAGGTCTTGGATTTGCTTCTTATCTGGTCCTTTCTGTGTGGAGTTTGCATGTTCTCCAGGTGCTGGACTGTGGCTGGCCACTGCTCCTAGTGGTTGGATTGTGTCTAGCTGTAATTAGGATGGGTTAAATGCAGAGGACAAATTTCTTTGTATATATGTATGTACAGTGACAGTAAAGACTATTCTGTTCTATGTTTGCGTGGGTTCTTGCTGGGTGCTTCGGCAGCCTCCATCTTCCAAAGACATGCAGGTTAGGTGAACTGGTGATTGATTCTATAATGACCGCATATGTGAATGAGTATGTCTGTCTGCATGTGCCAGCCCAGCAATAGACTGGCAGCCTGTCCAGGGTGTACCCTGCCTTCAAGAGCTTTTGGGCAGGTGCTGAGGAGGTGTTCCAGAGTTCCCTGTCCCAGACACTGTGGGCAGGCTGGTGATTAGCGGTCCCCATGTGGACGGTCCTTAGCCTGTCGTGAATCAGTCCAGTGACTTTTATGTTAGACTGCCCCGATGAGACCCTTGACTTGAATAAGTGGGATCAGAAAATAAATTCACAAATAATGCATAGATCTTTATTAAAAATAAATAAATAATAATAAAAATCAGGCATTGGTGGGGTGCAAATATCTACATTGTCTGTTATGAAATTCAGGAAAATGTTAAAGAAAGAGAAAAACAAATTTGATCTGCCCACTTAAGTGTTTTTCAGATTGAAGCTGGATTCTTTTCTATTCAAGCCAGAATCAGAACGTGCTTGAGGACATCGCTGTTGCACTAGCAATGCATGAGTATGAGAAGACGGCAAGCCGGTCCTGTGGCAAAATAAAGAATCTCAATAAACCAAAATAAAGAACCTCAAAGGTGGAGGATCACGACGAAAGAAATGGAAGAAATTGGCTTGAGCCTGGTTGAGCTTGGATGCATGTGCGGGATGAGCTGGATTTGAAAACCAGGTCTAAACACTAGACTAGAAAGCAATCCGGAATGATTTTGGCTTGAGCCAGATTGCCAGCCCCAATCAAAAACAATCAAACATAGGATCTTAATCGGATCCACTCCAAAAGTTAATTGTTTCTGTCTCGGCACATTCCCACCCTTTCACCAGGTTTCAAGAAAATCACTGAAGGAGTTTTTGCATAATCCTGCTAGCATTTAACTCTAGTAGTTACAGAGATACATGTGAAGTGTTGGCGGAGGTATGTGCTCGCAGAGTACACTCATTTTAAATGGCTGGATCAGGAACGTGCAATAGAAATTAATAAATCACTCTCCTCACTTTTTGCACTTCAAGACATTGTTCAGGACAAAATCCGGTCGGAGTTTTCATCACTAATTCCCTGAGGAAAAATGCTGCGCACACTCTCATGAAGACATTAGATACACAAGACATTTTTTTTATACACAAACATGTGTGACAAGCGTGATGGAGCACCCATCTGTTGGAGCTGGTATGTCAGGCTGTGTTAATGGGGAGAGCAGTTAGCTACGTCTGGTCTGGCGGTGTGCGCACACACACAAACACACTGATCTGCACAAATAAAAATGCATCCACACACAGTCCACTAGAGGCCCAGACTACAAATACATGCAATGTTCAGAGAGGAGGTGACATCAGAATATACAAAAAAGACTTTGCCGCAGGCCAGAGGTTTTTAATGATGAATACATTCATTACAAAATAAGGTCATTAGGCTTTTGTTGTCATCAAATGTATACATTCATCATCAGTCCACTCAGGACCGGGTCCACTGTCGCTCTTCCATGGATGACCTTGGATGGAAAATTTATAAAGTCGGGGGAAAAAAATAAACCCAAATACAAATCGAGACAAAAATGCAAATGAGCTCATGCGCATAAACATCCCCAAGGACAACAAAAACACACCGAGTAAAATATTCTTAAAACCGACCACTTTTGTTTCAACGGCATTTACAAAGTGGCAGAAGCAAGAAAAAGATTTTTGTGTTTGTGTTGTGCACCCTTTCCAGGGACCAAAGCAGATCTATGAGGCTGTAATGAAACATTTTATGCTAATTGTATTTGTTTATGAGCAAATTAATGGCAGCCGTGCAAAACGGATGATGATGTGTGCACATACACAACATGATAGGATTCCTGAGGAATTCATTAGCCGTTTGCAGGTAATTAGAGGAAATAATTAAGGTGATTAGACTGTGTCACGTGTGCGCACACATGTACAGTATACATCAAATTGTCTCTCCTTCCACCCGTCCTGCTTTTCTGCAAATCCTTGTGGAAAGTGCTGACAGTGCTGTCTGGAATAACCCAATCACTGCACGCTCTGAGAGATTCTGATCCCTCTTCCTCATCTTCTCCTTTATCATATGGCTCCTGTTTGCAAGGTTTTCCACACGGACCAAAGCCAAAGTCTGACACGTGTACAGGCGGCGCCACACTGGCAGGGTCAGTAGGTTATATTTAGTTATTACCTGTTAAAAATGTTGCAGTATTCCTTATGTTAGAATATTATAGGAACATGCTTTGGTTGTTTTTGTAAACGTGCAGGCTGTCTGAATGCTTTCCACCTTTTGTAAGTCAACAGAATAATTTTGAATAAAATGGAAAGTTGCATTGAACCTTACTGTGATGTTATTCACAAACTAAAACATGTTCAAATTAACAGTTCAGTTCATTCACATGAAGCCAAAACCGCAAAAAAAAATAGAGCTTATATGTTTTGTCACTCACGTTTCCATGACATTTAGGTAGGCATTTGTAATCTGTAGTCATAAACCTTTAAAATAAAAGCATCATTGCTTGGTACTAGGTTTTAAAAACCACTGTTGTGCATATACATCTAAATGATTAGTTAAATATTTAGTTTAATTTTAAGTTTTTAAGTCATGCTTAATCGGTTTTCATCGGTTTTCTGTCAATTGTGTTGCTAGCATGGCCCAAGCAGAGGATCACCCCTTTGAGTGTGTTCTGCTTGAGGTTTCTTCCTCAAGTCTTCAGAGGGAGTTTTTCCTTACCACTGTCGCCTGTGTGGTAACCTGTAAGGTTAGCCCTTACTTGTGTGAAGTGCCTTGAGGCAACTTTGTTGTGATTTGGCGCTATATAAATGACAATACAATGAAAATGAAAAATAAATTGAAATAAAAAAAAAAACAGTCACATGACTCTTGATGCCATCTTAGGTCCAAAATATGTTTGCTGTAAGTTATCTGCTTGTATATCCAGTGTATTTATATATTCACTGTAAATGCAGGGTTGTTGTGCATTCAGATGCACAAATAGACATAACAAGGGATTCAAGATGTACAGATTCCCTTCAGATCCCAACAGACAAAAAATTTGGAAAAATAAAGTCAGCAGTGTGGCAGTGTGGGATGGAAGCCAACTTCATCATTTTCATGTATATGTGTGTGTGTGTGTGTGTGAGAGAGAGAGAGCGAGAGAGAGATTGTACCTGTACACAGATCTGTTGCTCATTGTGGTTAACTGACAAAAAAAAAATGTTGAAATAGTTAATTTACAGTGTGCATCGACCAAGAACATGCCTGCGTGCGCGCGTGCATGCATGTGTGCGTGTTTATCCTTTGTGTGTGCATATGTGTCTTAATGTGTTCATATGTATGTGTTTACTACTTCTCTGAAAGCTCGATAAATTAACTTTTTAAAGAAAAAACAAAGGTGTATTTTTTAAGTCCCTCCTATCCAGTTAACCAAAGCCGTTAAATCATTTTAAGTTACAAGCCTTACTTTATTACATGTAATATGTTCAAATTCTCTCCAGGCATCATGACATAACCCAAATTATTATTGTTACTAGAATGGATCTTCTTACTTCTTATTTGCTGCTCAATGTTCAAGCAAACTAAAATCCCTTTACAAGCAATCTGATACTCGTAGACCTACCTCTCGGGTATCCATGTCATGATTTAAGATATTTAGGTGTACCTTAGTATACACTAGTAGAGTTCCACCTTAGATTTGGAATGTATAATAGAAGGTATACCTTACTGAATTTTCATGAATGACATACATATTTAGCTAAACATTTAACAAAACATTTAGCTAAACAGTGGAATATTTAAATATTTATACATTTATCTGCATATTACATATTTAGCTAAACATTTAACAAACCATTTAGCTAAACAGTGGAATATTTAGCTAAATATTTATACATTTATCTGCACATTTAATTACATATTTAGCTAAACATTTAACAAAACATTTAGCCAAACAGTGCAATATTTAACTAAATATTTATACATTTACCTGCATGTTTAATTACATATTTAGCTAAACATTTAGCTAAACAGTAGAATATTTAACTAAATATTTATACATTTATCGGCATATTTAATTACATATTTAGCTAAACATTTAACAAAACACTTAGCTAAACAGTGCAATATTCAACTAAATATGTATACATTTATCTGCATGTTTAATTACATATTTAGCTAAACAGTGGAATATTTAGCTAAATATTTATACATTTATCTGCACATTTAATTACATATTTAGCTAAACATTTAACAAAACCTTTAGCTAAACAATGCAATATTTAACTAAATATTTGTACATTTACCTGCATGTTTAATTACATATTTAGCTAAACATTTAACAAAACATGTAGCTAAACACTAGAATATTTAACTAAATTTTTAAACATTTATCTGAACACTTAATTACATATTTAGCTAAATATTTAGCTAAACACTGGAATATTTAACTAAATATTTATACTTTTATCTGCATATTTAATTACATATTTAACTAAACATTTAGCTAAGCAGTGGAATATTTAACTAAATATTTTTAGATTTATCTGCACATTTAATTATATATTTAGCTAAACATTTAACAAAACGTTTAGCTAAACAGTGGAATATTTAACTAAATAAACATTTATCTGCACACTTAATTACATATTTAGCTAAACATTTAGCTAAACAGTGTTATATTTAACTAAATATTTAAACATTTATCTGCACATTTAATTACATATTTACCTAAACACTTAAAGAAATGTCAAAGTAAATAATGTTCTTAGCTAAATATTTGATTAAATATGTAAATAAATGTTCAAATATTTACCCATATATTCCATCATCTATGGATGGATGGATGGAGTGATTGATCGATTGATTTTAGATAAATATTTTTTACATTTCACTACAAATGTATCAGCTTATAGCAGTGATAGTGTTCCATTCAACCTCGTATTGATGCCAAGAGCTTTGAGAGAAAGCATCAATATTTGACTTTTACAAATGAGAATGTGCTGGTGGATCTTGTCTTTTGTTATTTTTGCAAAAGTAATCTGATTATGTCTTTGTTCTCCTTTAATATGGCTCTGTTTTCTGTATCCTGACTCCTTACAGTCATTTCATGCATTCGGTTACTCTCCAAGCCTTCGTGTTGGTGCCCCAAAGCTACAGTGGAGTGGTGAGTCATAAATCAAGAAGCTGAAATAGACACCAGAATCACCATCAGCAGTCTGCTATCCATCTGAATGCACAGAAAACAAAAAACATTAATACATACGTACGAATGAAGACACACAAGGGCTCAACTATACAAATCAAACATTGATATGTGTAGCAGAAGCTGTAACACGGAGGGTAAAACACACTGATTATGTGAGTGTAATAAAGAACTAGCCTCTTCTCCAGCGTAAGTGGTCTGCAGTGGATCTGCAGCCGAAGCTCGTTAGTGTCACAGCAGAAATAATCACGCAGTAAAAACCCCTCCTGCGACTGATCACCATATATCACGTGCACACACACACACACACTTACAGATGCATGAATGATTCTCATCCCTGATAGGTTGGGTTTTCATGTTATGATGCAGATTTTGAGCATTAATGCAGCATCTGGAGAGCGACTGTAATAGGTTGTCATGTGAGCTGGAGATGTTTGATTTATTTTGTTCAATCTTTGCTGCTGTTTTTGTATGAAAATGTGCAACAAAATAGTCTAAAATGGCTGCTTTCTTCTATCATCTCCGACAATTTAAAGACATAAAACAGAGCAACAGCACCCTTGGTGAACACAATTTAAAGTTAATGAAACTATAAGTGTCTTCTGTCATTAAGTCAATCACATTTTGGACGATATGATGTCTATTTACAGTATATTTTCTCACTTTGCAAATGTTTCTGTTTGTCTCTGAACATATCCTATGATCCTATAGCTTTTGTTTATCATGAGCTCTGCTTGTGGCTCCATCAGGTTGGATGGGGAACATCAGTGCAGAGCCATTTTCAAATCTCTCCAGAGATGTTCAATCAAATTCAGGTCTGGTCTCTGGCTGGGCCACTCAAGGACATTCACAGAGTTGCAATGAAGCCACTCCTTTGATATCTTGGCTGTGTTTTTAGGGTCATCGTCCTGCTGAAAAATGAACTGTCTCCCCAGTCTGAGGTCACAAGCGCTCTGGAGCAGGTTTTCATCCAGGATGACTCTGTACATTACTGCATTCATCTTTTCCTCAATCCTGACTAGTCTCCCAGTTCTTGCCGCTGAAAAACATCCCCACAGCATGATGCTGCCACCACCATGCTTCACTGTAGGGATGGTGCCTGGTTTCCTCCAAACATGACACCTGGCGTTCACACCAAAGAGTTCAATCTATGTCTGATCAGACCAGAGATTTTTGTTTCTCATGGTCTGACAGTCATTCGGCTGCCTGTGGCAAACTCCTGGTGGGCTGCCACGTGCCTTTTACTAAGGAGTGGCTTCCGTCTGGCCACTCTACCATACAGGCCTGATTGGTGGATTGCTGTGGAGATGGTTGTCCTTCTGGAAGGTTGCCCTCTCTCCACAGAGGAATGCTGGAGCTCTAACAGAGTGACCATTGGGTTCTTGATCACCTCCCTGACTAAGGCCTTTCTCTCCTGATTGCTCAGTTTAGATGGGTGGCCAGCTCTAGGAAGAGTCCTGGTGGATCCAAACTTCATCCATTTATGGATGATGTACTCATTGGGACCTTCAAAGCAGCAGAAATGTTTCTGTACCCTTCTCCAGATTTGTGCCTCAAGACAATCCTGTCTCAGAGGTCTACCGACAATTCCTTTGACTTCATGCTTGGTTGGTGCTCTGACATGTACTGTCAACTGTGGGACCTTACATGTAGACAAGTGTGTGTCTTTCCAAATCATGTAAAGTCAACTAGATTTACCCCAGCTGGACTCCAATTAAGCTGTAGAAACATCTGAAGGATGATCAGTGGAAACAGGATGCACCTGAGCTCAATTTTGCGCTTCATGGCAAAGGCTATGAATACTTATGCTCATGGGATATGCCTGTCTGACACAGAGTCTCTCCACCCAAAGTGATCAAATGGATTAATGGGATTATTAACCATCAGATGACAAGGTAAAACGTCGTGAATCATTCTAAAGTCAGGTTTAAGCAGTAACAAGGCCATTTTAAGCAGAACCGAAGCTTGAATCTGTGACGTTATGAAATGACCGACACACAGTGAACACATCAGCTAGCAGCTCATGTAGCCACGGCACTCTGATCGCTTCCTCTGTCTGTTATTATGGAATAATGCTGAATTTATGGAAAGATGATCATTGTAAAAAAGCTTCAGATATCTGTCGCCAAGATAGACGATGACTGGAGTGCAGTTTTAAGCAGAAACAAGGTGACAGTCAGTGACCCGTGGCTGATGACGCATGTGCAGTGATGGCAGGGCTGATGGGGGACTGTTCAATACCGTCTGGTCAATGCAAGTGGTGTTACTCCAATAAGAGTTGATTTCACACTGTGTTGAGTTGGTTTATCTCTGTGATGGAATATATTTCACTCTGTTTGGACTGGGATCAAATGCTATCCTAGCAGAGTAAATTTTACTCAGCAAAATTTCCCGTGTACATGTGATTTCTTTGTTTTGTTTTGTTTTTTTATTTTTAATAATTTTTCTAAAATCTTACAAAAACTTTTTTCATGTTGTCATTATGGGGTATCGTCTGTAGAATTTTGAGGGGAACAATGAATTTCCTCCATTGTGGAAGAAGGCTACATAAAAGTGACATAAAAAATGTGGAAAAAGTGCAATGCCATGAATGTTTTGTGTTTTGTGAAGTCTAAATTCCGCAACACCTGCTCCTGATTTTCCATCATCCATTCTGCAGTCGCTATACCTCCAGCAGCTGGCAGGCACATCTATGGGATATTACACAGGCAAAACAAAGTTGCTCTTGGCATCTATTTGGCACATCAGTGTTCACCAAATTATAATATGTTGTTTCAACTGGGCGAGATACAAAATTATAGCATTCATTGTTTTTGAGTTATAGTTAGTGCAGACCAGGTGCAGTGGGGTCAAAAAGTATTTAGTCAGCCCCTGATTGTGCAAGTTCCCCTACTTAGAAAGATGAGAGAGGTCTGTAATTTTTATCAGTACACTTTAACTGTGAGAGATAAAATGGAAAAAAAAAAAGTAAAGAATTTATTTGTAAATTATGGTGGAAAATAAGTATTTGGTCAAAAACAAAAGTTCAACTTAATACTTTGTAACATATCCTTTGTTGGCAATGACAGAGGTCAAACGTTTCCTGTAAGTCCCGGTTTGCACACACTGTAGCTGGTATTTTGGCCCATTCCTCCATGCAGATCTCCTCTACAGCAGTGATGTTTTGGGGCTGTCACTGGGCAACATGGACTTTCAACTCCCTCAACAAATTTTCTATGAGGTTGAGGTCTGGAGACTGGCTTGGCCACTACAGGACCTTGAAATGCTTTTGTCGGAGCCACTCCTTCATTGTCCGAGTGGTGTGTTTGGGATCATTGTCATGTTGGAAGACCCAGCCATGTTGCATCTTCAATGCTCTGATGGAAGGAGGTTTTGGCTTAAAATCTTATGATACATGGCCCTGTTCATGCTTCCCTTAACACAGATCAGTGGCCCTGTCCCCTTTGCAGAAAAACAGCCCCAAAGCATGATGTTTCCACCCCTTCATGCTTCACAGCAGATATTGTGTTGTCTTGGGATGTAACTCAGCATTCTTCTTCCTCCAAACACAATGAGTTGAGTTTTTACCAAAAAGTTCTATTTTGGTTTCATCTGACCACATGATATTCTCCCAATCCTCTTCTGGATCATCCATATGCTCTCTGGCAAACTTCAGACAGACCTGGACATGTACTGGCTTAAGCAGGGGGACATGCCTGGCACTGCAGGATTTGAGTCCCTCTCTGCGTAGTGTGTAGATTTTGTTACTTTGGTCCCAGCTCTCTGCAGGTCATTCATCAAGTCCCTCCATGTAGTTCTGGGATTTTTGTTCACCGTTCTCATGATCATTTTGACCCCACGGGCTGAGATCTTGTGTGGAGCCCCAGATCGAGGGAGATTATCAATAGTCTTGTATGTCTTCCATTTTCGTACAATTGCTACCACAGTGATTTATTTGCACCAACCTGCTTGCCTTGTAGACTCACTGTTCCCAGCCTGGTGCAGGTCCACAATGTTCTTCCTGGTGTCCTTCAACAGCTCTTTGGTCTTGGCCATGGTTGATTTTGGACTCTGACTGTTTGAGGCTGTGGGCAGGTGCCTTTTATACAGATAAGTTCAAACAGGTGCAATTAATACAGGTAACAGGTGGAGGACAGAAGAGCTTCTTAAAGAAGAAGTTACAGGTCTGTGAGAGCCAGAAATCTTGCATCTTTGTGGGTGACCAAATACTTATTTTCCACCATAATTTACAAATAAATTCTTTAAAAATCCTACAATTTGATTTCCTTGATTTTTTTTTCTCATTTTATCTCTCATAGTTGAAGTGTACCTATGATGAAAATTACAGACCTCTCTCATCTTTCTAAGTCGGAGAACTTGCACAATCAGGGGACTGCCTAAATACTTTTTTGCCCCACTGTAGGTCAGTAGGATAGGAGATGGGCGACCAATATGTACAACTCGGTTCAATTCCCCTGTCATTCTACCTGTCTGTGTCCTGTCTGAATTGTCTCAGTCCACCCAGCTGTGAATGGTACCAGCCTTGGCTGAGGAAGTAATCTGTGATGGATTGATGTCCCATCCAGAGGGAGTCATAAACTCTCATCTGCTTCATACTACAGAACGTGGGGATATGTAAGTGCCAGCAGTAGCAAACCACATGGCGAACACGAGACTTCTTTGCTTTCACATGAGCAGTGATGTACTATTGACCTCTGGTGGCAGGGGGTGGATATAGCCTCCATATTGCTTGGTCGATTAGAGGTAAAAACACATCTTGCTGGGTTTGTTCGGAACAGATGCATCTGTCATTGTGAATTTCAGAGAAACATGTTCTGATTCCAGCTTAAAATGTATTGCAAATAAATGTGACTGAGAAGCCCCTGACATGTTCTGTAATAGTGAGTAAATACCATCAGAGCTAAAACTGTTAAAGCACTCTGGACCCTTTCATTGTTGAAGATGAAGGTGAAAAGCAGTCTGTGTGTGTAGGCGGTGACTGATGATCCTGAATCAGAACGGGGACCTGCACACTGTCTGAAACAGAATCAAACTCCAGCACACAGGTATACACCACCTGCACCAGAAGTCATTTAAATGTCCTCCTGGGCCATCGTAACATCAGGAAAATTCAATCACCCTGTCTGCTTTTGGATGGGGGACAACATTCTCTGAGATTACTTGCAAAGAAACTTAATAGCTAAGAGCATTAAATGCTGGTTGTTGCTCGCACGTCTGCCAATAGTGAATAAATGATTTTGGCAGTGTGTACAGACAGGGAAATCAATACTAGAGGGTTTTCTGTGGCGGTTGGCTTCTGTATTCATGTAAACACGGGAAGTGGTTTTCTTCACACCTCAGAGCAAGATTACCTCTCAGCAGTGGAGGTCTGCATGGCTACAGCTCTCAGCTTCAGTCAAAAAGATTATATATGAAAATGATCTGTTCCAGTGCAGAAAATATTAACAGCATTGTTCGATAAAGCCATGTTCCCACATACACAATCTTGACCACAACTGAATACACCACATCAAAGCTGTCGTGGGTCCTGCCAACTCACAAGATTTCCTTCGCAACACCATTGCCTTATTACGATGTAGAAGGTGATTCATTATGGCTGAACCAAGAACCGCCATGATTTAGTGCAACATCACCAAGATTCTATCAATACTCTATAAATCTTTCTGCAAACTGTCATGGCTGCATCTTGTATCATCAGGATTTATCAAGAGTGTTCAAAACTCACCAAGACACCATTAAGACTAGCCCCAGGACCCTGCCATGATTTGATTGTCATGGACAAAAAAAACATGTATGTGGGCACAGAAATATGAGGACCCTGCTGAACACTCAATCACTCACTCATCTTCAATCGCTTATCCGGGATCGAGTCGCGGGGGCAACAGCTCTAGTAGAGGACCCCAGACTTCCCTTTCCCAGGCCACATTGACCACCTCTGACTGGGGGATCCTGAGGCGTTCCCAGGCCAGTGTGGAGATATAATCTCTCCACCTAGTCCTCGGTCATCCCCAGTCTCCTCCCAGATGGATGTGCCTGGAACACCTCCCTAGGGAGGCACCCAGGAGGCATCCTTACCAGATGCCCGAACCACCTCAGCTGGCTCCTTTCAATGCAAAGGAGCAGCAATTCTACACCAAGTTCCCCACAGATGACCGAGCTTTTCTGCTTATCTCTAAAGGAGACACCAGCCACCTTGCCAAGGAAGCCCATTTCGGCCGCTTGTACCCAGGATCTAGTTCTTCCGTTCATGACACAGCCCTCATGACCATAGGTGAGAGTAGGAACAAAGACTGACCAGTAGATCGAGACCTTCGCTTTTTGCCTCAGCTCCCTTTTTGTCACAACAGTACAGTACAGCGAATGCAACACCGCCCTTACTGTGCCGATTCCGCGGCCAATCTCATGCACCACTGTCCCCTCACTTGTGAACAAGAACTCAAGGTACTTGAACTCCTTCACTTGGGGCAAGACCGTATTCCCTACCCAGAGTATAGGCAATCCTTTGGTTTCCTGCTGAGAACCACGGCCTTCGATTTAGAGGTGCTGATTCTCATCCCAGCAGCTCCACACTTGACTGTGAACCGATCCAGTGAGCGTTGGAGCGTTGGTTGGCCTGAACCACAAAAAAAAATTTAAAATACAGCAGTGGAATGATTCTTCCATCACCCTGCTGGGAGAAGCTTTCTTTTTTTCAGCTACTTTTCGGAGTGACGCCGAGCGAGGGAGGACTGACAACTTGGTGGGATATTGATCGAACCGCGACAGCGGGCCGACTCGCACGGAGAAGCCGGCCTTCAGGCATCATCTCTGTGCAGACCGAGGCAGGCAGCCGGGGGGATGGAGCAGACCCACTCTGTCTGAAATCTCCCACTTTTTGGATATATGCAAAGTCCCAGTTTGCCCAACGGAGGTTAGTTCTGCAACTTTATCGAGGTGAGGATAAAATAAAAGTAAAACATGACGTTTCTGCACTGCTGTGAAGGTTTATTGATCGGCTAACATTGGCTTAGCTTTTTAGCACAGTTGATCTGAGTGAACGCTTTAATTTGTAGATGGTTCCGTCTTTCTTATTTTTACCAAATAAAGCTACAGCTTTTTTCAGACACCACAAAAGCTCAACTTTAAATAACTTGTTTTTTCGGGCATTTTTTTCCATCGGTTTTTTTTTTTTTTTTTTTTTTTTTTTTTTTTGCCGTTTTTTTTCCCTTTTTTATATATAAACTGTGTAGTGTTTCTTTATATTTAAATAAATATTTTTATTTGTCCCAATCAGGAACATTTGCTGTGCAGACAACCAAACTTCCATTGATGAGCTGAACACCACGAAGTCTTGCTCATCAAAATAGGACAAAAGTGTCTTCAGCAACACCACCAGAGTTCAAAGCTGCAGAAGAGACCTTCATCTGGTCCCGAGAATCCAGCAGAACATCACCTGCTTCTAAATAAAATTTAATAATGCAACAGCAACTATTTTATTATTTTTTAAAAAGCTGTTTCATTTTATATTTTAACAATAAATGAACGGATCATTAAAATGTCCACGAATCAAAGTCAAAAGACATTTGCACACAGGGGCGTAGGTTTGCATATGGACCATAGGGACAAGTCACAACCAATATTTTGGGATGGCAAAATAGTCCCTACCAATATTTAGAATTTTTTTTATATAACAAAATCATTCACTATTTTTTTGCGAACTCGATACTATAATTTTAGTCGTCACGTTTTGTGTTTTCGACGTGCCAGAGTGACAGGGTTACCCATGTTGCAATTTCATTAGCTCACGTTCTTCTCACATGGACGTAAACAAAGCGCATCTCGTGGCAGGCAGTGCTTCATTTGTAAAGTGGGAGGTCCCGGAGCGCAGAGGATGGGTGGCTCCAGTGCAGTGTTGCCAGATGTACGATAATTATCGTATTTGTTCGATAGTTTTGCCCTCTGTACGATGTACGATCAATAAATGTACGATCAATAATGGGAAAAAATCCAATATGTACGATAATTTCAGTTGGTTGCCAAAACACGCATCTCTCTCTGACACCCAAGAATCATTTTGCAGGTGTTGCACTCAGGCGGCATCAAATGCTGGCTTTGGGCGACCGGGACAGTCATTTGAAAGCCCGCCCCCTCTCATACAAAGTAATGAGTTCCCATCCAATCTGTGCCGTGACAGGAAGATTCCCCAACCAACATCTTTTTTTTTTTTCGAAACTTTATTTCAACAAATGCAATAACAAACGAACAAAACACAAGAGCAAAGAGATATACAAGAAGAATAAAAAAAAGTTAAAGTTCCTTATGGAGGTGTCAACATTTTTTTCTGTGTTCGACAAAATCTGCACAAGTGGCCATGGCATCGGATGACGACAGCGACCTCGAGGTTGAATTCGACTCTTTCTAGTCTGGTAATTAACACGTTTGTGTCCCTTCACAGAAAAAAAAAAAAATCTTTCTAGTCTGGTAGTGCATTTGCGTTCTTTTTGTGCCATAGTTTCCCCATTACTATAATTACTGTTTAAAAATGTGACATAAAATTCTTTGTAAATTAAAAAAAAAAAAAACGCTAAAATAGCTACGTTGTATGCGTTTTGTTTGTGTACGATAATTTCTCCCAAAATACGATAATTTTGAGGTTTTGGTACGATAGTTTCATATTTCATATCTGGCAACACTGCTCCGGTGCAGAAAAACAAGAAGGGCGGGGCTTGCAAACAATGCTGTGCGCCACACTTAAAATAAACTGCACACCCACACAAACACGCACGCACACCTTCACAAATGACACTAACACCCTGCCTTTTCCTCAAACATTACTACATTTATGTTTGCTGTCTGTCTCTGTACTTTTCTGTCACTTTTGCGCTCTTTTTCATACTTTTCCCGCGTTTCAAAAGTCACCGAACGCACTTTACCGTAATATATGCAACATATAGCACACTGTTGGAAAGCACGGGTTCTTGGCTTGCTGTCAGTGTTGAAATTTTTCAGCGTGAGGGCTTACATGAGAACTTACGGTAATGAGAATCAGCGGCGCACTAGTGTGAAACTTCCATGTTTTTCCTCTGCGTTATGACATCACAGGCTTACGTTTACCGTAATACACCATATATAATATATATCATTGTAAAGCCCTTTTTTTTGTTGGCAAATTAGGTTGCCAGATACCTACAACTGCATTATTGATGAAGAGAATAGATTATACATCTTGGTTGCAAAAACTTTTTTCTTTTTTTTTTTAGCTCCACAAGTATTTTTTTTGTTGTCTTATTCTCTCAGGTGTAGGCCTATAGAATAGATTTGTGATTTTGGGTGCAATTTTGTTATTTAAGCTATTTGTTTGTCTGCCTACACACTTAATAATGTAAATAAAGTGTTAAATTATTCAGCATTATGTCGTCATATGTTATGTATTATGCTGTACTTGTGCATCTAATGGTATGAGTGGGTTAGGGGGTGGTGGTGGTGGGCAGGGGGGCGGTATTGTCCCTACCAAAGCTGAGACCAAACCTACGCCCTTGTTTGCACAGGTAGAAGCTCTCCACTTATCGTGCTCAAATTCATATTTTAGAAATGACTCTGTCCTGATAACATTAAAGGCAATTACATATTTTGACGAAATTACAAGTTGAAATGACTATTAAAAAAACATCATGAGGTTTATGTCACAGAAATCCTACTTTATAATCACACTGCAGTCATTGTTAAATTATTTCCTGTTGCATTTATAATAAACATTTGTATTTATTTAGTGTTTATTTTTCTGGTTGAAATGAGATATAAATAATCTACCAGACTTAAAAAAAAATGTACAAGTTTCCATGTTATTTTATTTGTCTAAAAATAAATGTCCAAGGTTCCTTATGTTAAACAAGAAATTATCTAATCTGAAATAACAGGTGGTTTTAAGTTACAGATGAAAGGTTTCTAAAGAACCATTTATTGATTTATTTAGCTATTTTAATTATAAGTGTTCTAAACTTTTTTTTAACAGTAATCAGAAATTTTGAGGTAACAAACAACCAGAGGCGATTTTAGACTTCCAGTTTTAGGGGTGCTTAGCACATTTTTAAAATTTTTAAAATCTAGATGTCCAGAAATACAGTTTCCCATGATTTCAGAGTGAAAACATTGCTTGTAAAAGCTGCATTCATTGTCAAAATGATTTTTAAAAAAAGCATATTAGCAGTGGATAACGGCCCATAGATAAAATTCCTGCATTCTGGTGCAGTTTATATAACAAATAATTTAATCTAATGTGGTGAGGGCAAATAGTAATTGCAACTTAGGAGCAGGTCTGAAATATTCAGAGGCTGAGTACAGTATGTTATCCTTGTTTTTATATTAGTCTTATGAGCCTATAGTTACTGAAGATTTTTTATTTTATCTTAACAGATTATTATGTCATAGTACTTAGTACAGAACACTCACCCTGGTATCACTTTTCAGTTACATTTAGACAGTTTTAGGCATTACTTAGATTGTGTTTTAGTTTTGGCTATTCATTTATTTATTCTACAAACTGATTGATGTCTCGGTTTTTCTGGCAGCGCGCACATCCACGTTGTAAGTCATAAAAATACAGTAGTTGCAGTTGTTATGATCAGTGAGGTTTAGTGCCGTGTGCATGAGGACCTGGTTTAGCACAGCGACAGCAGCACTCCACTATAAGGCTGGATGGAGAACACAGATGGTACACTGCACATAAATGGGTTCAGGATAAGAAATATATGAATAAGAATTATTTATTGAATTAACAGCAAAGCATAGAAAGGACAAACAAGATCTAATGTAATAAAAGTAATAAAAATGTGTGACTTAAAAGTCAGAATTCATACCAAAACACCAGTAACACAAGTAAGACACCTCCACAGTCTGATACACACATTCAATTTACCCTTAGCTTCACTTTCCATCCTTTGCTATTCTCAATGTCCATATCTACTATCACATAAAGTCTATAGAGTGCACAAACCTCACCTGAAGCTTTTTTTGCTTTTGAAAAAAAATGCTCTGATATCCATCACTGCACTGCAGGTTTGCCACTTAACTGCCAACAAATAAAAATACAAAATGAGTTTTATGATTTCTGCCTTTTTAGCAGGAACTTAAATTATTCACTTATTATCATGCTGTGCATTAAACTTTGTGGTAAAGTTTACTGTCTTAATTCTGAAATGCTTAGTTAAGGACATCAACTAAGCATTTAAGGTCAGATCTGTGTACATGGTATTTGATGTAGGAGAGTGTGTTGTGTGGGCCGCTGAAGAGGAGGTACTGCTGGCCCACCACCACCAGAGGGCGCCCTGCCTGGAGTGCGGGCTCCAGGCACCAGAGGGCGCTGCCGCCGACGAAGGCTGTCAGGGTGACAGCTGTCACCCATTACTGGACACAGCTGACTGCACTCAGGACGGAGTATATCAGCAGGACAGCGTCTCCACCTCAGTGCCGAGATATCGCCTTGAGCCTAAGGTAATCTTCTCTGCAGCTTATTTAAGTATAATCCTATAATACTTGTTGAACCTTTCAGGACAGCTGACTACCGAAAGCCGAGTGATCGGATAAGTACTCACCTTCCTGCTTATTGTGACAAGAGGTGGAGGCGGCTTGCCCCTCTCATCTACTGGGTGCGGTCGCATCCCAACCTGTGTGTTTGTGTTCTTTCCCGCCAGCAGTACCGGATCCGACGAGCGAAGGCAGTGGCCACCTGGGAATTCGGGACTTGGCGGTTCCAGTACTTCTGGGTTTCGGTGGCAGAGGAAATCTGGGTGGTTCCGGTTCGACTAGGACGGACGTCTCCTACCTTCGGGCCTGCCCACAAGACACCAGCAGATTTCGGCTTACACCTCCAAATTGTGAATTATTGTATCAGTTGTGCTAATTTCACAACAGTAAAACTTGTTATTCACCTTTCTCCATTGTCCGTTCATTGCGCCCCCTGTTGTGGGTCCGTGTACCTACACTTTCACAACAGAGTGATTTGTTCATGGAAGCTACACAGATTGAAGGTCCAGCACCATTTACAACCCCTGGCAAAAATTATGGAATCACCGGCCTCGGAGGATGTTCATTCAGTTGTTTAATTTTGTAGAAAAAAAGCAGATCACAGACATGACACAAAACTAAAGTCATTTCAAATGGCAACTTTCTGGCTTTAAGAAACACTAAAAGAAATCAGGAAAAAAAAAATGTGGCAGTCAGTAACGGTTACTTTTTTAGACCAAGCAGAGGGAAAAAATATGGAATCACTCAATTCTGAGGAATAAATTATGGAATCATGAAAAACAAAAGAACGCTCCAACACATCACTAGTATTTTGTTGCACCACCTCTGGCTTTTATAACAGCTTGCAGTCTCTGAGGCATGGACTTAATGAGTGACAAACAGTACTCTTCATCAATCTGGCTCCAACTTTCTCCGATTGCTGTTGCCAGATCAGCTTTGCAGGTTGGAGCCTTGTCATGGACCATTTTCTTCAACTTCCACCCAAGATTTTCAGTTGGATTAAGATCCGGACTATTTGCAGGCCACAACATTGACCCTATGTGTCTTTTTGCAAGGAATGTTTTCAGAGTTTTTGCTCTATGGCAAGATGCATTATCATCTTGAAAAATTATTTCATCATCCCCAAACATCCTTTCAATTGATGGGATAAGAAAAGTGTCCAAAATATCAACGTAAACTTGTGCATTTATTGATGATGTAATGACAGCCATCTCCTCAGTGCCTTTACCTGACATGCAGCCCCATATCATCAATGACTGTGGAAATTTACATGTTCTCTTCAGGCAGACATCTTTATAAATCTCATTGGAATGGCACCAAACAAAAGTTCCAGCATCATCACCTTGCCCAATGCAGATTCGAGATTCATCACTGAATATGACTCATCAAGTCATCCACAGTCCACGATTGCTTTTCCTTAGCCCATTGTAACCTTGTTTTTTCTGTTTAGGTGTTAATGATGGCTTTCGTTTAGCTTTTCTGTATGTAAATCCCATTTCCTTTAGGCGGTTTCTTACAGTTCGGTCACAGACATTGACTCCAGTTTCCTCCCATTTGTTCCTCATTTGTTTTGTTGTGCATTTTCCATTTTTGAGACATATTGCTTTAAGTTTTCTGTCTTGACGCTTTGATGTCTTCCTTGGTCTACCAGTATGTTTGCCTTTAACAACCTTCCCATGTTATTTGTATTTGGTCCAGAGTTTGGACACAGCTGACTGGGAACAACCAACATCTTTTGCAACATTGCGTGATGATTTACCCTCTTTTAAGAGTTTGATAATCCTCTCCTTTGTTTCAATTGACATCTCTCGTGTTGGAGCCATGATTCATGTCAGTCCACTTGGTGCAACAGCTCTCCAAGGTGTGATCACTCCTTTTTAGATGCAGACTAACGAGCAGATCTGATTTGATGCAGGTGTTA